>NC_022019.1:2773979-2780239 GCF_000317375.1 Microtus ochrogaster
TGTGTCTTTTCCTCCCTTTCCCCCTCCTCCCCCTCTCTTCCTCCCCTCCCTTCCTCTCTCTTTCTCTGTTCTTCTACTCTTCTCTCTCACACAAACACTCACGCAACGAGTCATGATTAATTTCACGGACACTCAAAAGGCCTTTGTTCCACCTGAAAGGAAGAAAGAGAACCCTGTATGTTTCAGATGGTATCCACCCAAATTGCAGAAAAGTGAAGAAATAAATCATCAAAAGCTTCTAGACCAGCGGTTCTCCATCTCTGTGTCTTGATCCCTTTGGCAGTTGAATGACCCACCTATAAGGGGTTGCCTATCCGTTATCCTGCATGTCAGATATTTACATTACAATTCATAACAGTAGCAAAATTACAGTTATAAAGTAGTAATGAAATATTTTTATGGCTGAAGATCACCACAACATGAGGAACCATATTAAAGGGTCACAACATTAGGAACGTTAAGAACCACTACTCTACACTTTTTGTTACAATCCATTGGATGTTTGGTTACCCTTGATTATTTATTAACAGTCTCACCTTATTTTATAATATATGTTCCTAAAATGTCTGAATTAATAGCTAACTATAAAAGGAAGAATCTATAAAAGGTTGTAGATCTCTGCTTGTGTGTTTGCATAGTTTCGTGCCTCTGAGCCTCATCTGACTTATGTTAAAAGTCCTTCTGAGGATTAATGCTTCCTAGTTAAATTTATGGCGCAGTTGCCATTGGGTTTTGCTTGCTTTTCTGCTTTTCTATCAGAACTATGCTTCCTATTGTTAATAGCAATATTTCTATAAAATTGTAATAAAGACATTATAAGATGACATAAAACTGCTTGGGGGATGAAGAGATGAGGTCAAATTAAATTACTAGGTGGTAGACTATACAATTATGCTTTACAATATTAAGTCATAAGTTGGTTCTCTAAATTCTAAATACGATGTGTAACAGTTATGGAGTTAATATACAATTTGAAAAAGAAATTTATTTACGCATTTTATTTAATGTGTATGCGTGTGTGCCTGAGTGTATGTATGGGTACCTCATGCATTAAGATGCCCAAGGCAGCCAGAAGAAGGTGTCAGATCTCCTGGGACTGGAGTTTCAGTCAAACGTGAGCTGCTATATGGGTGTGAGGATCTGAACCTGTCCCCGGTAAGAAAAGCAAGTTCTTAACTCTTGAGCCATCTTTATAGCTCTTAAGTGTATACATTTTATAGTGTGGGAGCTGCGCATTACCAAACGTGAGACACTCTTCTATGTTTAGGAAACCCATCTCTTCTGCTAGTCTTCCTTTAGAAGTTGAAGCTCAAACAAAGTAGAAATAAATTATTGTTATCACTAGGCAACATAGATAGAGAAACAACATTTCATAATGGTATTTTACAATATAAAACAATAATATGACTATAAAGGCATCTGAGTCTTAGGATGTTTTCTGCGAGGGTTGGAAATGTGACATTTGCACTGATTGAAGTCTTAATTATAAGACTGAACTGTCTTATACATTACAGACCTCACCAATTACAATACTGTTGAAAGCATCCTACATATGAAATACAAACATGTTTATATCTCTCTATGATTCCAAATGTATATTATTGTTTTTACTATTATTTTTATTTTTAATGAGATCTACATTTTTCTCTGCTCCCTACCCTACCTCTCCCCTCCCCCCTTCAACCCTCTCTCATGATCCCCATGCTCCCAATTAATTCAGAGATCTTGTCTTTTTCTACTTCCCATGTAGATTAGATTCATGTATGTCTCTCTTACGGTCCTCATTGTTGTCTAGGTTCTCTGGGATTGTGATTTGTAGACTGTTCTTTGCTTTATGTTAAAAACCACTTATGAGTGAGTACATATAATAATTGTCTTTCTGGGGCTGGGTTACCTCACTCAAAATGATGTTTTCTATCCATTTGCTTGCAAATCTCAAGATGTCATTATTTTTTTCTGCTGTGTAGTACTCCATTGTGTAAATGCACCACATCTTCCTTATCCATTCTCCTTGGAGGGGCATTTAGGTTGTTTCCAGGTTCTGGCTATGACAAACAATGCTGCTATAAACATATTTGAACACATGTCCTTGTGGCACAATTGAGCATCCTTTGGGTATATACCCAAAAGTGGTATTACTGGGTCTTGACGAAGGTTGTTTCCTAATTTTCTGAGAAATCCACATACTGATATCCAAAGGGGTTATACCAGCTTACACTCCCACCAGCAATGCAGGAGTGTTCCCTTTTCCCCACAACCTCTCCAGCATAACTTCTCATCAGTGTTTTTGATCTTGATATTCTTACATGAATAATATGGAATCTCAGAGTTGTTTTGATTTACATTTGTCTGATGACTAAGGATGTTGAACATTTCCTTAAGTATCTTTCAGCCATTTTAAATTCCTCTTTGAGAGTTCTTTGTTTAGGTCTGCACTCCATTGTTTTATTGGGTTATTTGTTCTTTTGATGACCAAATTTTGAGTTCTTTGTGTATTTTGGAGATCAGAACTCTGTCTGATGTGGGGTAGGTGAAGATCTTTTCCCATTCTGTAGGCTGTTGTTTTGTCTTGTTGACTATGTTCTTTGCTTTACAGAAGCTTCTAAGTTTCAGGAGGTCCCATGTATTAAGTATTTCTCTCAGAGTCTGTGCTACTGGGGTTATATTTAGGAAGTGGTCTCTGGTGCCAATGCATTCAAGTGTACTTCCCTGGTGTGGGAAATGGTCTGTATTCTGTTAATTATATTTTAAATATGTGCTGATTGGCCAATAGCCAGGCAGGAAGTATAGGTGGGACAACCAGACAGGAAGTAGAGGTGGGTCAATGAGAACAGGTGTATTCTGGGAAGAAGGAAGCTCTTTCTGCAGTTGTGACCCTACCATAGAAGAAGCAAGATGTGACTGCCTCTCTGAATAAGGTACAGAGCCATGTGGCTAACATAGACAAGAACAATGGGCTAATATAACATATAAGAGTTAATAAGAAGTCTGAGCTAATGGGCCAATCAGTTTATAATGAATGTAGACTCTGTGCATTTCTTTGGGACTTAATGACTGTGGGAACTGGGCAGGACAGAAGACTCAGAAAACACTTCCCACTTTCTGTTCTATGAGGTTCAGTGTGGCTGGCTTTATGTTGAGGTCTTTGATCCATTTGGACTTGAGTTTTGTGCATGGTGATAGATATGATCCTATTTTCATTCTTCTACATATTGATATCCAGTTATGTCAGCACCATTTGTTAAATATGCTTTTTTTCCACTTGATATTTTTTTGTCAAAAATCGGGTGTTTCTTGGTGTGTGGATTAATATCCAGGTCTTCAATTTGGTTCCATTGGTCCTCCTGTCTGTTTTTATGACAATACTGGGCTGTTTTCAGTACTGTTGCTCTGTAGTGGAGTTTGAAGTCAGGGATTGTGATGCCTCCAGAAGTTCTTTTATTGTACAGGATTGTTTTGGCTATCCTGGGTTTTTGCTTTTCCATATGAAGTAGAGTACTATTCTTATGAGGTCTTTGAAGAATTTTGGTGGGATTTTGCTGGGCATTGCTTTGAATCTGTATATTGCTTTTGATAAGATTGCCATTTTTACTATGTTAATTCTACCTAACCAAGAGCATGGGAGATCTTTCCACTTTCTGGTGTCTTCTTCAATTTCTTTCTTGTCATACAAGTCTTCTACTTGTTTGGTTAGAGTTTTTCTGAGATATATTATACTATTTGCGGCTATTATAAAGGGTGATGTTTCTCTGATTTCTTTCTCAGCCCATTTAACATCTCTGTAAAGGAAGGCTGCTTTTTTTTTTTTTGAGTTAATCTTGTATCCTGTTACATTACTGAAAGTGTTTTTGAGTCATAGAAGTTCCTTAGTAGAATTTTTGGGGTTGCTTATGTAAACTATCATCAGCAAACAGTGAGAGTTTGACTGACTTCTTTTTTTCTGATTTCTATCCTCTTGATCTCCTTTTGTTGTCTTATTGCTTTAGCTAGGACCTCAAGAACTATATTGAATAGATATGGAGATAGTGGGCAACCTTGTCTTGTTCCTGATTTCAGTGGATCGCTTTAAGTTTCTCTCCATTTAGTTTGATGTTAGCTCTTGACTTGCTGTATATTGCCTTTATTATGTTATGGTATGTTCCTTGTATCTCTGCTCTTTCGAAGACCTTTATCATGAAGGGATGTTCTATTTTGTTGAAAGCTTTTTCAGCATCTAATGAGTTGATCATGCTGATTTTATTTTTCAGTTTGTCTATATGATGGATTACATTGACAGATTTTCGTATGTTGAATCATCTCTGCACCTCTGGGATGATGCTGACTTGATAATAGTAGATGATGGTTCTGGTGTGTTCTTGGATTCAATTTGTCAGTATTTTATTTAGTATTTTTGAATCAATGTTCATGAGTGAGAATGGTCTGTAATTCTTTTTATTGGTAATGTCTTTCTGTGGTTTTGGTATCAGGGTAATTATAGCCTCATAAAAAGGGGTTGGCAATGTTCCTTCTGTTTCTATTGTGTGGAACAATTTGAGGAATATTGGTATTAGTTCTTCTATGAAAATCTTGTGGAATTCTGAGCTGAAATCATCTGGTCCTTGCTTGGGAGACTTTTGATGACTTTTCTATTTCTTTAGTGGTTATATGTCTATTTAATTTGCTTATCTGCTCTTGATTTAATTTTGGTAAGTGATATTTATCCAGAAAGTTTTCTATTTCTATTAAGTTTTCCAATTTTGGAGTACAGGTTTTTGAAATATGACCTGATAATTCTCTGTATTTCCTCCATGTCTTCTGTTATGTCCCCCTTTTCATTTCTGTTTTTTTTTTTTAATTTGGATATTCTCTCTCTGCCTTTTGGTTAGTTTGGATAAAGGTTTATTTATTTTATTGATTTTATCTAAGAACCAACTTTTTGTCTCATTGATTCTTTGTATTGTTTTATTTGTTTCTAATTTGTTAATTTCAGCTCTCAGTTTATTTTTCTGCCATCTGGTTTTCTTGGGTGAATTTTCTTCTTTTTGTTCTAAAGTTTTCAAATGTTCTGTTAATTCACTAGTGTGGGATTTTTCCCACTTCTTCATAAGGTCATTTAGTGTTATGAACTTTCCTCTTAACACTGCTATTATTGTGTCCCATAAATCTGGGTATGTTGTGTAGTCATTGAATTTTTCATTGAATTTTAGGAAGTCTTTAACTTCTCCCTTTATTTCTTCTTTGATCCATTGATGATGAGCATTGTTTAATTTCCATGTGTTTGTGGGCTTTCTGGATTTAGTGTTGCTGTTGAATCCTAGTTTTTAGTCATGGTGATCTAAAGAGATACATGGCATTATTCCATTTTTTTTTTATCTGTTGAGGTTTGTTTTGTTACCGAGTATGTGGTCATTTTTTGAGAAGGTTCCATGAGGTGGTGAGAAAAAGGTATATTCTTTTCTGTTTGGATGAGATATTCTATAGATGTCTGTTAAGTCCATTTGAGTCATAACAATTGTTAGTTACCTTATTTCTCTGTTAATTTTTTGTCTGACTGACCTCTCCAGTGGTGAGAGTGGAGTGTTGAAATCTCCCACTATTAGTGTGTAGGGTTCAATGTATGATTTAAGTTTTAGAAGTGTTTCTTTTACATATGAGGTTGACCATGTATTTGGGGCATTGGAACTCCCATATTCCTCTCGGTACAGTTCTCAAGGGACTGGAGATTGAAAGAACACATAAGATACCTGGGTCATTTGAAAGTAGATCAACCAAATGCCTGTTTATTCAAATTTAGGAAAAACCTGAAATACCTAGCTGCTGCCCAATGGAATACCCCCCAGGCAGGTGGGAAATTACCATGCCCAAGGTGAAGTAAATAATGGCCCTATAGCTAATCACCAGGCTAGGCAGAGGGAGCACAGGAACAAACAGGATGTTTTAGCTGGCTGGCCAGAAACTGTCCTCAAGATGAAACCCAGGAGCAGGGGTAGACCCATGGACCCTACAAAGCATAGGTTTTCAGTATTGAGATTTCCTCTTGATGGATTTTTCCTGTGACTAATATAAAATGTCCTTCTTTGTCACTTTTGATTGGCTTTAGTTCAAAGTCTATTTTGCTAGATATTAGAATAGCTACACCTATAGCCATACTGATGAATATTTTGCATATCACCATAGAACCTTCATCTGGCGATGGATGGAGATAGAGACAGAGACCCACTCTGGAACACTGGACTGAGCTCCCAAAGTCCCAATGAGGAACAGAAGGAGGGAGAAGATGA
>NC_022019.1:2780654-2783077 GCF_000317375.1 Microtus ochrogaster
AAAAAAAAAAGAATAGCTACACCAGCTTTTTTCTTAGGTCCATTTGATTTGAAAACTTTTTCCCAACCCTTTAAAGAGGCAATATCTTTCATTGAGGTTGAGGTTTGTTTCTTGTATACAGCAGAAGGATGGATATTGTTTTTGTATCCAATCTGGTAGCCTGTGTCTTTTTATAGGGGAGTTGAGTCAATTTATATTAAGGGATATTAATGACCAGTGATTGCTATCTTCTGTTAATTTAGTTTCATTATTGGTGATGTTAATTTGTATGTTTTCCCCTTCTTTGGGATTTTCTGCTGTGCGATCATCAATTATCTATGTTTTTGTTGATGTAGCCAACTTCCTTGGGTTGGAGTTTTCCTTCTTGTACTTTGTGTAGGGCTGGGTTTGTGCCTAGGTATTGGTAAAATTGGTTTTGTCATGAACATCTTGTTTTGTCCTTCTATGGTGATTGAAAGTTTTGCTGGGTATAGTGTCTGGGCTGGCATCCCTTGGAGGTCCCAGACTTGGTGAGCCCGGGCCTGCAAAGGATCTGGCTCAGGCCTACTCCCTCAGATGTCCCACATTCATGCCTCCACCTGCAGAAGTTTCTGATTCCTGCCTATTCCCTCGGAGGTCCCAGACTGATGCCTGGACCTACAGAGGTCTCTGGCTCTTGCCCACTTGCTCAGCAGTTGCTCCCCTGTAACCTGTTCTGTGGAGTTCACTGCCTCAGGCCTGCTCTGACTCAGGTCACTGCCTCAGTCTTGCTCCTGTGGAATTTGCTGCCTCCTGATGCCAAATTTAATTAAAAAAAACAATAAATTCACAAGTTATGGCATTTTCAATGGCAGTAATTTGGCAGATAGTCCCACTTTCCTTGATTTATGATTTATGCAGGGCCAGAGTTAAGTTGTAGCAGGAGGTGAAGTGAAGGTCTGTACCAGGTTCAGAGAAATTACAGGTGGACAGATGAATGGCAGGTGGACAGGCAGATGCTGATGAAAATAAAGTGTATCAACAGTGAGAACCAGCCAAGTGGCAACCCCTGAGACAGCTGGGTTTTTCTGCCTCTTGGCCCCTGATGTACTACTGAGTGATCTGATGGCAGGTTTGGGAACTATCCCCATCACAGCACTAGGTGTCCACCTCTTGGTGGGGTTCATGCAAGGAAATTGCACCATAAAGTTCTTGGACCTGGTTTGCCTGATAAAATTTAGATATGTCCATGTGGCCCTACAGCCCTAGTTCATCTTGATAATTAAAAGACATCATTCTTTTCACTCCCAGAAATAAAGTTATTTTTAGTTTGTGATACTTAGGTGGTTCCAGACAGATATGGTGATTCGTGTGCCCACCCCATAGCACGGTCCCTAAAATGTCAGTCAAAAGCTGCCCATAGAATGTGCACAGTTGTAACAACTACATTGTTTCACACAATGTGAAATAATTCCAGGGTAGGGCAAAACCGGATCCCAGCAAATACTTCGTCCCCACATCTTTTGTTTGTATTTCTTGAGTGCTTAGATGTCCAAGCATTGTGAATATACCTCACAGGACTTTGACAAACAGTTCCAGAGCCTTGCCCTCAAGGGCTCCCTTAGGTTGTCAACTTCAAAGGTTTGGAATAATGCAAATACACTCGAGAAAAAAAATCATATTGAATCAATTAGGCTATGATGATTCATAAGATTCTTCTTGATCTTGTATTAATCGATGTCATATTATGAGCACGACTTATCATGGACTAAGAAGAGAGAGCCTCGATGTTCTAGTCAATAAGTTTCACTTTGGGAGTCTTCAGCAGAGAGCACACTGGGTTGAGCACACCCCACAATATAACCAAGTGTCAGAGCAAAGGACATGTGAGGACAGGGACTCTCAGAGCAGCTCTAGAGAAAGGAATAAACCCTTCTTTATTTATTGAGCTCTACATTTTTCTCTGCTCCCCTCCCCGCCTCTCCCCTCCCCTTCAACCAAACCCTTCCTTTATAAATAAGAAAGTGCTTCTTATCCAATCAATGTGAATGCTTCCCATTCAAAGCAAGATACTTATTTTTCTGAGTGTCATGTCCAGAGTCAGCCACCCAAAATGGCAATACTGCTGACAGGGTCCTAAGTGATTGTGTGGGTTAACCTAGGCAGGAATGACCCTGATTGGGTAAATCCAAGGATTGCCATTGGATCCGCATTAAACCTAAATTCAGTATTTCTTTTTTTTTTTTGACAAATGGATTTATTCCTCCATAAATAAACCTTATTTTAAGCTATTGAAATAAAGTATTGAGCTTGAATTTAAGATAACATGCTCATGAAAACAAAGTACTCAGTTCATATCTTAGCTCTCCCACAGGGAAACTTTTTCTCTTTTACCTCCTCTTAATTAAAAATAGATTCTTTTTTTTTATTGAGAAAAGGAAAAAAAAAAGAATCCGCCTCCTCCC
>NC_022019.1:2783513-2789908 GCF_000317375.1 Microtus ochrogaster
TTGGGAGCTCAGACCAGTGCTCCAGTGTGGGTCTCTGTCTCTATCTCCATCCATCACCAGATGAAGGTTCTTTGGTGGTATGCAAGATATTCGTCAGTATTGCTAAATTTAGTATTTCTTATGAATATCATGAGGCAGGTTTCTATTTACCAAGAAAGCACTACTTTCTTCATCATCCTCCAGTGGTCAACTCCCTGAGCAAAGGACATCTAGCTACTGAGGAACCCTAACAGCCTGCAGCAGAGCAAAGCTCCCACGCTAAGTCCCAGTCTTTTCTGGCTCTTACACCATGTCCCCTCCCCCACTACTATCCCAATAAAATGATCAAGGCTTTTCCTGATGGGTACAACCTGGAATTTTGCATCTTCTAATAAATTGTCTTTCTAACCACAGAGTTATCAGTTTGGTGATTTCACTGTACCTTGCCTACATTTGGTGTTGAAACCCAAGAGGGATGCTTGGACCCCCTAAATCCCTCACCCCACTATCACAAAGCCAGCCTGCCAACTTGGCCATCCTGGGTAAAGATCAGTTGCCTCTGCTGGCTTCTGCCACCCGTCATATTTGACTTCAATATATAGTCCATCTCTTCAACTGCTTTTCTTCTCTACCTTCCCTACCCACCCACCTCTCTTCAGGTAAGTGTCCTGCTGGAGCGACCTTCTCTGCTTCTCTCTGCTCACTCAACAAAAGTCATGCTGGTCTATCAGACAGCCTCCTCACAGCCTTTTGGGCATCCCATCATGTGACCGTGTTCACTGTTATCCTAGGCATCTCTCTGGCTAGTCTTAGTTCCCTGGGGATGCCCTTGGATTGAGACTCTGTCCTACGGCTCTTACCCTTCTAGTATTGCTCTCTATGGGTCTTTCTTTCTACCAATTGGAACCCTCCTCCTGATGAGACTCATTTTTGTAGCCCTTAATACCTATACTCGGAAGGACAAATCTTTTCTAAATCCTCTTGGCTCTGTGCCTGGGAATTCTTTACTGCCCCTCTTTCTTCAAGGGAGTTCTCTTCCCTTTCACTAACCATGGAATCTTCCCATTCAGAAGCAGACTCTTCAACTTCTCTGGTCTGTCTTTTCAAATCCCTTTCCCTCCTTGGGCTCAGTGAGATCATTAAGCCTCTCCATCTAATTTCTTACTGCAATACAGCTTGTCTGCTGTAGGAATTCCTACTGCCAGTAGCCTTTAAGTTACCTGTAGAGGATTGTGATCTGTGAGTCTACCCCTAAATAAATAACGCTCTATCATGCTCAATTCTAAGCTAGTGTGGGATTTCTTTTAAGCGTCCTTCTTCACTTGTCCACAATACAATCTTGATCATCAGTCTCAGTGGCCAGAAAATGGCACATTTAATTTCCAAATTCTTATGAATTGCTACAGCTTCTGCCATTGCAGAGCAAATGGGCTGAAACACCTTATCTCTAAGCTTTCTTTGCTCTCCAGTCTGCTTCCTCCCTCTGATCACTGGGTTCAGTCTTTAAAAGATTCAAATGTCTTTTGGGTATGGATCATATTAGAAAATTGTCATGTGATGTTTAAACTACTGAAAATGGCTCTGGAGATGGCATGTGACCTGCCAGCTTTAGTATGTGTCTAAAGTTTCCTCTAAAGACTCTGTTCTGGGTCTGGCTGGCCCCTGGTTCCATGAGAAGAAGAAGGAGGACAACAGGACAGCCCAAAGAAAAGACACTATGTGCTTGGGAACAGCTAGAAGATACAATAATTCCAATAGAGGTTACTAGTGCTTATTTCAGATTATATAAGAAACTTTAATCAAGAAAAATGTATGTATAAAATTAAAATGGATAAATATAATCATGGATACTTAAATCTCTAAATACCTACCCCCTTCTTGATTTTGTTTACAAAATGCTCCCTCATTCGAGGTTATGTATATCTTTGAAGATTTTGCAGAAATATAAACTTTCTTTATCTTAGAATTTGTAAGACCATTAGGAGAGTAATTTTTTTAAAAAAAATAATCTATAAAATTTTAAACAGAAAAGTTAGTTTAAAACTTATGGCAAAAAAGGATTGATAGTTAAAGTCTATATATAGATAATCTTAATTTACTAAAGCATGTAACTTGGAAATATGTAAATTGGATATAACTCTTATTTAAGACAATTTTTTTTAAATAAAAAGACAACACTAGGGATTCAATAAGCTCTGTTTTATTTTATTTTCCCTGGAGGCAACACTAGGCTCCTAAAATATTTTAGATAAGGATAAATTTTAATATGATGATATTTGTCCTAAAAGTTAAAAAAATAACAGTGAGGACAAAGCCATCAACAAGGTTTATGGAAAATAAGACTTGCGAACAACATATGTTTGATAGTTAGTATTTATAAATTCCTAAGGTTGTAATGGTCTCTATTCAGGCTAACAAAAACTGACTTAAGGATGCATGTCTAATCATTTATGCCTTTGGTAACTCTGCTACATTTTAGCTGGAGAAACTGTGACGTTTTGTGAAAGGTTCCATAAAGGGATTAGGAAAATGAGGTTCAGAGTCTCTCCATCAAATGAGTTTATGATAATAATAAATTTTTAAGACTCAAATTTAGCAGGAATAAAATTGTGGAATCCCAATATTATAAAATTTACTGACATTATAAACTGTTGAAGATAATTAAGACATACAAGTTAATGGTCAGACATCTTATAAATAATCAATTTTTGATGTGCTCAGAACTACGTTTACTGTCATGCTACATACAAATGTAATTCGTTTACAAGGACAAACTTGAAGGGAGAGACTGATCTATAGGGTCCATTATATTGTCTTCTGCATTTGTTGTCAGAGTTAAGCCTGATGCAAGTAACTGAGAAGAAGCTTAAAGTAAACTTAATATTTGCTTAGTGTAAAATAATATTCAAAATAAAGAATATTAAAAAGAATTTAAAAGATTAGATTATGGCCCTCAAACACTTCAGAAATATCTGCTGAATATGGCATTTAAGATGCTTACTGAAAGGGTGGAGCAGGGAAGGCTTCCCATGATAGACAGAGAACGCCAGTCCTGAAACCACATGTTCCAGCCAGAACCTGCTTTAAATGTGACATCATCAGTCACTGGGCAAAACACCGTGCTTCACCTTGCCTACTGCCAGGACCCTGCCCAAACTGTGGACAGGTTGGACACTGAAGGGTCTACTGCCCCTTTGCCTTGTCAAGATAGGTCAGTCTCTTGAGTACCTTCTCCATAAGAAACTCTGTCGGGTCTTCTGGGCCTGGCCGCTGAAGACTGACACTGCCCTGGAGCCTCAGCCCCCAACAAACACATCAAGTTACCACAGATGGTCCCAGGATAATCGTCTCCATCATTTTTAAAGATACAGAGGTTACTTTGTCCATGATTTTTATTTGCTCTGGTAAAATTTACCCTACTCAGATCCCTGTAATGGGTGTTGACAGCTGACCCCTCCTTGTTCCGGGTCTACCTTCCTTGGACAGTTAAAGAGTCCTGCCTGCGACCTGCAGCTGTAGGAGCAAGCAGACCTCAGCCAGTTCCTCCCTGGAGGCTTCCTGGTCACATTCATCCAAAGTCTGCTTTGACCTGAAAAGCATTCTGGCTTTGAAATAGATTTGGGTGTAAAGGAAGGACATGTTATTGCTGATGATGCACGTTTGAGAGCTTTAACAGGAAGTTTAAATAACATGAGTTTCCTAAGTAAATAAAAAAAATCTCTAAGAACAGAGGCTTAATTACCTGTCAGACTAAATTGGTTAATAAATCAATAGAGTCCCAGCAGGCTCAGAAACTGTCATAAGAACTTGAAGTACATAAGTAAATAAATAAAGTCCTCAATGGATTCAGGTTGTAGTGGAGGTTAAAATGATGAGATGGTTCCAGGTAGAAAGGCAAAAAGTTTAAACAAGTTATGATAAAGATTAAGATGGCTGGGTATTTCCAGAGTGGGAAGAAAATATAGAAGGTTTATACAGGCTGTGAGGGTCTGGAGAAGTGAGTTAAGGTGTGTGAAAAATGAGACTTAGAGATATTTTAACACGATGTTAAAATATCAAAGTTCAAATTTTTAGACATAATGTTAAACCTCTATTAAATCAATAGAGTTGTCATAATCTACTTTTAGTGACAGTACTGGCTTCTAAAACTTCAAAAATAGAAAATTATCATAGTCACAGGTTCAAAAAGTTTAAATTTCATTTGGGCCTTTTAAATTTGTTCACATTTATGTTGATAGCTTTTTGGGCTTTATTTTTGCTATGGCTCAAAAACTTGAGTCTGCTCAAGCTGTTTGTAGGCACTTATTATTAACTGCCTTCTCTGCAATGAAATTTCAATACAGATTAAAACTGACAATGGTCCTGGTGACCTAAATAAACCTTTATCTCCTCTTGTCAATTTTTTTACCATTCACATCTCTCATGGCATACCCTATAACCCCTGAGGACAAGTCATAACTTGTCATCTCTCCAGAGCTGAGGGACCTGGGTGAATGAAGTTAATAAATGAGGGGGCACCAGATAGTTTATACTGAGGATTAAGAAAACTCACTGCTGTGGGATAATGCCTTTGTACACTGTAAAGATTTGCCACTCATATTGGTTTAATAAAACGCTGATTGGCCAGTAGCCAAGTAGAAAGTATAGTTGGTGCAACCAGACTGACAGAATTCTGGGAAGAGGAAAGGCAGAGGATCAGTCACCAGACAGACACAAAAGAAGCAAGATGAGAACGCTGCACTGAGAAAAGGGACCAAGTCACATGGCTAAACATAGATAAGAATTATGTGTTAATTAAAGTTGGGGAGCTAGTCAACAATAAGCCTGAGCTAAAAGTCCAGACAGTTTATAATTGATATAAGCCTCTATGTGTTTTGTTTGGACTGAATGACTGTGGGACTGGGCAGGACAGAAACTTCTATTTACAACTCACCCAATTATAAAGTTCTCATGAGTTCAATCTGTATACAACCGCAAGGATAAGAAACACTGACAAAGCTCTATCCATACATAGATAAATCAGCCATGGTCCGTGTTACCCCATTCTATTTTCTTCTTCTCCAGACATTGGCAGGTTATGGCCTTACTGGTCATTATTGGAATACACAAGAAGCTTCAGTAGCTGCTAAAGGGGCGAGGCTTTATTCTATATCTGTCCCACCCGTTATCCACTCAGCTGACAGACACCATCCAGGAGTTAGCCTCAGCTCTATACCTTCCAAAACCAGCTCACCTACACCTCCCTAGCATTAGTCACCCCACACAACCAGAGAGCCCTGGATGTGCTGAGCACCTAAAACGGAGGCATTTTACTTCTTCCTTAATGAGCCAGTCCAGATAAGTGGAAGAGAAGATTAAAGATTTACATGAGCTGGCACTGAGTGACCCCCTTGTTTCCTAGAGAGTCTGCTCCTAAATTAGGGAATCCACAGAAAGAATAAAAGCATACTGCTATTGACTGAGTACCTGTTTTACTGGGACATCATGTCAGTATGCTGTCAAAATTCCTTTTTAGAGTTTCCTAGATTCTGTACTTCGGTGTTGTATAATCACATCTGATGATTTGGAACTAGGAACCTCAGATGAGAAAGAGCATGTGGTGTTTGTCTTTCTGGCTCTCTCGTACATCATGCAGTAAAGTATTGAGGTCCATCCATTTACCTGCAAATTTCAGGATTTCAATTTTTCTTACACATAAAGAATATTCTGTTGGGTGTATGTACTACATTTTTGTTATCCATTCATTTACTAAAGGATATTTAGGTTGTTTTCATTTCCTATCTTTAGTGGATACAACAGCAATGAACATGGATGAACATGTAACTGTGGAGTATGATATCAGCAATGAACATGTATCTGTGGTGTATGATATCAGCAAGGAACATGGTTGAACATGTAACTGTGGAGAATGATATCAGCAAGGAACATGGCAGGGCATGTGTCTGTGGAGTACGATAGCAAGCCCTTTGGACATATGACAAGGTGTGGTATAGCTGGGTCATATGGTAGATTTATTTAGCTTTTTGAGGATTCTCCATACAATTGTCAGAGTTCCTGAACCATTTTGCATTCCCACCAACAGTGACAGAGGGCCCATCTTTCTCCCAAATACTGCCATGTTTTGTTGTCAGTTTGTTATTTTGTTGATCATAGCCATTTTGACTGGGGTGAGATGAAATCTCAAAGTTGTTTTAGTTTGCGTTCCCCTGATTGGTAGGATGACTACAACATTTTGAGGTATGTCTTAGCAATTTTTTTTTCTATTGAAAATTTTCTGTTTTAGATCCCTACCCCATTTTTTAAAATAGGGTTGTTTGTTCATTGACTCTTTGTTATTTGAGTTCTTTGTATAATTTGAATATTAATCCTCTGTCAAATGTATGGCTTTGTGTGTGTGTGTGTGTGTGTGTGTGTGT
>NC_022019.1:2790008-2812858 GCF_000317375.1 Microtus ochrogaster
TGTGTGTGTGTGTGTGTGTGTACAACAATATCAATAGAAGAAAAAGAGCCTATCAACCTGAGAGCTGGGGAGCATGGGAGGGATTTGAGAGAGGACCACTGGGAGGCCCTGAGGGAGAAGTGAGTGCTGGGAAAGCGGTACAATTCCATCTCAGTTAGAAATGTTATCTGTTGTCTCTTCAAACACCATTGCTGACTTTTTCTTCTCTCAGTTGAAAATAAACAGATATTTATCTCACTGCATCCTACAGGTCTTTGACATTGTGTTTCGTTTTTTTTTTTTTCATTTTTTTCTCCCAGGATCTGGAGGTCTTCTAATTGATCATTTTGCTATGTCTCTGCTCTTGGCCTTATCTACCAAGTTTCGAGTTTTAGATATTATATGTTTAGATATATATCTAAAAGATGTTTATTTTTATACATTCCAATTTTCTACTGAAATTACTCATCTTTCAATAATTCTCTCCATCTTTTCTGCTTCTTGTAATTCTTTGTTATTGTTTTTATTTTTTGAGCTATACATTTTTCTCTGATCCTCCCCCCGCTTCTCTGTTACCCTCTCCCTTAACCCCCATGCTCCCAATTTACTCAGGAGATCTTGTTATTTTTTTTTCCTCCTTATGTAGATTCATGTATGTCTCTCTTAGGGTCCTCTTTGTTGTCTAGGTTCTCTGGGATTGTGAATTGTAGTCTGGTTTGTTTTCTTTTTTTTTTTTTTTGCTTTACATATAAAAGCCACTTATGAGTGAGTATATATTTGTTATCCACTAATTTGCTCTATTTTTGATCTTGATAATTCTTCTCATGCTTCTTTAGCTATCTAATTTTGCTTTTGTTTTCAATTTTATATGAGACTGTGTATACAAGATAATAATAGTCTCCTTGCAGAGTGTTCAATTTCTAGATTTAATTAGAAATCAAGCTGAGATGGAGCTAGATTATGAAGTTAATTAAATTCAGTCCACTTCTGTTTTCTAGTGTCTCATCTTCCCAGCATTTGACTGAGATCTGTACAGACTTCTGAGATAGTCTTTGACAGCTTACAAACATTTTAGCTGCCTTGTAGCTGATGAAGTCCCTCCTTCAATATTTCCTTGTCTGCCTAACATTCTATACCAGGGGGCGTTATAGTGTATTTATAATTACTGCTCTATTGCTCTGATAAGACACCATGACCCATGCAACTTCTAGAAGGAATGGTTTATTTGGGATTACAGTTATAGAGGATGAGTTTGTCTTGGTGAGGCAGTGTGGCCCCAAGCAGCAGGCACAGCAGCTGAGCAGGACAGTGAGAGTTCACAACCTTTACTGAAATCACAAAGCAGAGAGCAAACTGGAAATGGCTGAGCATTTAAAGCCTCAAAGCCCTCCTCCAGGGCAGTATAAGGCCACACCCCCCAAACCTTCCCAAACAGCCTCACCAACCGGGGATCTTTTGTTTACATTCTTATTCAAACCCCACAGTGAGTTTGTCTGAAGGTTTCCAGCCTCCCACACAGGGATTGAGAAAATGAACTCTGATGTTCAGCTGCTGATTTTCTGCTTTTTACACCACCCTGCACAACCACCAAAAGACTTTCTAGTCCCCATCCATCCCTCAGGCCCAACCTTCAGTCATTTCCCTGAATTAACAAGTCCCTTTAGTTAAAAAAATGGTCAAAAGGAGCTGCTCTCCCAGGAGGACGTGCTTCTCCTCCCCTTAGTTCACCCAGTCCTTTGGACACCAACCACATCTACCCAATATCCCCAAACCACATAGTACATACAGTGATAAAGAAGACTATACAAAATAAACATGAAAATATAAAGCAATTGTGTATGGAGGTAAAGATCATATATGCAAAGGGTCAATTTTTGCTATGTGAAGTATTCATTATGTGAAGTATTTACTTTCCGCAAAGTCACCATGAACTACTGTACATCAAAGAATACTGGATCTCTGCTCTTGGGAAATGTAGAATCATACATTTATATATACTCTTGACTGTTTTGTTTTGAACTTATAGGTATACTAATATTACTGTAACTCCTAACCAGATAAAGCTTGCTAAATAGCTCTACTTTTTTTTCTTCAAGTACACGAAGCCTACTTGGATTTAGGAATGTTAGCCAGCACTTTAGACTTGTATTTGGGAACATTCTGAGCAGTAGAATCACCTCCAAAAAAGAGCACACACAAAAAAAACAAAGTGAAAATAAAGAGACTCTGAGTAGCAGAGCACCAGAATGAGAGAGATAGCAGACACTAATGTTGTTTGACTAGCTGGTAGTGTCTTCTTAAGTCAGTGGTTCTCAACCTCCTAATGGTGTGACCCTTTAATACACTTCCTCATTGTTATGATCCCTAACATAAAATTATTTTTATTGCTACTACATAACTGTAATTTTGTTACTGTTATGATATAGGAGGATCTTCTGTTTTGTGTTGATTTCATTGATTAAATAAAGAAACTTGGCTTTTTGATAGGGCAGAAAATTAGGTAGGCAGAGTAGACAGAGCAGGATGCTGGGTAGAAGGCAGTGTGGCAGACGCCATGGTTCTCCTCTTCGAGACAGACGCCGGTTAAACTCATCCCAGTAAGCCACAGTCAAGTGGTGATACAGATTATTAGAAATAGGTTGAATCAATATGTAAGAGCTAGCCAATAAGAGGTTAGAACTAATGGGCCAGGCAGTGTTTTAAATGAACAGTTTCTGTGTAATTATTTCAGGTAAAACTATCCAGGCAGCAGGACGCAGCCTGCTCGCCTCATCACTACACTGTTGTAAATCTCTGTGTATTCTGATGAACTTAAGTAACCCCATGAAGTGGTCATTTGGTCCCCAAAGGGTTCGTGACCCACAGGTTAAGAAGTGCTGCTGACTTACCGTAAGAAATAATTTTCCACTCTGTACATATATGTCACAAAAGATTTCAAAATGCTGAATGCTTTGATTTTGACATTGGAAATTTTGGCAAATATGAACATTTAAATATAAAAAATTGTGAATAATCTGTGTAAATATAATGCATCATAATGTTAATATAAACAAAATATATTCTAAAGTATTTATATGTAAGTATACATTTTATACAATAGATATGTGTTCCACATTCTTTGGCTCCTTTAACTGCTGTGTTAAGACTTATTACTTCCTACTTCATTCTTGTTTAGAAATAGGAGCCCTCAATTAACATTTCAAGTATTTATTCAGTTTTCTGTTAGTACCATGTGCATTTCTTTCTAGAGCCTTTGGGAACCTTCTGCTAGACTCACATTTGGCCACAAGTGGTAAATAATTTATGGTACTATTGAATTATTTTTTCTGAGGATCACTGTCACCTGCCCAGCCAGCTTCATCCTAATCTTGTTAACTTTTTACCGAATCTCTTTACTGAATTTAGTTCTAATAGGGATATTGTCTTAGAGTTTCTATTGCTGTGAAGAGATACCATGACCCCAGCAACTCTTACAAAAAAAAATAAGTTTGGTGGCTGGCATACAGTTCAAAGGTTCAGTCCATTATCATCATGGAGGGACAGGACAGCATGCAGTCATACCTGGTGTTGGAGGCGTAGCTACTACATGTCAATATTCAGGCAACAGGAATTAGACTGAATCAACGGGTGTGGCTTGAGCATATGAGACCTCAAAGCCTGCCTCCACAATGACACAATGACTTCCTCCAAGAAGGCTACACCTCTGGGGCCATTTTCTTTCAAGCCACCACAGACAGTTATACCTCTATATTCATTGATGTGTATGGACAGTTATTGAAACGGATAATGTCAGTCTTAGCTCTCCTGCATGCCTAAGAACATTCTATCATGGTTGCTGGGATGAAGACTCTTATAAAATTGTGGTCTCTAAACTAGATTATAAATTAGCCTTGGATGGGAGAGGGTCTACCCCCAGATGAGACGGCGCATGTTCCCACACCTACACCACTGAAAACAATGGAAAGAAAGCAAATGCCCAAGCAGAAGGGAAATCATTGTTCTGCTTTGGATATGAAGTGCCTCATCAGGCTCATGTATTTGAAAATCTGGTCCTCAGATGGTGGTGCTGTTTGGGGATCTTCACAGCACCTTTGGCATTGTGGTCTAGCTGGCTCTTTGGGTTAAGGCCACTCCACAGCCCCTGGCATCCATATATCCAAAGAGTCTGGAATATTCGGGTGAAAGTTCCATCCCAAGCCCCCTCTCCTGAGAGTTGCCTCAGTCCAGATACCACCTCTGAGAAAGTCCAACAATGACCCCTCCTCATAGATGCTCAAGACCACTCCCACAGGGTATTAAATTATTACCCAGAGGAAAAAAAACATGTGGTTTTTGGGTCTTCCTTCCTCATCTCCTCTCTGGGGGGCTGGAAGGCCACCTGAGAGAATTGGTACCCATCAAACCTGGGCTTTTCCAATTTGATTTGATTTGGTCTGATTTGGATTATTGTGTCGATGGAGAGGTTTATCAGGGCACAGAAACTCTTCACTAGCAGAGGTGTGTTGCTAGGGTACAGGCCTGGAAGGTGCAGTCCACTTCTGGTTCTGGTCTGAACTCTTTGCTTCCTGATCATCCAAGATACAAAGCAGTTGTACCACCTAAACCATCTTGCCTGTCTTCCCTGCCATGGCAGACTTACATTCCCTGGAACACAGCCTAAACAAAACCTTCTCCCACAAGTTGCTTCTCCTGTGTATTTTGTCACATGGTGAGGGGAGTTAGGAACAATTGTCCAGAAGAGTTGTTTCTGTCTCAACTCTAAATTCTTCCTGGTTCCATAGACCTGTTTCGGTTTCAGGGAAGCATAGAAGGGGTGACACAGCTTAAAGAATATTAACACTTGACTGCAGGAGTTGGGGATAGCACAGGTAGATAGGAGAAAACCTGGCTAGCAGTCATCACCAGAAGCTCTTGAGAAGCTGAGAGAAGCCCCAGGTTTTCTGGTAGTGTTAATTCAGTGATCTCTTGGGGGGCTTGGGACAAAGGGAGCTGCCCCTTCCCTGTAGAAAAATTAAAAGTGACCTTACAGAAGATGAGCTTACAGAAGATGGAGATCTAGAGAATCCAATCACCATCTACTGATTGTGCTTTTGAGTAAATTTTCTATGCTGTGCTCATTAAATGTGAAACTAGGTTCATCTGAAGTTCATCCACTGGGCCTGTTTCTGTCCTTCTAACTCAGGATTGCTAGCGAGAGGTCAACCAAAGCCCCCACAGAAAGCTGCCCAGGGCGCTTTGGCCAGGTAGGTATCTACCATGTGAGAGACATAATTCTACCCCACGAGAACTCTGCTCTACATTATTCCCTTCCAAGAGTTCTTATGAAGCAGAGCAGACAGAGAGGTGAATCATTTCAAGATGATAAAATGGCAAGGAGCCCACAAACACGGGGAGGAGGCTTTTCCTCTAATCAGATGAAAAACAGTAACATTTTACCACAATAAATGTAATCTGTTTATAAACACTCTGCACACTCACACACAAATATGTATAGTAAAAAAAATAGTACTTTGAAAAAGGAGAAGGAAAGATCTCATCTGCCTCCAAAGGAATGATTTCAAGGTATGGAACTGGGGAATCTTGAATCTAAAACAGAACTGAGAGCCCGTTTGCTTTGGACTCTCAGAATTTGACCCACGTTTCTTTGCCCACATTATGACAAGAGTTTGCTTGTGCGCCAATCTACACTGTGATTTTTTTCCAGAAGGATGAGCTTTTCCTTCATTTCAGCTTCAGCGTGGCTGGAGCACAGCAGATGCTGCTGAAACAGTCCCAGGGATCTCTTTAAACCACCCTAATTGAAGGTGATTTAACCCTAATCCAAATGTTTCCAGTGAGTAAGGGTACTCACTCCTTTTTGAGACAGCTCATTCCAAACCTGGAACACCTAGTATTGCAGATGTCTCCTTTGTATTGAGAGCAAATATTCTTCCCTTTACTGCTCACTCATGGATCCCAGCTCTGCCTTACAGAACATATAAGTGGAGGCTATTCTGTTGCTAATGCAATAACTCTATAATGTGGCTTTCCTATTATGTTCTTATACCTAGGTAACCCTCTGTCCCACCCCCATCACACTTGGGATAAAGACATTTACTCTTCTTGGGCCAAATACCACTTTTCCTAAGGCTCTAGATCTGCTACTGCCCAGAGTTAAGCCAAGGATGCCTTCCACTGTCTCAGGTCCATATCCAGAGGCTTCTGTGACCCAAAAACATGTTCCTGTCCATGCAACATAGGCCCTCTGAATCACTCCAGTGAGCTGGTGCCTCCAAGATTGTCTCGCGAGGTTTGTCGTGCATTCCGTCCCCTCTTCCATTGCCAGCCTCGCTGTTCAAGAGCTGCTGAAGATGGGAACAGAGACAGATGAAGGCAGGATGGCTATGGTGGTGTCTTCGTTGTTGTCCGCTCATTTCACTGAAGCTGCGTCACACTCTGTTTTCCTGTCTGAGAGCATAGCTTTCTGACTTACCACCTCATTGCTCCCACTAGGACAGAGCCTGTCACCGTGGAGGCACCTGATGCACATTTGCAAATGACAGACGCAATCTGTGGGCTGCTTCGTGTACAGGCTACAGGAATACTGAAGCCTGGCAGGGCGTTGCTCACGATGAGTTCAGAAGTCATAAATAAGTGTGAGGTCTTAGTAGCAGACAAGCTATGGGCTCTCTATGATGCCTGGAAATCAGGTTCACAGGACTGAGTGGGTCTTGCGCTACCATCCCAGACAGTACTTCTAGATATTTTGAATATTGGGTCTCCATACAAATTTTCCTTTGAAGATGCAGCTCTTTGTCTAAACCAGCTGTTGTTTTATGGGGAAGTGATGTTGATTCAAAAGGCTGTCATGGTTCACATTAACCTGATGGTAAGGATTACAAGCACACTGGAGATACAGGCAGAGGGCTGCTGTCAGTTCCCAGGGACAGGGAGCTAGCTCCTGCTGGCCCAGGTCTCCATTGCCAGCACAGCTGTATAAGGATATTCTCTTTTTTTTCTGAGCTGTGCTGGGAGAGTCCAGGTGTGTATAATCCAATTGGGTTCCTTTCCTACCACTTTCTCAATAGCTCAGAGCCAAGAAATGCCTTCTTGCACACAGCAATCCCCGGACTACTTTATGTCCTTGCTCTGCTTCACCTGAATTATCTGGCTCTCTTGCCTAAACTGTTGCTTTTCTCAAGTCCTCTTCATCATCCTCTGTATCGAGAGAGCACCATTTTAAGATGCTGAAGTACTTGTGGAAAAACAGCAGTGAGGTCGGGAACTTAGCATGGAGAGATGCGGCACTTCTGCAAGATCCCTGATAAAGTAATGGATAAAAAGCACATCCCTTATGCGGTGTGAATGAAAATGAGCCCCACAGGCTCATAGGGCGTGGTGCTGTGAGGAAGTGTGGCCTTGTTGGGAGAAGTTGGGCTCTGAGCTTTCAGATGCTCAAGCTAGGTCCAGTGGCTCACTCCTCTTCCTGCTGCTTGTGGATCCAGAAGCAACTCTCAGTTACTTCTTCAGCACCCTGCCACCATGTTTGCAAGTCAGTTCCAAATAAATGTTTTCCTTTATAAGAGTTGTCGTGATCATGGTGTCTCCTCACAGCAATAGAAACCCTAACTAACACCCTAGAAGGAAAGAGACTTCTCTTGTTCTTGAGACACTCTCGAGAACAGCTGAAGGAGTCTGACTCTATGAACGCCATCTTCCCGCTCCTGCCCTTGAAGCCTCCGTTGCCCTCTAATGGGGCTCCTGGTCAGGGAAGACGCCATATGGCGCTCACACAGTAGCTCATGGAATCGAAGCCTCCAATCCAGTCTCTCAAGAAGAGAGAAGCATGGTTTCCTCAGCCGTTCCAGGACCCTCAAACTCAGGGCAAGTCTTAATTTCCCAGTTTTCTCAGCTCTCCAAGCATTGTGATCTTGAAAGAAGACGTTTAGTGAGAGCCTCAGTCAAGGGTTCCATGCAGTTCCTCTGCAGGCTGTGTGTGACTGTTTTGCTCCCTGTCACAGCTACATCTTCTCAAAGGAAAATTAACATTTCAGACCCAAATGGGGTCTCAGGGCCCAAAGCACACACTTCAATTGGCACCAGGATAAATACTGAATGTTTTCACAGACTTTGTCCAAATTAAACATTGAAAACTCCCAAAGGTTTTAGTTTCCTGAAGTAAAGAAAAATCATCCTTCCAGCTGTCATTAGGAAATACCACAGAAAATCCCATGTTTTCATCTTTCCAGATATGCGTACAATTAATACTTACTTAAAGGACCAGTTTCATTTGTTTAATGTTGGTGGGCTGGTCATCCAGGAAGTGCTGACATCAGCCAGGAGTCCTAAGGTATTCATCCCAATTCCACACGGCTACAGACAGGCTTCTTGCTTTATTCCCGAGTTTAGGGTGAACCCTCATATTATTTGCTTACATGGTCAATCAACACACCAGAGCATAACCTTTGTTTGCTGAAACCGGTTTTTAAAAACTATGATGATCTGCAGATGCTGACTTCTAGAAATATTAGTTGTGAAATTGGCAGCCAGGGTTGGCATTTGTACCCATCCATATGCTTGTCAGATTACTTGTGGAAACTCCCGATTGTTACTGCCTTTTGTTGTCGCTCTTATTGCCTGTTGCAATGTTTGGAAGTAGTTCCTTTATGTTGCTTTCCTGAAGAACTAAGAGCTTCAATCAAATTTTCATTGAAAAATGATCCTGTGATTTCTTTGCTAAAATTAATTGAGGTCAAGATTTTTGAACATTTCTTGAGGTTTGAAAAGACCATAGTAGTTGTAAATTAAAGCATCAGGCAGCATTCAGATTCCAGCTTCTAAAATGCACAGGAACTGCGTGGTACATTGCTGATGTTTGAAGACGAGAACAGTGTCCATATCTGAGCAGATATACACAGATAGTCCCTCAGAATTCAGCATGATGAAGTCACAGAACCAGAGGGAACCTGGAAAAATGATCTCCTCCCAGGATTTGCTTTCAGATCTTCTAGGACCACCCAAGAGAAACAAGATTTATTCTAATGTGAAAATTCATTCCCAAGAAATGTTTTCCTTTCTTAGAAAAAAAAAATTTTCTAACTTTTATTGACAAGAAGCATTTGTATAAAAATGCTATGATGAAATTCATTGTTTTGTATGACAAAATATTTTCAGAATGAGAAAAAGACTATTTATACACATATATGTCCTCATTGCTTTATTTGTTTTGAAATAACCTCACACTCATTAGGTGGTTTCAAAAATGCCCTGGCAGATCACATGGCGCTACTGTTCCCATTTTAAAGATGAAACAGGGAGACCCAAGCGTCACATAGTTGCCCTCAAACCTTGCTAGAAAGATGAGTCATGGCTGGGAGTGAGAACACACAGCCGAAGCCTTCATTCCTGAGGGTTTCGTCAACTCCACATTCTTCCTGAATACATCCAAAAGCAGAAACAATCACATCTGAGTGACCAAACAATGGTGGTCAGATATGCACAAGCTGGTGACTCCCGCCGAAGGTGCTGGCCACCCTACAGAGCCGTGTCCCTCTGTGCTTGAACTGCCATTTGTCTCCTTCCTGGTTTTCGCCCACTGATTGTCAATGGGACAGATGCACTTTGCGCTCTTCTAGCCAGGGAAAATCAGATCTGCCCCAGACAGATTCCTTAGCTGACTTGCCATAAGCAGCAAGGCACATGAGTCTGCGCTCCTATCTGATTGGCTATACTGCTATTGTTCTCCTATCGGGTCTCCCTGGTCAGCTCTAATTAATATCAGAAGCAGCACAGGAAACATCCTCAATTATTCCTCCTGGGTTCGGGGTAAACAGCCCACTAAGGGCAAAGTAAATGGCGAGTCTTTGAACTTGAGCGTTATCTTCGTGCTCTGACTTACAAAGACTGCTTTATCAGACATGATAATTTGTTTTCAGTGATACCCTCGATGAAATTAATTTTCTCTTAGACTAGCATACGTTTCCTTTTGCTGATACTTTCACTCTTGGCAAGCACTTCTCTGGGCAGTGAGTGCAGCCCTCAGCTGGCTCTGTCTGCTGAGCCTCAATAGCTGCAGGGTCCTTGTTGTTTTAAACAAAGCTGTTTACTTTGTTATTAAAGTAAAATTCCATTCACTTCCCCCTTTTAATCTTCTCACAGCGCAGACAGAAACCCCACCCTCCTTTCTTCTTTCTGACAAAGATGATGGTCTGGGACTTCATTACTAAGTTTCCTTGGAAACAACCTCTCAGATCTTTCCACAGCCATTGTCAGTTTCAGACACTCCTTCCGGCACATTCCCTTGAATTCAGTGGATACCCAGCATTCAGAGCTAAACCCTGCCTTGTAGCTTTTTTCAGCTATATTAGTTTCTCATTGTCTGTGTGTGTGTGTGTGTGTGTGTGTGTGTGTGTGTGTGTGTGTGTGTGTTCATGTGTGGGAATTGGTTTGCTTACCTGCTTGTGTGGATGCAGATGGAGCCTAGAAGGTAATGCCAGGCTGTCTTCCACAGTTGCCTCTCTGCCTTGTTTTCCTTTGAGACAGGCTCTCTCCCTCATCCTGGGGCTGACTGTTCCAGCTACAGTGGCTGACCAATTGTCCCCAGAATCCTCCTGATCTCTGCACCCTAGGGCTGAGGTTAAAGACAGACAACCACAAACATGCCTGTTTTTGTGGTGCTGTATATCTTTGTCTTTTAATGTGGATGCTGGGAATCTGATATCAGGTCCCCATCCTTGCCCAGTTCCCAGTATCGTCTTTAAACACTAAAACTGCATACACTTAGTGGGGGAAAGCCCCTTTCAAATTAAGGTAATCCACATCTCAGCACCACTGAGGCTTAGCTCATGCTGGCTAAGGCAATGTGAATTTTGTGCCCAAGAGAAAGTTGATAGAGGGACAGCAGGTTTTATGCTATGAACTCGTGGTTACTATTCTGCAGTTAACTTTAGAACTTTTTATTTATTCTTTGAGGATTTCATGAATGCATATAATATTTCCATTATACTTACTACCCATCTTCTCCATCCTGCTCCTCATTTCATGTCTTTGTGTTTTATTTTTTAATAGTTCACTGGACTTTATTCGAGTTGCTTGCATGAGCATGTATGTGGGTTTATTTATTAATTCATGGACTAGAGGTTACACCCCTCAAGAAAAATTACTCTCCCTATGACCCAGGAGCTGTTAACTGTCAGTAGCTCCTCAGCTAGGGTGGAGCCTCATGTACCCTTCCTCCATCAATGCTGGCATGTTGGTTGGCTCAATTGGATGCTGGTCTTGTGCAGTCGGCTACAATTTCCATGAGTTCAAATGTGCAACAGCCTTGGCATGTCCAGGAAATAGTGTTTCACTACTCTCTGCCCCTTATCTGGCTCTTACATTCTTTCTGTCTCCTCCTCAGAGACATTTCCTGAGATCTCTCTCTCTCTTCTCTCTCTCTGAGTGGGTCTGTGTGTTTGTATAATTGTGCTTTTTCATGTGTGTGCAGAAGCATCTGTGTGTGCTTCTCGATAGTCATGCATATGGAGGCCCAAAGATGACCATAGATGCTGATGGTCAGGCACTGTACACTTAAGGATGTCTCATGGGCTTGCAACTTACTAAGTAACTTAGGCTAACTGGCCAGTGAACCCTAGAGATGCAAGTGTTTTCTCCTCCCCTGCGCTGGAATGACAAAGGTACCATCACGTCCAGTTGTTTAAATTCTAGTTCTGGGCATCAATCTTAGATCTTCATTCTTGTACCACCTGAGCTATCTCCCCACCCCTTCCTTGTGTAGTTCTCAAGTTTAACGAGTGGTTTTTTTTTCTGTTTGTTCGATGGGAAATTTGGTACTTTGCTCAGTGATTCTTCCAGAGTAAGTCAGATGTTCCAGCTTTGGGATTTTTGTCTAAACATAAATTTTCCGTTTTATATATACTTAATGTGCACAGTCTGAAGGTATTTTACACCTCACTTAAAACAATTTTGTGCATAAACATGGCTTAAGTGCATGGAGCCACCAGAAAACAAAGGCATCACTGGCCATTCACTGTGGTGTGGGCAGTTTGTGGTGTGGGCAGTCCCCGTTGTTCCTGATGTGTCCGCCATGGCTCAGCAATGATGCTCTAGTGCTTATGTACACCGAGTACTTCACAGAAAAGAAAATGCGGGATGCCTCTCTTTTCAGGCATCATAATGGCTTTGCAGCAGCATAAAATATTCACTGCCTATGAAGCTGCATGTTCATTAAAAGGCTGGGTCAGCAAGATGACTCAGAAGGTCAAGGATGCTTGCTGTGTGAATCTGACATGCTGATTTCAACCCCTAGCACTCTTATGGTGGAAAGAGATAATAAACTTTTCCAAGTTTTCCTGTGACCTCCACATACACACCATCACTCACACACGCCCATCACACACACACATGAATGTACACACATATAACCATGAGTGTACATGCATGCACACATACACACTAGTGTACATATAAATACATATACACATAGACATGAGTGTACACAATACACATATACACAAGTGTACATATTCATTTGCACACACGAGTATAACATACACACATACAAACACCAGTGTACACAGTCACACATATACACACATGTGTGTACACATACATACATACAAGGGTGCACACATACATATACATGAGTGTACATACACATACACACAAGTATACAAGCAT
Organism: Microtus ochrogaster; assembly: GCF_000317375.1. Lineage (NCBI taxonomy): Eukaryota > Metazoa > Chordata > Mammalia > Rodentia > Cricetidae > Microtus > Microtus ochrogaster. The sequence goes on from NC_022019.1 coordinate 2,802,648, forward strand.
ACGCATATACACATAAGTGTACATGCACGCACATACAAACCCGAGGGTACACATATACACACATGGGCGTACACACACATTTAAAAAGCTCACTGTTGTCTGTACTTTCAGATGAGAAGAAACAACAGGAACAGCTGAGAGACTATGAAAGTGTCCCCTAGGCATGAAGAGTCATCCTATTGCATGACATTTTTGTTTGCTTTATTTTTCTTTCCTTACTTTTATCATTTTTACTTATGTGTATGTGTGCCTGCATGCATGCAATGCCTATGAAGTTCAGAAGGGGGCATCAGATCCCCTGAGTCTGAAGTTTCCCGCGGTTAAGAACTGCCTCTTTTGTGTTCTGGGAACTGAACTGAGATCCTCTGGGCACTGAATCCAGAGCAGCAGCCATCTTTAACATCTTGAGAGGACCACCTCTCGAGCCCCTGCCAGAAGCCTTTCAGAAGCAACCCTCACTCTCCTGGACGGTTCATAAACAACAACTGTTGACTGAGAACAAGATTGTCATACAAGCGTACCACTCTTCTCCTTTGCTAGCCCTTTCGTGCATTTTCCCATCTGGCTTAGAGGCACCTTCCTCTGTGATTTTAACAATGTTGTCTTCGTTGTCATGTGATCATTTTGATTTAGAATCTTGTCAGCTCGTTCACCATCAGTCAGAGGATGAACAAACACTCAGCACAAGTTAGCAGCTTCTTTGGTGTTCACGTCCTCTAGTGGAGACTATTTTGTTTGTGGGTGTAATGCTCTTGCACGTGGAAGGAGGCCGGATGTCGTTCTCCCTTCAGTTGAATGAATCCTTCAGACTCACCGCCTTGTTCAACATCACTGAACACAGCTGTAAGCCGGAGATGATGCAAGAGCAGGCGAGTGTGGCCATGGCTTCAGTCACTGGGATCCAAATGAGGACAACAACGCACATGGAGTCCAGGCCCTTCTGTCTCAAGACACAGATGGTGGAAGTTTTGGAGCAGCCAAAGATGTTTCGTGCTTATATCCATCCAGTTCTTCCGAAAGCTGGATTTCCCATGCTCTCCTTTTCCTGTCATTGTTACCCAGAGAAACCTGAAGGCATTTCTACATCCTCACGGTATTATTTAATGTACACCACAGGATAAGTGGAAAATGGCTAAGCAAAGCTCAAGAATGCACAGAGGTCGTGCTCCCTATGGGACATCATGGGAAACTTCCTGTTGCCATGTCCTTATATTCCAAAGTGATCATATCAATTGACACTCTTGTGAAGAACAAATCAAAATAATAATTGTTCCATATTGTAGCTAGAATTACTTCCCTTGGGGAAATACAATCTAGGTCTACCTCAGGTCCCAACAACAGGGGCAGGATTCTGTCTTTTTTTAATATTTGTGTATATTTTAGAGGTTCTTATAGTAGAATTCAAAAGGCATTTAGTGTTTGTTTACATTTTAATGCAGTCAAATTTATTAATATTGTCTTTGTGGTAATGTTTTTTACTACTTCTAAGAATTCTTCTCCCAACTCCAAAACACTCCAGACTGTTTCTTCTATTGAAGTGTGTTAGAAAAGTTTTGTGGTTTTGATTTTTAAATTTGTTTTGTTTTATCCTATTTGGAGTTCTTTTGGGGGTCTGAGTCTTAAGTTCTTTTTAAAATATCAATATAAAACATTCTAAAACCATTTATTAGAGATCTTGGTTTGAACAGTCTTGCTGCCCACCCAGTTCCTTAAGTGGATTTATCCTTTATGTTTTTTGAGCAAGTATCTTCCTAGTAGCTCTTTATTATTATTATTATTAATTGTTATTATTATTATTTGTGTCTTTCACATCATGGCTTATGATCTCACCTGCTCCCTCAAATAAAACAAAATAAAATTTAAGAGAAAAATAGGTATAAAAAAAGAAAAGAAAAGAGAAAATCTCATCATGGAAGCTGAAGTGTGACACTGAGAATCACACAGTAAACTTCTTTATCATACATTTTTATATGCAGGCATTTATCACACAGAATCGTTGGTCTTCAAGGCCCCTCGTCTCTGTTACACTATCACTGGGCCCTCACTGGGACTCTTCTTGGACATCCCATTGCTGCCCTGTGTCCACAGGACTGACCCCTTCCCCACATGCTCCAGTAGATCACAGATGGGCTGGATGTTGGGGAGGACCAATACATAACCCTGGTGCTGGGCCTGGGTAGTTGCGGGGCTGGTCAGCTCTCCAGTTTTGCCCTGTCTTCACCACCAGAATTATCTCCCTAGCATTGCTCTGGCTAGTTAACCCCTTACAGCCAGGAGAAAGGGGAGGGGCCAATTCTCCTATTTCCAAGTCCTCAGGGTTGGTTAACTGACACCTACACCTTCAGGGCCAGCTCTACTGTGTTGCCCTGGTGACGTACAGGGGCTGCTCTACAGAGTGCTGCAGCTGATGAGGGGCAGGGACAGCTCACCTGCTCTTAGGACCTCAGGGTCAGCTCTTCCACCTGCCTTGGGGCTTGATAGGTGGGGCCAGAGGAAGGCATCTCTCCCCCACCCATGTCACCACTAGACAGGTGAGTAATGGGGACAGCTCTCCCAGGGTCACCCACACCTCCACCAAATGAGTCGGCACAGTTGAACTACATAGGAAGGGTGCAGGGCCTGCTTTCCTGAGAGCTACAGCTGGCAAGGGGTTGGGTCAGGTCCCCACCTGCTTCTTTTTGCAAAGCGTGAGGGGAGGAGTGAATCTCAGGGCACCTGAGAGGGGTATAACCTGCTCTCTCATGGGTCAGTTCACCCATGGTTATGTGAATAGAGTCAGCTCTGTTGTGAAGCCCAGTAGGATCCTCTCTCCTGGGTGCTCAGCTGGTGAGGGGCAGGACCAGTTCTCCCCGGTGTTACAGTCAGTGAGGGGGTGGGGCCAACTCTGTGGCATCAGAAGCCATGGACATCAACAGAGATCATGACTGCATCAGAGCCATGAACCCAGATGTGGGCGCTAGCAGGAGCCCAGGACAAGACATCACCATGGAGAGTTTGAGCTTGTTTTGCAGGATAGTAGTGATGCCTAACAGGGTGGGGAGGGACATATCAAAGGCAAAAGAAGAAAGATTTCTTCCACAATTTGAAAGTGGCTCGAAGGAGCCAAAACACTTTCTAAAAACTGTACAGACTGATGATAAACTATCACTGCATTTCAGTACAAGTTTTACAGAGCTGTCCGAGTGTGTCAACACCTGCGTCACGCGAGGGGAAATCCTCTTGTAAACAGGAGTGAGTCATTGCCTGGGGCCTGCGAGAAAGGGGTCTTGGGCATATGCACATTTTCTCCAGCTTCCCTTTGATGGACACTGATTGAAAATAGAGCATAACCTTCTTCGCCAAAGAAATGTTTGGTGGAAAAGGGGAAGCTCCAGAGGGAAAAACTCGGGACACCTTGACACACCTAAGCACACAAACATCTCCATTCCTTACGTATTTGGATAGGTGGGAGACTAGATAATTACCTTTCCAAATGGCTTTGAAAACTCCACACATGTGTACTTAAAAAGCCATAGCAACGAACGGAGACTGAATGGCTCATTAGCCAGGAGGCGAAGAGGCATTCCCTTGCCATCACCTGGTCCAAGGAGGAGGAGGCCAGGCACAATTTGATTAAACAGCCCAGAAAGCATCCTTTGTGGACACACGAGCCCACAAAACAGTATGGCAGCTTTCAGAAGGGTTATCCATTCATCCACACCTCCAGCCAGTGTTTGTCGAGTCTCTCTCATGGCCCAGGAACATGAAAAAGATGAGAGCTTTGGTTACTAAAAGAAATGAAGCGTTGCTAGACCTCAAAGGGCCCATCAGACAGAGAAAGGGACAGGCGAACTCGGGTCCCAGGGCAGTGTCCTGAGCACCGTCATGGACAATCAGATGAGAGAGAATGCGTAACTGGACGGTTAGCAATGCCTTCCCTGCTGTCCTCTGGCATCACCCGTATGTGAAATCTAACCAAACTGTGCTCACAGAAATGGAGGGTAGAACAGTGAGCGCTGCAGGCCAGAGAGAGGAGGCAGCAGGGAAGGGAAGGTGCATGGATGGGCACTGAGGGCAGGGGGATGGGAGCCTGAAGCAGTGGGTAATGCACTGTGTACTTGGAAACGCTGATAGATGCTTCTTTATAGAGAATGACAGATGATTGAGAAGATGTTTAAGTTAGCTTAAATACAATGCAATTTTGGAATATTACATGATTCCCACTAATATACATTTTTAAAATAGTGTTTTATGTACTTTTAGAGAACATCAAATTTGTATATAAGATGTATTTTTATCATATACTTCCCTCAGTCCACCCTTCCAACTCCTTCGACACATTTTCTTGAACCTTTCTTCTGCCTTTGTTGTTTTGGGTTGGTTTTTATAACCTCCTGAGTCCAGTCAGTGCTTTTGCCATGTTTTTTGAGGTAGGGCACTTCACTGAGCCCTGAAAACGACTTCTGAATGACCACACCCCCAAAGAAAAACAAGTCTCTGCCCTCAGCAGCCATCAGCTCCCTCATCAGCAAGGGGTGTGGCCCAGGAGTCCCACCCCCATCCATGCTGGACTTTTGGCTGGCTTGATCTCAAAAATGAACACTTTTATGTTCTCAGTGTATCTATTAAAACAAAATTAAACATGTAGGTAAGCACCATAGAATTGAATAACTGAATGATTTGGTCAGAAAAAAGCATTTTGGCTGAACCCATAGGAAATGACCTATGTCTTTTATCAAAATAATTTATGTTGCAGCATCTAGAGGAATAGCTCAGCAGTTAAGAGCACTGGCTGCTCTTCCAGAGGATCCGGGTTCAATTCCCAGCACCCACATGGTGGCTCACAACTATGTATTACTTCAGTTCCCAGGGATCTGAGGCCCTTTTCTAGCCTTCGTCATATCCTGCATGACACCAATACACATAAGATAAAATAAATATTAAAACTTAAATAACAGTATAATCAAAAAATACCATCAGTCTCTAAGCGGCTGCAGTGTGGTGCTCAGGACTTGGTCAGTGCTTTCGTTGGTGTTCAGTTTACTCTGGACATAGCCTTCTTACACGTTCTACATCTCCAACTCATGGAAAGAAGAGCAATTTTAAGTTGTCCGCACCACCTCAGAACAGCAGGAGGAGGCTGTGTCTCCGTCCAGCTGCCCCTGCTACATTGGTACCCTCATCTGCTCAGAGTGATGCAGGGCTGGTAGAGCACTGTAGGATTTCCTAGCCATTCAGTCCTAAGCGCCAAGATGAAACCAAGCCAAATTGGTTTATGGTCAGTGAAGCATCTGCATTTCTAGTCACTCCAGGGCGACAGCTCCATGATATTCAATGTCGCATTTCTGGTCACCCCAGGGTTATGGCACCATAGTGTTCAATGTCAAATTCCCAATCACCCCAGAGTTCCAGCACCACCATGCTCAATGTCACTTTTCAAAGATTCCCTGAAAAATACCAGCTGGTTTCAGGGAGGGAGCATGGTATTTTCAAAACAAGACAAGGACGGCAGATTTTTATTTTTCTTTCTTTTTATTTTAAAGATGTTCTTTTTGCATAGCTGTGTTCTTGTAACATGTGGTCCTAGAACCTTTGAAAACTAAGAATATGAAACTTTTAGACTGTTGGGAACTTTTGCTAAATCTGCCTTGTCTCCCCAGGGGGAACTTGGTGGATGTCCTGTGTATGCTCAGCACCAGCCTCCACTAGGGTGTCTTTTAAGGTGAAGACTTTTTTTCAACAGCTTATTTTTTGCTGAAAATAAAACAACAGAAGGACAGGGAAGTTTTAAAGTGATTATAATAGAATTGTATGCCTTCCTTTCTTAACAACATGGTAGTCATGGAGTAATCATTAATCAGATTTAAGCAAACATCCTGTTCTGATCATTGGAAAGGTTGAAGGAGACCACAAAATATGCCACTGTTGAAATAATGTAAGTAATGGGATAATAGGCCATTGGATTCATTTTTGATCTGTTTTCTAGCCTCCCTCCTTAGACCACACTGATGCACACAGCAGTGAAATACTATTTCGATTGTTGCTTTTGACATCACAGATGTTCAAGGTCAACATAGAACAGAGGCGCTTGGAAGGCAATAGAAGCTTTATTAAATCATATTTCCTTCCTAAAAATATACATGATTTGTGAAATTCTTTACATGGCATTATTTACTTTATTTGTGTGTGTGTGTGTGTGTGTGTGTGTGTGTGTGTGTGTATTTTTAAGGGAGGACACTGATACGACCAACCTACCATTGGCCACAGCTCCAAAGAGGAGTGACCTTCCCTCCCCTAAGCTGCTCTCAACTGGCAACACCGCCTCAGCTGAGGTAAAACTCCAGGAGCCCTTCCCTCCTTCGTGCTGTAGTTTTAACAGGCTGCTATTGCACAGGTAACCACCACCCATATGAGCTCATGCATCCTATAGTCAAGTCGTGTCCAGACACAGCCTTTCACAGCACTCTTCTCCACTCTCCTGCTCTGAATTTCTCTGCATCCCCTCTTCTATGCTGTCCTCTGAGTTAGGGGGAATGGGAGAGTAGTAGATAAAGATATGCCAAATATGGTGGTTTGTTGGTGGAGCCTCCATAGTCTCGGCATTTGAATACTTGGTCTCCATTGATGGCACTGTTTTGGAGGTTTAGGGGGTGTGGTGTTGTTGGAGGAAGTATGCCACTAGAGAAAGGCTTGGGAGTTAAGATCTAGACATTTCTAGTTCTCTAACTGATTCATGTTGCTGTTCAAGATGTGAGCGCCCAGCTTTCTGATCCTGCACCACGCTGCCATTCCTCATGATGAACATAATGAAGCCATAAGCCCAAATAAATGCTTTCTTCTTTAAGTTGCCTTGATTGCAGTGTTTTATCTCAGCAATAAAAGGGTAGCTAATAGGCCATCTATGGCTGAGCACTCACAGGCCCTCAGGCTCAGCACTGTGACAAGTCCCTGCATTAACTGCTGCCCGCTGTATTAAAGAGTTTTTCTGGCCAGGACTGAGAGCAACACAAATCTACTGATGTAAACACAAATATTTATATGGTAGTTTGACAGCATAGATCATTGTAATAGTTTGAATGCGATAGTCTGATAGTTTGAATTGCTCCCATAAGCGCATAGGGAGTGGCACTATTAGGAAGTGTGGCTTTGTTGTTTTAGGTATGGCCTTGTTGGAGGGAGTCTATCACTGCCGAGGTGAGCCTTGATCTCATATATGCTCAAGCCATGTCCAGTGTCTCAGCTCACTTCCTGTAGCCTCTGGATCAAGATGTAGGAATCTCAGGTTCTTCTCCAGCATCATGTCTGCCTGCACGCCACCATGTCCCACCGTGAAGATAATGAACTAAACTTCTGAAATTGCAAGCTCTCCCCCACAATGAAAAAGTTTCCTTTATAAAGGTCATCATGGTCATGGTATCTCTTCATAGCAATAGAGACCCTATGGCAACCATTTAGTATAGTCCCGCAGCAGGGCACTATGACCTCTCCAGCTGTGAGGTTTTGATTGGAAATACAGTACCAGGTATTCCATCCTGTGCCTCAAATCCAGTCAGAAAGCAGCTTCCCCTCCTAACAGCTATGCTACTATTTCACCAGGCAGATCAGCATGCAGGGTTGAGTGCTAGGGAAGACCACTGCTGTGTTTTCTCCTCTAGTAGCCTGCATAATTTCAGAGTTCCTCCAGCACTCTGAAATCAGCCATCATGGAGAGCATTTCCTATCCCGTTTCAGATGGATTTTGGTATGACCCGCAATTAAAGAACATGTAGCTTCAGCAACAGAGTCTTACTGTGCAGCTTTATTTGGCAACTCAAGGCAACAGCAATACGTTATATTTTCTTAGGTGCCTCTGGGGATTCCCTGACCAATAATGCATATCAAAGGAACTTGTGCTTGGCATTGAAATTTTCATTTAATAATCCACATTTTCTGGGAGCAGAATTTTCCACCCATGCTGGGCACTTCTGTTCAAATGCCTACTTTTAAATTATTTTTAATTAGCGTACAAACTGGTGGATTTCCATAATGCTTCTTTAGACATGCTTGCTTTCGGTTAACTTGCCGTTTTTCTCTTTCTCCTATCTCTAATACCTCTAATCCTTAGCAACTCCCTGTTAGTTCACATCACACATGCTCTGCTCTCTCCTATTACTGCAGTCTTTACTCAGGTTGGAAGATCACAGGGATCCATCTAGCTTTTTAAAACATGCTGCATTTTATTTGACCAATGCCAATTCATTTGCCCAGTGCCCACCATACTTCCTGGCTGAACACCTCTGCTCCAATAGGCTCTCTCTCTCCTTTCATTGTATCTATATATCACTCTTCCTGCCCCATTAATGAACTGCCCAGCCTACATTCACATGGACTCCGAGTTAAACACATAAAAGACTTGAGGCTAGCATCTTCGTATAAGGGGCAACCAATCTATTGAGGCCTACTCCAAGGGAAATTGATGCCTGGTACTGGATATGGTCAGCTGTCCATGCATGGAGAAGTCATAGGTCATGGGGACACATCTTCCAAAGTTATTTTGCTAAATGGGTATGCTGTTAAATGGTTATGTTTGGTCCCATAGACTGGTGCTGCTCTTAACCTTGGTTAAATTGCTTTTAGCAGTGCACGATGGTTTAGACAGGGATTCATAACTGGTCAATGAATTGAGAATAAGTGACTGTTTAGTGCTCTTTATCTATGTGAAATCTTAACCCCTTGTCACACCAATGCTTGACTGATTTTTCCCCATTCTGTAGATTGCCTTTTGATTCCGGTAATGCTCCCCTTTGTTCTGGAGTCTAATTTTTTTATACCTATGTCTTGAGGCCTTTTCCTTTTGTTTTCACCCAGCAGTTGCAGAGTTTCACCTCTTATGCTGAGGTCTCTGGTTCATTTGGATTCAATTCTCCCACAGAATGAGACCTAGGAATCTATTTTCATTCAGCCACCTATGACTGTCCGGATTTCTCAGGACCATTTGTTGAGGATCAAGGCTTTTCTTCAGAGTACATTTTTGACATCATTTTTGAAATTAGGTGCCTGTACATGCGTGAGTTTGTTTCTGGGTTAGAGGACTTTCTTGGTTGGCAGTTTTCTTCTGAACATGTGTCTTAGGGTATTACCTTGCCAGGCAATGCTGAAGTTTTTCTTTCCAAATGAGCTCCACAGTTGCACTGTTCTGGCTGTCTGTTGTTGCTTTTGTCAGCTGGATGAAAACTAAAGCTATCTGGGAAGAAGGAACCTGAAGGAACAGCCCCACCAGTTAGTCCTGCAGATGGCTGTAGGGCATTTTCTTGACTGATTTACATGGGAGCCTCCAGCACACTGCTGGGCCATTGGCGCTGGGTTGTATGAGGAAGCAAGCTGAGGTATCAGGAAGAGGAAATGAGTGGTCAGCTTCCCTCCACAGAGCCCACCTCTGGCCCTGCCATGCTTCCTCAGAGAACTTTGACAGTAGAGCCGAGAAAACCCTTGCACCAAAGACGGTGCTGTTATTTTAGTGGGTGTTACTAACAACAGAAGTTTGGATAAAGAGGCCTAAAGTTTATTAGGGCTTTAGTGTTAGATAAACTACAGATTCCCAGCAAATCTTTATGGGTCTTTAGGGTCTTGATAGGGAGAGTCAAACATTGTTGTTACAGTGAAGGAACTCTTGGGATTAAAAAGTAAACTTCTGCTTGTGGCAAACCTAGAGATGCTTCTATTGCCAAAAGTTGAGAAAAAAAATGATATAGATATGAATAATTTGCATTGGTGTGGATTTTAAGGTCAATTTTGTTATATGTATAAGTATTTCTGCTCTTGTATAAGGTATTGTGATTGTGTAGTTCATTTTAAAATGTAATGTATAATTAGGAAATATAGGTTGTTAATGGATAATAGTCAAGCATGTAGTCATGTTAGTTAGATTTTCTAGATATATAGAGATATATTTCAGTAAGATAGGCATTCTTCATATCTTTCAAAGACTACAGAACATGGCATTTAATGGTTTAATAACTTAGGGCTTTTCATGACAATGAGACATGTCTGCTCCTGGCAGCACCAGCTACTTCAAGAGGAAGATGGGCATCAAAGAGGCTCCTTACGGAGTTTGATAACTATTTGGGTAAGAAACTGCTCTTGACTGGACTGATGGCATAAGCTGGACACAGAGAACCCGCAGAGAGAGGACTGCTGAACTTGCCTAAAGGTGAGATGGTCTTTCGGGGTTCCTGATTCATGAAAGAGTCTGC
>NC_022019.1:2814351-2826404 GCF_000317375.1 Microtus ochrogaster
CCGGGCCATAGCCCTCTTGATCCAACTGTTACTAACTCTTCTGAATGATAGTGTCCTGACCTGTGTGTATGAACTTCCTGCAAACTGGAAGCGCATATGACATTCTAGTTTGAATAAAGCATTTAATTCACTTATATAGTTAGTTATAAGCTTATTTTTTTCCTTTTTTAAAAAATTTTCATTGAGCTCTGCATTTTTCTTGGCTGCCCTCCCTACCTCTCCCCTTTCCTTCAAACCTCTCCCAAGGTCCCCATGCTCCCAATTTACTCAGAGATCTTGTCTTTTTCTACTTCCCATGTAGATTAAATCTATGTAAGTCTCTCTTAGGGTCCTCATTGTTGTCTAGGTTCTCTGGGATTGTGGTTTGTAGGCTGGTTTTCTTTGCTTTATGTTTAAAAACCACTTATGAGTGAGTACATGTGGTAATTGTCTTTCTGTGTTTGGGTTACCTTACTCAAAATGATGTTTTCTAGCTCTATCTATTTGCCTGCAAAATTCAAGATGTCATTATTTTTCTGCTATGTAGTACTCCATTGTGTAAATGTACTATATTTTCCTTATCCATTCTTCAATCAAAGAGCATTTAGGTTGTTTCCAGGTTCTGGCTATGACAAACAATGCTGTATGAACATAGCTGAGCACATGTCCTTGTGGCACAATTGAGCATCCTTTGGTTATATACCCAAAAGTGGTATTACTGGGTCTTGAGGAAGGTTGTTTCCTAATTTTCTGAGAAATCACTACACTGACATCCAAAGGGGCTGTATCAGCTTGCATTCCCATCAGCAATGCAGAAGTGTTCCCTTTTCCCCACAACCTCTCCAGCATAAGTTATCATCAGTGTTTTTTATCTTGGCCATTCTTTCAGGTGTAAGATAGAATCTCAGAGTTGTTTTGATAACCAATATCTTGAGTTCTTTGTATATTTTGAAGATCAGAACTCTGTCTGATGTGGGGTTAGTGAAGATCTTTTCCCATTCTGTAAGCTGTCATTTTGTCTTGTTGACTGTGTCCTTTGCTTTACAGAAGCTTTTCAGCTTCAAGAAGTCCCATTTATTAATTGTTTTTCTCAATGTCTGTGCTACTGGGGTTATATTTAGGAAGTAGTCTCCTGCACCAATGTGTTCATGTGTACTTCCCACGTTCTTTCTATAAGGTTCAATGTGACTGGCTTTATGTTGAGGTCTTTGATCCATTTGGACCTGAGTTTTGTGCATGGTGATAGATATGGGTCTATTTTCATTCTTCTACATGTTGATATCCAGTTATGCCAGCACCATTTGTTAAATGTGCTTTCTTTTTTCCATTTGATTTTCTTTGCTTGTTTGTCAAAAATCAGGCTTTCAAAGGCATGTGGATTAATATCCGGGTCTTCTATTCAGTTCCATTGGTCCTCGTGACTGTTCTTATGCCAATACCAGGCTGTTTTCAGTACTGTAGCTCTGTAGTAGAGTTTGAAGTCAGGGATTGTGATGCCTTCAGAAGTTCTTTTATTGTACAGGATTGTTTTGGCTAACCTGGGATTTTTGCTTTTCCATTCAAAGTTGAGTACCATATAAACTTATTTCTAAACAAATCATCAAGTTGAGATGCCAGATTGGCCAGTTGACTCTAGAAAAGTAATTAATTTGTAGAGAACTCAGACTCCCAAGAGAAGTTCAGGAGTCAAGACCTATGCTGACCTGCTCAATAGCACATCTTTGGATATGATTTCTCTGTTTTCCCTTTCATCACTGTCCATTCTCATACTGCATTTTACATTTTCAAATAAGTCATCTCCATTTAAGTCCTTGTTTCAACTTAAGAAAACTAGCTTAGTACAGAAACCTAAGTTTAACTGCAGACCTTCACATTTATGTCCAGCCAGTCAAGCTTGAAGTCTCTCAGAGAAGATTGCTTTCCTACTAGAAATACAGGATTCTGTGCTCTGTTCTGAATTCATGGAAACTGGCATATCTTGACATGGACAAGTCACCTCTCATGTAAGGCAAGGGTCACAACCAAGTGTTAGTGCTGGTGATTCATTTGCAGTGAATTCAAATAGGTTAATAACTTGGCAGTATTAGTCACATTTAAAGTGTGCTTGTTACACCCTTACTGAGACAGGCACCGACAGTTCCAGCAGCTCTGCAGGCTAAGGTAGATAGAGTGCCTGAGCCCAGAACTTCAAAGCCAACCTGGATAAAAATTAAGAGTACCACTTTAAAGAAAGTAAAATTCAAACCAAGGTCAATAACTGCTGGCAGGTCAAGTCCAGAAATGGCCCAGTTAAATTTTTCATATTTTGGAGTATTTGAAAGTAACTGTGGCTTGCATGAGCTTTTAGGAAGTTGAAAGTAGAAGTATCTGTTTAGGTGATCTGGTTTCTTTTCTGTTGCTGTGACAAGGCACACTGAGTAAGCAACCTATGAGGAAGAAATTCTTTATTTCCACTTACAAATTCCAGTCTGTCATTGAAGGAACTCATGGCAGGAGCCCGATGCAGAAACAATGGAGGAATACTGGCTGCTGACTTGTCATAGAGTCATGTTAGCTTACACAGGCCAGGACCACCTGAACAGGGAATGGTGCTGCCCATGGTAGGCTGAGCCCTTCTACATCAATGAACAGTCAAGACAATTCCAAGTAGAAACAGCCAAATTTGATCTGGGCACTCACCCTTCTCACGTGACTCTAGGCTATGCCAAGCTGACAGCTGGAGCAAACTAGGGCAGGTATGAATTTTTAACATGGGTCAGATAAGAACACAATTTGGATATTGAAGCCGAATAAAGCTATCCTGAAGAACTGTGACTGAGTTTAAATCCAACCGGTACCAGCAAAGGTTACATACTCAGCAGAAGAGATAACTGTAGTGGAATTATTAATTCCCTGTCTATTTCCAAAGGGATTTTGAATGTCACCAAAGAAAAGATATGATAAATGACCAAGGGAATAAATATAATTGTTGTCTTAATGTGATGATCATTAAACAGTCCATACATGCATTGAAATAACATCATAACCCATACATATGTAGTGATGTGCCAATTGAAAATACTACTTACAAAAGAAAAAAATCAACATAATTTATTAGCCACTGGTTAAAATATAAAAGAAAATACTTGCCTTATATCTTCATAACGAGAAGGTTGGTTACCATTAAGATGGAGATTTCATTTGGATGCGGAGCTGCAGTTAGTCAGCCTCTTGTGCAGTGCAGGTGAGAATGTAAACAGTACAGGCACGCTACCAGAACCATTTGACAGGTTATGATAAAGCTACATGTACACATACAATACAATCCAGCAGTTTCGTTTCCCCAAAAGCATGCCCCCAGGCTAAGCTAATCCAACAGCCCCTCCCTGAGACTCTCTTACCACGTGATTTTTATATTGTGTCAAGTTGAAAATTAAAACTAACCATCATTATCAGAAGGGATATACTATATAATAGATATATATATAATATTTTATAATAATTAAATTTGTTTTCTAAAACACAGGTGATACTAACAGCAGAAGATGACATAAGATAATAATAACACTTAAAATATTGGTACAATTTGAAACTGAGTTACAAAATATTTGGAAAAAAGTTTATTCAGTTGAAAAATTATTAGAGAATAAGACTGTGAAAATGATATTGTGTGGGCAATAAATGGGAGGGTAGTACAAGGGTTTTTTTGTTGTTGTTGTTTGTTTTTGATTTTCGAGACAGGGTTTCTCTGTAGCTTTTTTGGTTCCTGTCCAGGAACTAGCTTTTCTAGACCAGGCTGGCCTCAAACTCCCAGAGATCCGCCTGCCTCTGCCTCCCAAGTGCTGGGATTAAAGGCGCGCATCACCACCGCCCGGCGGGTACAAGTTTTTGTAATGCCTTCACAAAGCCACTGCTCTTCCACAAGTTTTAAGAAATGAAGTTTCTAGTTAAAAAAAAAATGTCTTTAGTTGCAACACTAGATAGAAATCTGTGACCTTTCTCTCTCTCTCTCTCTCTCTCTCTCTCTGTATGTGTGTGTGTGTGTGGTGTGTAAGTATGTGTGGTGTAGGTGTTTTTGATGTATGTAGGTGTGTGTGGGGGGGTGTATTTGCCTATGTCAAACCAGAGGTATTCGTCCTTTTGTCTCTACCTTACTTTTTTGTTTTGTTTTGGGTTTTGGCTTTAAAATTTTTTTAATTGAAATAGAATTGTATCATCCCTCTTTCCTCCCTTTATTCTCCAAGATACCCTTCCTCCAACCCTTCCCATAACCCCAACTCTCAACTTGCTAGTTTCTTTTTCATTGTTATTGCTATGTATATATACATGTGTGTATACACGAACATTTAAATACAACCTGTTGGATCCACTTTTGCTGTTTATGTATAGGTGCTTTCTGGCTGACCACTCTCAATTAAACAGCTGTAAGGGGGCTCATCCCTGAGAAAGGCAAATTCTGCTTCCCCAAGCATCTGTAGAGACATGTAGCCACCATGTCTCACCAAAGAAGCTTCTTATGACAGCAAATAGAGACCATCCCAGAAAACTACACTGGATGCCAGTCAGCCATCAGTGAGGAGCCCTTTACCAGCTGATATCTCTGTATCACAGCACCTCCCTTTGGAACTAAATTTTTCACTGAACCTAGAGTCAGGCTGGCCAGTGAGTTCTTGGGATCCATCTGTCTCCATCATGTTCCCCATCCCACCCCTATAATATAGGATTATATCAAATACTACCATGCCCAGCCTTTAAAAGCAATCACAACTTTCAATCTCCACATAGCCTGGGGTGACCCAAAGGAAGACTCCACAAAAACTGTGACAGAACTGAAAAAGAAAACACATTGACAAAAATATGTTTTTCAACATTTTATTTCACAATGAAATTGTGTAGAAGGAGCAGCAGGCTGCATTCCTGCTGCCCAGCTTCCAGCCGCCTGGCTAGCTTATGCCCAAAAATAACAACACACAATTAAACACTGCTTGGCCCATTAGTTCTAGCCTCTTATTGGCTAATTCTCACATCTTGATTAACCCATTTCTAATAATCTGTGTAGCACCATGAGGTGGTGACTTACTGGGAAGATTCTAGCCTATGTGCGTCTCGGGTTGGAGAATCATGGTGACACCTCACTGCCTTCTACCCAGCATTCTGTTCTGTTTACTCCACCTACCTAATTTTCTGTCCTATCAAAGGGCCAAGGCAGTTTCTTTATTAACCAATGAAAGTAACACATAGATGGATGACCCTCCTCCATCAAAATTGAATTTCCTTTGCGTGTTGTTATTTCTAGTACAATATCAGTTGCAGAATGAGAGAATATTTATCTATACCACTATTTCAAAATTCTTTAAAAGAGCCTTGGCAATTGCAAAGAAGTGACAGACTCCAAGTGCAAACCTATGCAGGCAAAGAATCACCTTAAAAGATATCAAAGATGCAATTTCCTTATATCTCTCCAATTCTTCCAAGTGTTTCAATGCATTGACAGCTTGTTCTTCTTGTCCCCAACAGCACTTTAGAGTTCCCGCAAGCTATGCAGTCCCCGAACAGTGAATCACTGTGAGGTCTAGAGCTACAATGGTAAACACAAGGACACACAAGGTGAGGTAGACTATCTCAGAATCTACTCTTCAAAGGGAAAACAAAAGCTGCTAAATTCAGTTGCCATGGGGAATCTACTTCAGGAACATCATCTCTACAATAGCCCCAGAGTGGAAAAGAGATGGGAAATTGCTGATGTCAAGAGACAAGATGGTTAGGGGAAGTTATGTCGTACACTGATGTGCACTTTGGATGATGAGCCACACCACAGTGAATTTTCTAGAAATCAAGTGTTTCCATGTTAGAAAGAACCAATTATCTAAAGCACCCAGTATCATGCTAAACTTCTCAATAATTCAATACACAAAGCAGTTAAGAGAGTCATTAATTAGAGGATCATAGAATTGAGAGTGAAAAAGGAAAATTGGGTATTTTAGAGTAATTAATAGTTCTGGGTGCTGAACAACCAATTGAAAGTAATTAACCAAGAGGAAAGAAAAAGCTCGTCTGAGGCCTTTGGCAAAGAATTTTAGAGCCCACAGCAAGGATGGCTGCTTCTGGTGTCTACTTTTCATCCATATTGTTTGCTCTTTTTAAGTCTTTAAAATAAAATGACAAAGTTATAGATCTTGGTTTACATTCCCACATACAAAGACAATGCTCAACAACCCTCAGCTCAACAATGGCTGAGGGTGGGAACCAGCTGCCAAGTCTGGCCTTGAGGGAATGGGTTTATATTCACTCGCTGTGTCCTCCTACCATGCATGCAGTTTCACAATTGCCAGGAAGCGAAGAAAGAGACCTGTGAAAATTATTGCTGATTTCTAGCCAAGAAGATTGAGTCTAGAATTTAGCCTTAAACATCACAGATTGTAAATAGGCCAAGTTATTTCTCCTCCCTGGAGAAACTACATGCTTAACTGATGTCAATTAAGAGTGGTGCTGGTGACCTTAGACTTTCTCTCGATTGCTATGACAAAGCGTATAAATGATTATTTTTAGAACAAGGACCATATTTTATAAAGTTATCAAACTCTAATTCAGCTGATTGAATCTGTACAGTGACAAATCTAAAGACTTTAGCACCAAACATTCAACCACAAATCAAAAATCCTTTCTATTTTCGTATTATAGAAAAGCGTACAGGTCGAGACTTCTTGTGTGTTAAATTGTATGCACTTTCTTTCCTTTTGTCTTCTTTTGGTTTTTCTAGACAGGGTTTCTCTGCGTAGCTTTGTTGCCTGTCTTGGAACTAGCTCTTGTAGACCAGGCTGGCCTCGAACTCACAGAGATCCGCCTGCCTCTGCCTCCCTAGTCCTGGGATTAAAGGCTTGCACCATCACCGCCCAGCTTATATGCACATTTTTTTTGAGGAAAAATAGTATTAAAGATGAACCCCAGAAAATACTTTAGTAAAACTTAAAAGAAATAAGCCAATTCACACCTAAAATGAGAAAATGACCACAAGGCGTACCTATGCTGAAGCAACAAGCTGCTTGTATTTCTTATGTTATAGGCAACAGGGCATCATTTGAAACAACTCTCTCTCTCTCTCTCTCTCTCTCTCTCTCTCTCTCTCTCTCTCTCAGCATAAAGGTCAAAGGCAATTGCTGTCAAGTCAGACACCTGTTTTTAAAGACTTCTTTACTAGCGCTTATGCTATGTTCTTTCTTAAAGACAAATGGACCCACTGGTACAGCGGCATTGGCATGAATGGTCTCAGTAGTGGAACTCTGCATCAGAAGGTGTCAAGCCCATTTTCCAGCTACAGAAGACTAACCCAAATACTTCAACTACCTGGTGGCTTCTTCCACCCTGACATGTTTTAAATTTGAAGAGTCTCACCTCCAACTGGAGTTGCCCAGTGGGACTTGGAGATGGCAGACTGATCTAAGAGTTAAACCAGAGGGACAACTGCCTTGAAACATCTGAAGGACCCCTCAGAGCAGCGTGCTGCTCAGAAGAGTCCATGTGCCCAGTCCCCAGGATTACGTCACAGAAATAGTTTGTCACTGTCAGAAATTAGAGGAGCTGCACGGTGACTCACGACAGTAGGACGTTCCCTGTTCACACAAGGAGCTTGCATTCCCTGGCCCTCAGGGAGGGAGATACAGAACACACTTTGAATGACCTTTTAGAAAGCATGCACATGCCCTGTTGTAGCCTCCAGCCTTCTGGACACAAGGACAGCGTATTTGAAGGTCACTGTGGAAAAACTTGCCAGGTCTGGGACTTTAATTTAGAATCAAAACATGTCAGAACTGCAAGAAAGCTTAGATGCTGTATTAGTTTCCCATCTGCGGCTGTGAGAAAATGTGCTGGAAAAAAAGTGACCGAGGGGAGAAAGGCCTGGTTTTTGCCTACAGTTACAGAATTGTGGCAGGAAAGGCATGGCAGCGGGAGCATGAGATGGATCTGTCACGTTGCGTGAGCAGTCTCAAAGCTCAGAGAAAACAGTAAGTGGGACCTGGCTGTGAAGCCTCAAGGCCTGCTCACAGCAATATGCTTTCTCTGCTCCACAAATGTTATGTAACTTTCCCAAATTGTACACCAACTGTGGACAAGTGCACTCACATGAGCTTATAGGGGACATCCCACATTCAAGTTACAACAGAGTCCCCCAGGATTACTCATTCCCAAACCTTAAGTATCATTTAGGGTATAGGGTGACATTATAGACCCCTGGGCCCCACCCCAAAGATGTCCGACTTAGGGAATCTGTTCTGTAACACCATTGGACAACCAGTCCTTAACCAACCCCACTGATTTCCATAGAAGTTAAGAACCAGAGGGAGAAAGCGCCGTACTCCGGGTGTTGCAGTAAAAGCATTGCCTGGGACACTTCCCTCATGTGAGGCACAACCCTTAGAGACTGATCCTGGAAAATGCCTGTCCTCACTCACTGCTGTTTTGTTTTTTTTTTTTGTTTGTTTTTTTTTCAGAACTAAATTAATTTTTAATGAGTACATAAAGCCGCAAAGTGTACATTTTATGGGATGCCATGTGATTTTTGGATGCATATAGACATTGTGTAACATTTAAATCAGGTCAGACACCTCTGCCTTCTCAAATATTTGCCCTATTTTAGTTGAAATGGACATCTCCAACAGTGTTGTTTTTTTTTAATTTATTTATTTATTAAGGATTTCTGCCTCCTCCCCGCCACTGCCTCCCATTTCCCTCCCCCTCCCCCGATCAAGTCCCTCTCCCTCATCACTCACTCATATCTGGTTTCTAGCCATAAATAAAGGACAGTGAGCTTATAATTCACGATCCTAGAGAAGCTAAATTAGAAGGTGAATCCAAAGACAAATATATAGGCATCCTCCTGAATATTAACCTTCATCAGGCGATGAAAGGAGACAGAGACCCACATTGGAGC
Organism: Microtus ochrogaster; assembly: GCF_000317375.1. Classification (NCBI taxonomy): domain Eukaryota; kingdom Metazoa; phylum Chordata; class Mammalia; order Rodentia; family Cricetidae; genus Microtus; species Microtus ochrogaster. The sequence continues at coordinate 2,823,239 of NC_022019.1, forward strand.
ACCGGACAGAAATCTCAAGGTCCAAATCAGGAGCAGAAGGAGGGGGAGCACGAGCAAGGAACTCAGAACCGCGAGGGGTACACCCACACACTGAGACAATGGGGATGATCTTTCAGGAATTCACCAAGACCAGCTAGCCTGGGTCTGAAAAAGCATGGGATAAAACTGGACTTACATAGCAGACAATGAGGACTACTGAGAACTCAAGAACAATGGCAATGGGTTTTTGATCCTACTGCACATACTGGCTTTGGGGGAGCCTAGGCAGTATGGATGCTCAACTTACTAAACCTGGATGGAGGTGGGCGGTCCTTGGACTCACTGCTGTTTTGATGGGAGCAGCATCTTACTAAAGAGCCCACTGTCGCTGCTAAGAGCAAAAGCAGCGTCCAGGACCGGTTATGCGGCAATGTGGGGGCGGGCGTTGTGGGTAAAGTTGAAGTGCCCTTCTCTCATGGGAATATCTTCATCAAGAATCAAGCGGACTGGTCTTGCTCCACAGCCAGTTCCTCTTAGGTAAATATTGTAGAACTTTGTCCTCAGGGCATGGCGTGGCAGTGACTATCTTGAATGCAGATGGTGGTTACACACAGCAGACACTCATATTTGGGCCCACTAACATTCCTTTGCAGAAGAGGGAAGGACTCGCGAAGTGCATGAATATCCCAACCCAAGGATGCATATGCTGTTAATAGCATTGGAGGAGGGGGCCTCTTCATTGGTGGCACAGATGCCCTTCACTTGTATGTGCTCCTGTACACCCACATGCCCGTAAGTAACCCCTCACTTGTCTGCCCATAAATAACCCCATTTAAGCTCGTTGGTTTTCCAAGCTAGATTTGGGTGGAATTGTTTCTTTGGTCTCTAATTACCCTCAGGGCAAATAGAAATAGGATCCCGAGGAAAGAGTCAGCCACAGCAAACCACTCGGCTGCCTTTTTCTGTGTCTGGCCAATGATGAGCCCGGGCTGGGAGATGTCTCGTATCTCCACTAGACCTCAAATTATATGTTTCGCCAATGTGTGTAGAAGAAAAATTGTGCTCTCACGATTTTAGTCACTTAATTATTATATGACTGGTCATAATTACACTAATCACTGACAGTTAATTAGTACTAGATAATGTCCCAAGCAGTGTGTGTGTGTGTGTGTGTGTGTGTGTGGTGTTACTATTCCCATTTTTCAGATGTGGCAATGAAGGCATAGAAAGCAGAGTAACTTTCCTAGGATCGCATGACTAATGAGTCTCAGAAGTGGAAAGAAAAGAGATAAAGAAAGTAAGGCATTAGAATGGCACTTTTAGATGGTAATTTTTCTCATATTACACTTTGCCTTTGAACTTTCTTCACTTAAGGCTCATAAGCTCATCTGTGTTGTTATTTTAGACAGTCAGACAAAGGCAACATTTTTTGTCTCATGTCTTTCACTTGCTTAGAATTTTAGAGGAAGCAAAAGGAGACATGAGATCAATGATTTAGGAGAAAATATTGAGTGATGTTTATATGCACATGCGTATACAGACAGACAAACACATACAGAAAGTGTGACCTAGTAGGAGAGAAGAGCAATGGAGAGAGAGAACAAGTGGACACACTGCTCCGTAGCACACATGGTTTGATTCTTTCTCTAAGGAGAAACCCTGCAGAAATCCCAGTGTTGAGGGATGCTACTCATTCATTCCCAGCCACTCCGATTTGAAAAAAAAAACCCACACAGAAGCCATATTAATCAAATCACTGCTTGGCCAGTGACTCTAGTGTATTTTCTAGCTAGCTCTTATATCCTAAACTAACCCATCTCCATTAATCTGTGCATCACCACAAGGTCGTGGCCCACTGGCAAAGTTTTAGCGCGCTCCCAAGAAGACATCTGTCTCCTGTGGCTGCTACATGGCTCCTCCCTGACTCTGCCTTCTTCCCGCCTCTATCTGCTTAGAATTCCCACCTTGCGCTATTCTGCTAAGCCACTGGCCGAAACAGATTTACTCATTAACCAATAAAAGCAACACATATACAGAAAGACTTCCCATACCATCCCAGGAATCCTGGAGCACAGGGATCTGTGTTTCACTTCTTGGAAGTGGCCAGAGATGGAGAAGAAAGAGCTAACACCCAATGTGACAAAGAACCAAAGAATGATTTCCATCTTCCTAAGACCAGCGTCAAACACTGCTGAACCTGGGAAGGCACAGCAGCTGTAACCTGAAGCATGAGTATCAGAAGTGGGTAAAGCCAGTAGGCTGGACTGAGTTCATGGACACAAGGCAACCAGCTTCATGGACTTTTTCAAACCATAAGCACCCGTAAGTGGCTAAATGTTAGGGGGAAACCATGTGGAACCCTCTGATGATCCCATCTGAGCAATTCCTCCATTCTGACAGATTTGAGTTCACAATAGAAATCATTACTTTTTTTTGTTTTCTTCATATTTAAGTATGCAAAAATGAGGTTTGTACCTAATAATGTAGAAATGTTTCCAAATCTGCAATGCATTGGTTCACTTTGGTGTTGTTTTCTGCATTTGCGTCACTCTAGCACTTGGTAAAGGGGAGAAACACCTGGAAACCTCTGTTACCTATGAACTGAGAGAATAATCACAGATCTATAAAATACAAGCAACAACACTGGCCATTCAGCAGCAACAAGTGCATTGGTAGGAGTAAAAAACTGCCGGAAAAATCTCCAGAGAGCTCAGTCCAAAGCTAGATGAGGTACCATGCCTGTAGTTCCACCATTGGGGAGGATGAGAGCTCGTGTCATCCCTGGCTACATAATGAGGTTGAAGCCAGAAAGAAAAGCTCCAAGAGAAGATGGTATTTCTGTTCCCAGCCATGGATGCTCCGGTTCTTGCTCTGAAGAGTAAGTCAGAAGTGTGAAGCCTGAGTTTGGAAACCAGAAGGAAGGAACTGCAAGGAGACAGGAATGTGGAGAGAGGGAGTGGAAAGTGTCTCCATTGAGGTTTAGCACTGGAAGGACATTAGCAAAGAGGAATGGGAGCCAACTCACATTGGTCAGTACTGTCCTCAGAACCCAGGAGAGTGGGCTCCTGACAAAAAGTGGTACCATTTGGTTGCCAGCCAATAAGGGCCAGTTATTCACAGGTAACAATTCCCAAAGGCCTTTCTACTTTATTCCATGCTTTGGTGGTGGTGGTGGTGGTGGTGGTGG
>NC_022019.1:2826504-2834746 GCF_000317375.1 Microtus ochrogaster
GGTGGTGGTGGTGGTGGTGGTGGTGGTGGTGGTGGTGATGGGGAGAAGGAGGAAGAGGATAAGAAGGAAGAGATTTCTGTTTCCAATCAAACTGGAGTAACAAAGACTGAATTTGTCTTCTTTTCTGAAACAACAATAAAACAGGACAAAACATATAAAATGATGAGTGTTAAAACCCTGGGCATAGGCAAGGATGAAGACTGATTTGAGTAATAGGAAACATAAGGTACTGACCAGATAGAGTCAGCAGAACCTAGCGGATGCCTCAGGTTGAACAGAAGCTGGCTAATCCAGCTGAGGCCCAGGTGGGAAGGGGGTAGACCAAACTGTCAATCTGAATTTAGGTTCAATAAACGCATGTTCCAAAAAAAGAAAACAGCTATTCTTTCAGACCTAAGAAGCTGAAAGACTTGTAGCGAAAGACACAGTGAATGCCATACTTTCAGGCCAGGAACAGCCAGGAGCCACAGAAGAGAAGGAAGGACACTGAAATGACAGCCACATGGGTAGGTATTTCATATCCTATCACTCTTATTTAATCTGGTTTAAATTTTTATTAAAATGATGCAGTATAATAACTTTATAGTCTCTAAAAATAAAGCAAGACAAAAATAGCAGACAGTACAGTTTGGGAGAAGTAGAAGTTCACTAGTGTAAGGGTTTGTTCTGTCTGTAAAATGTTGTCTAATTAAATAAATTACTAATTTAACAAAAGAACAAAACTATAGTTAGGAAGTAACAGAGAGGCTAAGAAATAAAATGCTCTAAAAGAGGGCAGAAAGCCAGGTAAAGGAGAGTAGAGACCAAATGGAAAACACAGATCATCCCACACCCTGACTGTGGCGACGGTTGGACGTATGGGGACACCTTGACCATTATCAAAGTGTATATTGCAATTAAAAGTGTGCAGACTATTGAATTTATACTTCTGTTAAGCTGTTAGAGGAGAGGATTGGTTGGTAGGTGATTTGTGTCATGAATACACTTTTATATCTTAGAAAGAAAGGAAAAGACTATGAATTAAGTTCCCCCATTTGTGGATTGAAATCCTAATCTGTAATATCACACAATGTAACTAACTTTACAGCTGTAATCAAGCTTTAAGGGCATCACTTAGAGTGAGTCAAATACAGTATGAATGTAGCCTTTATAGGAAGGGAAGTTTAGAAGTAGGCACCATCTCAGTCTGTTTTAACAAAGTACCATAGAGTGTCAGCTTAAATAACAAAAATCATTTCTCACAATTCTAAAAGTTGGAAAGCCCAAAATAAAGATGCCAGTTTCCTTATGAGACAGCTTCTCTTGGATTATACATGGATTATATATCTTTTGTGCGCACATAAACTCTGTGCACGTGTTGGATGGAGGTGACAAGTTCATCAGGATGTCTTCTTAGATGACCAACAATATCACCAGCTTAGAGCCTTGTTATTCTGATTTCATTTAATTCTAATCACCTCCTCAAAACCCCCATTCTAGAGACTATGACATTGGCAGCAGGACATTGCCATGAATTTTACAAAACAAACAATTAGCATAAAGCAAGCACATGGGAGATTGTGGCATAAATAATGAAAGTAGACACATATAAGCCAAGCAGAGGAAAGGACTAGCTCTCAGGAGCCAACACTGCCAACTGTCTATGGAAATGTGGGACAATATGCACACACACACAAACACACACACAAACACACACACAAACATACACAAACGTGTTTATAGGTGTGTGTGTTTGGGCAATTTAGCTTATAGCATATTGAAATAGCAGTCTTCGAAAACTAATACAAAAATGTGATAGGTAAGAAAGTTTGGAAAAAGTAAAATCATTTGAAAACAAAGCAAAAATAATTGGGAATCTAGAGCAAAGATGAATCTGATCCATCCATGTACGAAGTTGATAGAAGGGCTAGCCTGACATAAGAACTATCAGGGCTCAGCACGTTTAGCACAGAAGATCACCTTAGGAAGATGCTTCTCTTGTCTTTAATCTTTAAAGAACCCTCTAAGGGCTGTGTGTCTCTTATTTACCTCTAAGGAGCTCACGCAGCTCACTGCTATCTTCAGCTATAAATACCTGGGAGGACCATACAGATAGTTACATAAAGCAAAAGTTCGAAGCTCTATGGAAGTCTTTTCTGTCTTGAAAAATTCCCCTTCCAAGTCAGTTCTATCCAGGAGAGATGTGTGTGTCATGCGCCCATCATTATTTTAAGCCAATTTAACTTAAAGAAACAGTAGCGCTGACAACTTCAAGATCATCACTAAATGAAGCTACCTATTTAAGATGAAATAACTGCATCAAAAAGAATTCCAAGCCCTTAAAGAGTAACCTTAATTTTTTTCCCACAAGCTTCAGATCTTTGCTTTCTAGAATCTGGCTAGGGGGTTGTATCACATACCATAACCAGATGTATTTGCATTGCCTACCTCTTTTATTCTTCTGTTTGTTTGACTAAGAAAATGTTCCTCATTGATGATGTGAAACTCAGAAGCCTTTGAGCACTACATTTGCAGGGGAAAAAGAAATATGTGAAAACTTTGGGGGGAAAGTCAGATTGTACTGAAAGAAAGAAGGGAAAGGGGAGATGAAGAAAAGGAAAGGGAGGGGAGGAAGGCAGAGATGGAAAGAGGAATGGAGTCCATCAGAAAGTCTCCACACTTAGTAGGTAGGCCCTGCGCCATTTTTCTTTCATTATGAAAGTTTATGTGAAGCAAGTGTATATTATTTCCAACTAAATGGGACAGAAGAAAACAGAGGTCCCTTCCCTCTGTGGTTGCAAAACCTGCTGTTTATTCAGCATTTGCCATGAGCCTCCCTAATGTGTTTGCTTTTTGCAGCAAATCTTGTGTGATTTCATTAAATCTTGAGACGAAGACCACTCTCAGAGACAGGGATCACTCAGTTGATATGCTCACCTAGCCAGGCAGTGCCAGAGTGGGCTCAAGTCAGACCTCCAAGTCCATAGCCTTCTTGTCTTCAGAATCCTCCCTGGCCATATGGAAGTCTGTCTCTTACACCACATCTTTCAGGGGATTGGGGCAACTGGGTTTATGTTATAACCAAATATAAGTTTCCTGCACTGTCCCTTGATCCTGCAATGTTGTGATCAACCAAGGCCTATTTGCTGCCAGAACATAAATGAAGACTTTGATCTCATTGCACACGATGTGCTCCCAAGCTTCCATTCCCAAAGAATATACTTGTTAAATAGCATCTAACGTCAAAGTGACAGGAAGATATTTTATTCTGTTTGTTTTCTTGCTCTGATAGAATGATTAAGAGGGAGCAACTCAACTGCAGTTGAATTTATACTTAAAAAATTATCGCGGGGAAGTTGTCCGATTTGATGCTATCATCTCTGTAATTACAAACGAAATATCCATTCCACAGGCAGTTCCCACAACACAGGAGTAATTGCTATGCTATTATGGAATAGTTGCATGATATGGCTATTCTTGTCATATAAACTATAAATTATGTGCTAAGCATAATCTAATTTATAATGAAGAGTTTACTGTGCTGTCCAGCTCAAGTGGTGCTCTGTGGCTGTACGAAGTAATTACATAATTATTTAAGCCTCACAAACTTAGAAATTACCAAGCACTTATGATGAAAAGCATTACCACCAGACACTAAATAGAACTTAAAATAGTTAGCAGCCCAGATCGGGTGAGGATTTTTTTTTTTTTGTTGCACTCGGTGGCAATCCCATCATTATCTTTCTCTGAGATAGCATCTAAAATACTTTAAAAAGTATAAGCTCCAATAGTGAAAGACTCTGGGTTACTGGCTGTGGCTTCCTTGGAGTGTTTAACAGATGCTGCGGGCTGGGGAGACAGCGTAGACAGTGAAGTGCCTGGTAGTGATTGTGGAGATCTGTGTTGATTGCCCAGCACCCACAGTAAAGCTTAGAGTAGGGACATGTGTTGGGTTTGTAATCTCAGAGACAGACGGATCCCTGAGGCTCCATTTAACTGCCTAACTGCCGACCTCCAGATCCCAGTTTGAGAGAGAGAGATCCTGTCTCAAAAAACTTGGTGGTCAGCACCACAGGAAAAACTGGGGTTTCCTCCTTTTCACACACTAACACATACATGCTTGCAATCCCCCACCCTACAACACACACAATAGTAAATGTCACTTTTAATTTTTTAAAAATTATCTGCTTAAATTTTTCTGTTGGTTTTGATCTCTACAGTAAAGGCAAAATGCTCACCAGGAGACCTGGGTCTGACTTATTAACCGGTAATTTCTGGGAGAGAGAGACATTTCTTTTGTAAAGGTTCAAAGGAGACATAGACTCCTCTCCCTGGAATGCCAGGGGATCTGTGTCATATACCTTCCCCTGAATTAGTCATCACATGCAAGTAGTATGATCTAAATCTGGACTGGGACGAGTGTCCCTCCATCCCGCAGGGCTGGGTCATTCCCAGAGGAACTCTGTGGTGTAGTAATGGAAGACTGGAACAATGGCTGCTGAGCCAGGAAAGAACAGATGGCTCAACAGGCAAGATTTGTCATCTTCCTCCAGCAGAGATATTTCACCTTTTCTTTGATAGTAGAAACCTCTGGAGCATGAGTTCTGGTGGTGGTGTTGGGGGTGGGGGGGACATATCAAACAAACAAGAGGGCCCAATCTAGAAGAGACACATATTGTCAGCATTTACCGTGAACGTGTTTCTAGAACTTTCATTCTTATTCAAAATGCAGCTTCTCCCAAGATGGTGCCCTTTAGCCTCAGTCCTCAGAATACTGATTCACCAACACACGTTTTTCCAGAACACTTACATTTTTTTTTTGTCTTTCTAAATGCCAACCAAGCATGACTCAGGGGCTCTTCTGACACCACTCACCATCCACAGGACACTCTAGTGAAACCCAGAGCCCTGCCGTCTACACTGATGACCCTAGATCCACAGGACTAAGGGTGAGGAGAGCCTTCCACCATACGGAGCAAGGACTAAATTGTGTGGCGAGTGAGAGAAGATTGCTGCTCCAGGCTTCAGGTGCAGCAAGTTAGTTTTCCTGGCTACTCAGTGTCTGCGCTTCACTCCCAGGCTATAATTATCCACCCATGAGGTTTGGTGGGAGGTACTCAAACATTCATCATCATAGAAGCAAGATATGCTCTGAGCCGACCTTCTAGTCCATCCCACTGGCAGTGTATGCCATGTGACCTGGCTCTACCAATCAAAACTGTCCACTTCAGTCTTTGAATAAAGACTCAGACAGAGTTGCAAGCAAATGAGGATTGAAACTAATTTTCTCTGACAGTGAGATCAGTTTGCCATAAGATCAAGTTTAGGGGCAACAGAAAGAGCAACACAGAAGCCATGTCTAGTGTTGGGTGGGGTCAGTCGTACCATGGCCTGCCTTGGTGTATGTCTATGACCCTGTCACAGCAGCTCCAGATTCAGGCTCCCTGAGCTCATTATACAAGGCAATTTCAATTTTCTTTCTACCTTCTGATCTTCCAGCACTCTTGAAGCAGATATGTATTCTGTACAATCTTTATCTTTCTTATAAATTATCCAGAATTAAAATATATGTCTTGTGTCTATAAAATCTAGACAGTAGAAATATTTTCATCATATGCCCATCAAGACTAAACCTACTATCTTCAAAGATTTTATAGCACGAGTAGAAGCAGCTGTGTCTCTGGCACATACAAACCTCTGTGAGTTTATGTGGGGTACATATTTGCTGCTACTCACAGCCTCTTTAATGTCAAAGTTGGTTTGATGACATCTACGTGCAATACCTCTCCAGGGTCAATCACAGCTGTTATAGCTCTGAAGCATAGTAAAGCTTCAATATGAGTTTTGAATTTAGTAAACAATTTTGCAGCTCTGTGACTTGCTTTGAGTCAGTAAGCTATATTACTATTTATCTATCCCGGAGGAAAGAAATGAATGGTTTACATTTAAAACTAAGACTCTGCCATCAGGAACACTTAAACATTTTATTTTTTAATTTATGTGAATAAGTTTATGAATAGCAGTGGCTTGGATAAAAGGTCCAAGAGCCTCCTTTGATGTTGGTGAGCACGGAGGTTTGCTTCTCTTCCTCAAATAGTTCCTGGGGTGAGTAAGGACACCGAGGCTTATCTTTACAAAATATAAACTAATCACACCTAGGCTGTGATTCCCATCACTTAGTCCTTCATGTGACAAGCGGATCCAGGAGAGAAGAAGATGATTTTGAAGGAAGAGAGGATGAGGGTGTTCATCTGAATAGAGGTGATGCTGGCCATTCCAGAGAAGCAACTTCCTGGTCTCCCACCCACCAGTTCACAAATAACAGGCGCAGAGACTTAATTTTATTTATAAAAGCTTGGTTGATGGCTCAGGCTTATTACTAACTAGCTTTTACAGTGTAAATTAACCCATTTCTGTTCATCTACATTCTGCCTCGTAGTGCTGTCTCTCTTTCATCTCGCATCTCCTGCTCCTTCTCTCTGTCTCGCTGGTGACACCTCTGACACTGCCCTTCTTCTTCCCAAGATCCTCTGTGTTTTGCTGTCCCACCTGTACATCCTGCTTAGCTACTAGCCAGTCAGCTCTTTTATTAAACCAATCATAACGCATCTTGTCAAAGACACCTCTTCACAATATACAAAAGATTATTCCATAATATTTCTCCCTTTGTGTCTAACATCAGTTCCATGTTTGCCATACTAATACTCAGTGACTGACTCCTGTGTTACTTGGAATTTTACTGTGAAACCAAAAACATATGCTTTTATTTTCCTTTTGGACTATAAACATAGCAGAAAGTGGTCCCCCAACTCTGGCTTACATGCACCTTCCATAACCACGCATCTGCATCAGAAACTAGAGCTGACAGCCATGGTAGCATAATTGAGAATGAAAGGAGGAGAGAACCCACGTTACCCAGTTAATAACCAGAAGAAGATCCGAGGGAGGGATGTTTCCTTGCATTCCCACAAACTACTTCTGAAACAGTCACCCTGTGGTCTGTAATCAAGTATCTGAATACTGAATTTATAGGCCCCAGGATGGTAAGTGTGGTTAAATGGTATTTAGCAATTTTGCGTGGTGTTGTGCTAAATATGGAAAAGTCAGAGAAGAGTTTTGGTGTCTTTTCTTTGAGTCTACTTAGAAAAGTTGAGTTGTGTGATGAAAAAGAAATGAACAACAACAACAACAAGCAAGCAAACAAACAAAAAAACACCCTCCAGTCAGGCAAGGGGAAATCAGGCTTACCTGCTTTAGAGTTTGAATTTTTGTTTTTGAAAGTCATTCTTTAAATTATGTCTAAATAAATGTCTTCATTTTTTGATTAGCAATTTGCATTCGCATCATTCACATCTCAAAATCTTGAAATACTGAAATTTCTGCTTAATATAACACGCCCTGATGGGAACATTCTTCTCCAGAAAAGTCCTGGCATAGGCCTGGGGTGGGAGAGGGATCAGGCAAGCTCTGAAGGTTTTAGGCAGGGCCTTGGCATTTCCCAATGTATCTAGAGTCTAGGATGCACACAGGAAAGAACTTTCAGACTGACAGGTTGTCCTGCCAACTCACTAATGTATAATTTGGGGAAAAACAGTGTGAACTGTAATCGTTATTCTAACCCTGGAGTTCAAGGATAGGATTGTTTGGCATAAAATTTTTTCTACTTTTATACCAAGTACACTTGTTTTCCTTTCCTTTCCCTCCTTCCACTCTCTTTTCCCCTCCTCATTTCCTTCTTTCTCACTTTCTTTTTGGACACAGGGTCTCACTGCATAGCCTAGACTGTGCTGGAACTTGGTGTATAACCAAGTCCAGCCTCAAGCTCTTCATCCCCGTGTCTCAACTTCCCAAGTGCTGGGATTGAGAGTCTGTTCCACAGTGCCTGCCTCTACTTTTCTAATACTGTGATGATTTACAATCACAATATTTTTAAATTATCTTTTGGCTCAGTTTGAAAACCATACATAGTATTTGATAGACTTCTTCCAGAGCATTCTTAGCTGCTTTTTTGTTCCCTACGCATATGAATGGACCAAGGTCTCCAACTATCTCTACTATATACTATATTCTATTCCAAAAATCATCAAACTATCTTGAACCTCAAACCCATTCTAAAATCAATGTGCTGAGCACATCAGATATACTCATTAAAATGGCTGTACTTTCAGTTCTAAAGAACTTTCATAGTAATTTGGTTCAAAAAAGAAAGAGAGAAAAAAGAAAAAAAGAGAGAGGAAGGAAGAAGGAAAGAAAGAAAGAAAGA
>NC_022019.1:2834846-2839136 GCF_000317375.1 Microtus ochrogaster
AGAAAGAAAGAAAGAAAGAAAGAAAGAAAGAAAGAAAGAAAGAAAGAAAGAAAGAGCCCAATCAAACTGAATAAGAAGAATGTGATTCTCAGGTTGATGTTCCACTTAAACCTGACTTCGACCCTCTGTCACTGGGCTGGGCTGTCACCTACTATGGTAAGTTACTACGTTGTCCTCAACTGGAAAATAAGGACAGTGATGCTAACCTCCCAGTAACATTTCAGGACTCTGAAGCATTCCTGAAATACATCAAAACTTGTTAGGCAATCCAAATAAAAAGATCTAACACAAAACAGGGACAGCAGTGTGATTATCCTGTGTCTGTAGGTGCTTATGGTAACTATTTTGAAGGAAACATAAATTTCTTTGAATGTATAGATCATAATGTTTTAATAATCAAATTTATTTTCTTATGTTTAAATTGATTTCTACACCCATTTCAGACATTACATATTATAGAGTTGTATGTTCTGAAGGAAATATAGGAGATCTTTTGTTGAGTAGTGCCCAAGAAAGCTCTCTCCACACTGGTTCAGCAATATTACTCCTCATGGCAATTTGTTGAGTGTAAAATGGAATGTCTCCATATTGATGGCTTCACAGGGTGTTGGCAAACCACCTCTTCTCCCTCCCAGAACTCTCGAGAACACCAGAAATGGCCAGATAGGTATTCTCGCCATGGATTCATAAAACCACTGTCATACAAAACAGTGTTGAGTCTGGTCTCACGATGACAAACAGGTACTCACTCTGTCCCTGCCTGCTTTTATCTTCAATGTCCCTGACTCAGCACTCTTAATCACCCGCCTTTAGGCTGATGGAGAAGTTAGTAGGTCTTCAACAGTAGGTTCCTTGTATATGTGGCTACTGTCTTCCCACACTTGTCTCTTGTTCCAAGAGCTACTGATGTCCCCAGTGCTCTGTCTATTCACTTCCCTTAGATTACAGATAAAGCCCTTTCACCCCAAAGGGGAGACATCTGTATGCCATTGTCCTCTCTCTCACTGCCAGCATCACCCTTGTGGCTACTGTTTGCTCTTCCTACTATCTCTATGGACTTTTCTCTCTGCCTGCTCTACTCAGCTTCTCATTGCATGTATCAAAATTATAATACACATTGGTTGAATATCGATGTGACCAAGGTGTGTCAAAGGTTTTAGAAAGCAAGAGAGGTGAGAAAATAATGAGGCAGATTTCATAGAGAAATGAGCAAGATGAGCAAGCATAGCACAAAGACAGTAGAGAAAAATCGTGGAGAGAGTGAACAAATGCTACAAATGTTAGAACTCCATAAGGTAAATTATATTCACTACGAGTGGTTTATTGAACATGTGTTGGAAAAATATCTAGAGATGTGACTGAGAAGGAAAGTTGAAGTCAAACCACAAGGAGTTAAGTAGACTTGATAGACAGTAGATAGGCAGAGAGATGATAGATGATAGATAGATAGATAGATAGATAGATAGATAGATAGATAGATAGATAGATAATATATATATATGGATAGATAGATAGTATATAGGTAGACAATATGTACATATATTTGTGTACATATATATGAATATGTAGATGATAGATTCACATTTATATTGTTAGCATGTTAATATGTTAGATATGGCATTGACAAGACACATGTTATAGCACTGTGGAGATGTTATAGTTAGAATATTGGTCATCCCAAAAGGTTTGTATTTTGAATGTTCAATCCTTAATTTGTAGCCATGTTTTGACAGCTATGGAGCCTTTGGGAAGTGGGGCTATGAAGTTTATACCGGCCCATCTATCCAGCCATCTCTACTTCCTGAGCAGACATCTCATGAGCAGATACACAGGCCTGTTTTGCCACGATGGACTCAAATCCCTCTGAAACTAAGAGCCCAAATAAGCCCTTTTTTATGAATTTTTTCTTTCGGTATTGTGGTCATAGTGGGATAAAAATAATATAGAAAGAGAAAAACCCAAAGGCAGTGATATTGGAAGAAGCCTTTAAGAAATCCATGCTAACAGAAACAAGTGCATCAACTATGTTTGGCAGAAGAAATGAAAGAAGAGAGAATCGAGACGCCATAGAGAAGTATGGTGTAAGCTCTTCATTGAAATTGAGAGAACAGGTAGAAAAGGGCACCAAAGATGCTTACAAGATGAGACTTTGAATTCCTGTGCTCTCTGGAAACAGACTGAATGATGACCTTAATCCTGCTTCCCATACACCCTTACTGAGTTCTGACTCCCTGTGTTCAACACACTACCACATAGAGTGCAAATACACTACACTAGATGAGTTTCTAGGTATTTGTATTTTTTTAATTAAAAATTTCCCTCTCCTCCCATTTTCCCCCTCCTCCACTCCCTCTCCCCCTCCCTCTCCAGTCCAAAGAGCAATCAGGGTTCCCTGCCCCGTGGGAAGTCCAAGGTCCTCCCCCCTCAATCCAGGTCTAGGAAGGTGAGCATCCAAATAGACTAGGCTCCCACAAAGCCAGTACATGCAGTAGAATCAAAACCCAGTGCCATTGTCCTTGGCTTCTCAGTCAGCCCTCATTGTCAGCCACATTCAAAGAGTCCGGTTGGGCATCTGGGATTGGTTACAGAATCTTCCTCTCTGGAGGGCTTTACAATAAGCTAGATACCTATCTGTCTATCATGGCTTACGTGTGGTTCTTCCTGAAATCTGGAGGTAGTCTACTGAGTCCTGTGATCTCTTCTGGGCTACAGCTCTATGCTTCTACATCATTTTATGTCTTGACTCCAAGGTATATTATTCCCTTGGGAAATAAATAATGAGATAAAACAACAATGCTTAACAGACACTGTCATAGAGTGAACTCTGGAAATAAATTATGAATAACATTGTGTATAAGGCAAGATTCCCAGGGTTGGATGGAACTAGTTGCAGTATTCTCATCCCTAGGAGAAGACAAGATGGATCTTCAAGATACTATCAGGATATGAAGGCCTGTGGTCTTCCGCAGAATGAAGGTTTTGAAACTTCCACTGAAAGCTTCTCAGATAACCTAGAAAAATGTATGACTTACCAATCTGTCTGCCAGCCAGCCATTAGTTCCCCCAACCCTGCTTCTTTAACTTCTTAGAAAGCCAGGATTCCATTCCAGGTATTTGATAAATATTGTTCTGGTACTCTTCAAATCATAAGAAAATTGAAGTTGGATACAGTACCAGTAATATACAAGCTTGTCCAACGATGCTCTGGGGTTAACTTGATAATTGAGTTATCTTTAAATTGCAGTTTGATTCTCTACAAAGCAGAGGTAACTGCGTGCATCTCACATGGCTGTTTCAGATGCTAAGAGAATGACGCGTGTGAAGCACCTAGTAGAGGGGGCAATGCCTTGTGAGTGCTTGGTCCACAAAAGTTAGCTTTCTGACTCCTTTATGGTTACGCGGCTAATACATTTTATAAATAAATTACTTAATTTAGGTACACAAATTCTTAAGCAATTAGAACCTTTGGCCTTTTTTTAGGAAACACTACCCTGTGCTGAATTAGAATGCGGAAAGGCGAATATCATCAGTTAGTAATCACAGCCATGTGGAAATATATGTGTTTGTGCAAGGAATCCCTGTACGAAGATAAGCATATTGTAGTAACTGGTAGAGTCATGCTATTTCCACAGCAAAGCTGAGTGGAAAGCATAGATAGTTCCTACAGGTTTCCTTCCTACACACACACACACACACACACACACACTCCCCAACCATCAGGATCCCGAAACTGCGTGTGTTCCAAGAAGGACATCACAGTCAAACAAAGTCCATACTTTGCATTAGGGTTCACTCACGGCCAGTGCTGTACAACTCCTGGACAAATGTCTAGCAACCTGTGTCTCTTACTGCATCTTCAGAACAGTTGTACAACCCTAACCTTCCCTTATGAAAGACAAGTGACTGTCCCTGTAGGTTTTTTCTAAGAGGTTGCCAATCTGCAAATTTACTGATTCAAAGTGAATCAAAAATAGTTTAAAAATACTTTTACTGTTTCCGACCTGGGCCGGTTCACCCCTCCTTAGGCAACCTGGTGGTCCCCCGCTCCCGGGAGGTCACCATATTGATGCCGAACTTAGTGCGGACACCCGATCCGGATAGCGCACTACAGCCCAGAACTCCTGGACTCAAGCGATCCTCCTGTCTCAGCCTCCTGAGTAGCTGGGACTACAGGCATGCGCCACCGCTCCCGGATGGAGGTGGGCGGTCCTTGGACTTCCCACAGGTCAGGGAACCCTGATTGCTCTTCAAGCTGATGAGGGAGGGGGACTTTATCGGGTGAGGGAGAGG
>NC_022019.1:2839616-2845602 GCF_000317375.1 Microtus ochrogaster
AAGAAATTAATTGGGTGTGGGGGTTTGGGGACAATAGAAGGAAAAGGGGTCATATGAAATCAAAATGAAGAACATATTAAAAAAAGTCATAGGGAAACATACTATCTGCAAGCCAATTATAAATATAAACTAAAACGTAAGAACTAGACGAGCTCTCTTGCTTGATCATATAGCACTACTCCTAGAAGTCATGGATTATTAAACAAAAATCCACAAGAAAAAAAAATACTTTTACTGAATATATGCAGACTCCTTTCTTTGTATTATACAATAAACAATACAGTTATTTGCACTGTGTTAAAATTGTATTCACTATTGTACGTTATCTGGAGACTACAGAATACAAGGGCCCTGAGGCAGATGGTATTAAGATCTGTACACCATTGTGGACAAGGGACTAGATCAGTCTTGGATTTGGAGAGCTGTGTGGAAACTTGAGAGCATGCTCAATAGATACAGGCATGGCTGTGGGACCTAACACTGATGAGTCTTCAGAGTTTTTCCCTAGGCATGATTTATGGAAGTCCAACCCTTACTGATGAAGCCTTCGTGGTGGGCATCTTGGTTGTTTACCACCTTTCAGTGGCATCCCAGCATCTCAGGCATGAGAAGTCACCAAGATAGTTCTGCTCCTGTCCTCTCTCTGAGGTCCTCATTTCCTCTGGCTGGTATCTACATTCCTAACTGTGGGCTCTAGGACCACAAGGAAGATGTTCATATGTCCCTAACAGCTCTGGTTCTTAGACTATAGCTTAACTGTTCTGAATTGAGAGAAATGACATTGAATTGGCTTCTGGTTTTTATATGAATTTTGATTGTTCATTTAAAAAATAACCATGACAAAATTGTGACTAAAAACAATTTTTAATAGGAACTGGAGAGATAGTTGCATCAGTAATGTGCTCACGGTGCAAGCATGTGGACCTGGATTCAGATCCCCAACTCCCACATAAAACACCAATGCTATGTGGGAGCAGTGGGAAAGGAGGACCCTTTCCTCCTAGTCTAGCCAAATAGCAAGCTTCAGGCTTCGTGAGAGACCCTGCATCAAATAAATGAATAAGGTAACAAGTGATAGGGGAAGGCACTGTCTCTGGCTCACATAAACACACACACACACACACACACACACACACACTAATTTGTGTTTTCAGATTACCATTTTTTAGAGTGTTTGCATCTGTGTTACAGAGATCTGCATTATTTTTATCACAGACTCATACAGTAGACTCTAGATTAAGTTTAAAAATGTCCCCTTCTGCTCCCTGGGGCAAATATCACATTGGCATTATTTCTTCCTTGAAAGTACAGAACAATTCAAGAGTAGTGTTGTGATGATCAATCTAAAGTGCCAACAAGACAGATTCTAGAATCACTGGGAGATGGGCATGCCAATGAGGGAGTCTCTCAATAGTGTTAATTGAGAAGAAAAGTTTTTGTGAAATATTACTTTAAATATATAAAGATATGTTACATTTGTTTATGCTGTGTTTAATTATGTTAAGATGTGTTGCATTTGTTTCACCCTGCCTGCCTAAGGCACCTGATTGGTCTAATAAAAATGAATGGCCAATAGCTAGGCAAGAGAGAGATACGCAGGACTGGCAAGCAGAGAGAAATCTAGGCTTAGGGAAGGGGGAAAGAATGGGGGAGAAAGAGAGGGTCACACCCAAGGCAGGCAACTAACAGCCAGACATGGAGACAATGAGAGAGAGAAAGAAAGAAAGAGAGAGAGAGAGAGAGAGAGAGAGAGAGAGAGAGAGAGAGAGAGCCCTGAGACAAAACTTAGACAAAGAGAAACAGGTTAAGTTTGTTTGTTTGTTTTTTCGTTTTTTTGTTTTTCACAACAGGGTTTCTCTGTGTAGCATTGGAGCCTGTCCTGGAACTTACTCTGTAAACCAGGTTGACCTCGAACTTACAGAGATCCACCTGCTTCTTCCTTCTGAGTGCTGGAATCAAAGACATGTGCCACCACCACTTGGCAGGTTACGATTTAAGAGCTAGTGGGACAAGCATAAGAGAAGGCTGAGAATTCGTAACTAAGAAGAAGTCGCCCTGTCATGATATGGGAACTGGTTAGAGGCAGAAAGGAAAAGCCCAGTACAGAAAGTCCCAAGCACTGTGGGTGTCACCGTCCTCTGGGTGGACCCTAGACTGTGGGTGGAGAAAGTGTTGCACAGCAGCGGGCACTCACCACTCTCTGCTCCTTGACTCCAGATGAATGCGAGGAGCTCCAGTGGCTTTGATTTCCCTGCCATGATGAACTGTGCTCCTCGACTGTGAGCAGGAATAAACCCTAGCTCCCTGGGTTGTTTTTTTTTTCCTCAGAGTATTTTAAAGAAAAGACACTAAGACAAATGTTATCTGGGGATTTTCTGTATGTATGCATATACATATATATATATATACATAAATATATATATATATACACACACATATATGTATACTGTAAATTAACTTTTTAAAGATTATACCATATAACCTTTTTCACGTTAAAATTTATTTGTGCGTGTGTGTGTGTGTGCTATTTGTGTGGTGGGCTCAAGTACCAAGGCACACATATGTGGGGTCAGAGGACAGCTTTGTGAGGTCAGTTCTCGCCTTCTATTTCTATATGAGTTTCAGGGATAGAACTCGGGTCTCCAGGCATCCAGCAAGCACCTTTACCCTCTGAGTCATTTTGCTTGCTTCATCTGTTTCTCAAAAGCCATACTTAATTGAAAGTACTAAGACTTTGTTGTTAGTTCCCTGAGACAGCATTGGTGTTATTGCCTCTGTTTACAGCATAGCGTTGTCTCTCTATACTTTGGATCTCCGTATGCTATGTCCCACCATTAGAATGGTCCTAGTAAAACTGAAAGAGATGTCGTTTTGAGAAATTTGCCCACATACATTCATTTATATTGTCCTTTATTCTGTTACTTAATCTCCATTTGATATTATTTTATTTTTGTAGAGCTAATAGAGTTTCTTGATTACAGACTGCTCATAGTCAGGTCTATTGTGGTTGTTTTAAAAAATCTTTTGGGCTGATGAGATTGCTTAACAGGTAAAGGTGCATGGCCATCAAGACTGATGACCTGAAGTCTATCTTGGGAACCCTCATGACAGAAAAAGTACACCACCCTACACTAGTTTTCCTCTGGCCTACACAACACAGAGGGGGGGGGGGCACGAGCATACCCCAAACAAACAATTTTAGGAAGTCTTTATTTCTCTTAGATTTTTGAAAGACTGTCTCTCTGGGTCCAGAATTCACGGTGTATAATCTGTCAGTCCTTGCTCTTGCTCCAGTTCTCTGAGCGTCACAGTTTAGAAGGAGAAGCTGTCTAAATTCTTCCCCCAGTACCAAATATGTGTTTTCCTCTGGTTACCTGCAGCTGAGAATGTATCACTTCTGTCACAACTTGGTCATGATGCATTTCTCTTTATGAGATTTTATTTCCATTTTTACTGCTTGTGGTTTGCTAAGATTCCTCTGAGTTTATAGATTCACACTAAAGTACTTTTGCTCTAAACCACGTTCTTTTGACTTTGTCTTGCTTATCTTGTTTCTTCTTGGATTATAATTATACGTGTTAAGCTATGTGACACTGTGCTTCCTTTCAACTGTAGGATAAAAGAGCATATTTATTAGTTTTTATGCTTCTTAGCGTTCACTATTTGATTACATAGTGCACACTATGGCACTAATACCACTAAATACTTTATTATTGTAGAAATTTTGGAATTTTTTTCTCTCAAAGCTGCATTTGGATCTTTTCATCATTTAATGTTTTCCTCACATCCTTGAGTATATCCTTAAAAATAGTTCTCATAACTGCTTTATTGTCTGTACCTATTCTAGTTCTTGTTATTCCTGGATCTGTTCCTATTGATTCAGTTTTCTTCCAGCCATAGGTCATATTTTTTTGTTTCTCTGCATGTCTTTGATTAGATCCTGAATATTTTGACTTTGATGTTCTTGGGTGATAAATTTCATTAAAGAGTTGGCTTTGTTCTCCTGTGTGGTTGGGTCCCTTGTGATTTCTCCAAGGCTTTTTATGCTCTGTCATTCTGGAATGAGCCTTCATTCTGGGAACAAAGTGTCTCACAACTACTGCATGGCGCTTATGACAGCCCTGTTGATGGCTTCCATCTTTAGGAAGTCTGGCTGTTGTAGTTGGTGGGATTCTGCACTTCTCCAGTCCTTGATGAGCTCCAAGGATTGTTTGATTCAGTAACTGATGTTGAGTTTCCCCTTTCCTTGGGCAGTTGCAACCCACAGGTGCCCAGATAAACACTTGGCCAGCAGCGGGATCTCACTATAGCAGTAATTACTTCAGCGGTACCAGTCCACCTGTGTTACTCTGCTGGCTTATTCTGTCTGCTTATATTGCTGAGAACTAGCTAACCAGTAATCTAGGTTATTGTAGGTCTTGCGTCATCTGTTTCCTTCTCTCGGGAATCACCATCTTGTGTCACGGGCTCTCCAGGTTCTGAGATCTATTATTTCTTGTATCCACCTGGTTTATGATTGCTTACACTGGGAAGGAAACTTTGGTGACAGTTAACCAACCCTTGATGGGAATAAACTGATTAACTTATGTTGTTATTTTTACAATAATTTATTTTAATATAGCTCAGTTTAGTTTGTCCAATCATGTTCCTGTAAAAAAAATCCATCCTTTATATAAGACATGGAAGACAAAAAGGCACACTCATGAAGGCAAAAACTGATAACTTAGAATTCATTATAAGCCGGGCAGTGGTGGTGCATGCCTTTAATCCCAGCACTTGGGAGGCAGAGGCAGGCGGATCTCTGTGAGTTCGAGGCCAGCCTGGTCTACAAGAGCTAGTTCCAGGACAGGAACCAAAAAACTACGGAGAAACCCTGTATCGAAAAATCAAAAAAACATAGAATTCATTATAATTAAAACTGTCTGTCTGTGAAGGACTCTGTGAAGGAAAGAGAAAGGCAAGGCACAGGCAGAGGAGACACAAAGACAAACCAACAAGGAACGATTCTAGAACTCTGATTTCAGGACACCCTAGCTGGGTATGGTGGCCCACAGTTTTAATCCTAGTACTTGGGAGGCAGAGGCTGGTGGATCTCTGTGAGTTCTAGGTCAGCCTGGAATACAGAGTGAGTTCCAGGACAGCCAGAGCTACACAGTGAAACCCTGTCTCAAAAAACAAAACATACAAAAACACCTCATTTGTTTTCCAATCTGTCGCTTTTAGCTTATGTTTTGATTGTGTCTTAGAGCTACAGCAAACAGTTAAACCTTCCTTCTACCACATGGGGAGTCACACTCAGGGGAACTCAGGCACGGTGGCACACTTGTAATCCCAGCACTTGGGACACAGAGACATTTAGTTTGAGGACAGCCTTGTCTACCTGGCACACTTGAGGCTGTCTTTGAGATCTTGTCTGAAGAATAACAACAGCAAACAGACCAAAGGTCATAAGAGACACCTTATTAAAGAATCTATGCAGACAATGAAGAAGTGTATGAAAAGATTCTTTATATAATAAATCATCAGGAAAATGAAATTTAAAACAATAATGAGATTCTACTACATATCTGTTGTAATGGCCTAAATCCCCAAGCAAAGGCAAGGCCCCTGGTGACAAGAACATGGAGGAGCACAGATTGGAAATACCTCTTCGAAGGACACTTTGCTTGTTCCTTTAAAAAATTAACACTCCTATCATAAATGCTCATTACTTGGTAATTAGTCAAAGAATGTGAGATTTCTTCCCACGCAGATGTCTGCCCAAGAACTTACAGGGATTTTATTCATAAATGCTGCAGTGAAGATGCCCTTAAACAGGTGACCGAGTGAACAAGCTGGGAGAGCCGTAGAGTGGGCTATTGCTGAGTACTAAAGAGAAACCAAGTATCGAGCCACCTGAAGATGTACTGAAGCTGTCCCTGTGTAATGAATGGGCTCCAGGGAACACTTTTTATCTCAGTTCCCAGATTTGTGTGCTTTCCTTCCT
>NC_022019.1:2846007-2849754 GCF_000317375.1 Microtus ochrogaster
CCTGCCATTGTCGTACATGACAACCACACCCACAAAGGAACTGGGCCCGAGAATGAAGCAAAGGAAACCGGCAATTGGGGTGTCAATGTTTGGTTAGGCTAAAGAGCATACCGTCTAGTGCTACCTCCGAGCTACGGAGAAGTGATAATAAAGCAGTTGCTGTAAACAGGCCTCTGCCAGCTAGAAACAGACAATCTGTTTTCTTCAGAACAGGTTCCCCAGGAAGCAGACACCAGGGCGGAGTTGAGAATGCACAAGATGTCGCAGTGAGGAATGAAAGATGGTGAGAACCCGCAGGAGGAAGCAGGGAGATGCTTTTGTCTGTTCTGACTGCTCTGAGTCAAGATGGGGAAGGAAGAGACTTGAACAGAAAGCGACCCAGCTTGTGTTAGCATGAGCTCATCCAGGCCAAGCAGATCTCTCCAATACAAAAGCGGCTGGTACAAGAGTCCTTCCTTAGGTAGATATTGCCAGTTCCTGTCTATATGTGTCTGGCCCTGTGATTGGCCAGGACTTCCCACAGAAAAGCAACATTGACCCAGATACAGTCTCAGACCTTGAAGGAGGTCAGCAGCTGGTAGGTAACACTTGTAAGTGTTCTACTACTTACAAGTGCTGCGGGTCCACTGTAAAGAAATAGAACAAAGAACTTCTTTTTGTCCATCACTCCAACTTAACACATTAAGGCTGTGGATGTGGCCGTCTTGACAAGGAATGGGCTCAGATTCTGAGAACACATCAAGGACTCCGTCCTAGGAATTCCCAGGATGCATCCTTGCCTTCTAGGTTGAGCCTCGGTCTGCTGGCAGAAGAACAGTCACTGCCACTTGTCCCCAGCTGGTGGTTCCAATATGCACTTTTTGTGTGTCCCTGTGCCCTAGTTTCCCGACCCATAAAGGGGCATTGCAACACATCCTCTCGGCCCAGATATGAATGGAAACAACAGGAGGGAGAGGCAGGCACGAAGAGGAAGATGCAGTCTGCCTCTTCCTAAAGCCAAGATGTTTTACAGAAAGCCCGACTGTCTTCACTAATTACCAGCCTTTCCCTCAGTGCCCCACTGAATTAATAAATGCATATTAACTTATCAGTGGTTTCCCAAAATGAAAAGACTAGAACTACCCCCTCTAAGTATTAGAAGCATTAATGAAAAATGTTTTCTTTTTATGATTTTACTTAGACCCACCATTAAGTTAATTCTTCTGCTATACTCCGAAAACATAATTTGGTTTTCTTGTGATCACACTGGGGCAGTGGCCCTGACTTCCCCTTTATTATTAGTTTGCTAATGAAATTTTACATCATAAATCACCAGCTTCCTTAGCATTTATAGTTTTCTTCCCTTCAAACAAAACCAGTTTCTTGCGCTTTTCTGAAAGGTCAGGCTGCATTGTTTGTTCAGATTCAGTGTTCTAAATTTAAACATCCTAGCTAGCATAGGTTGTGGGGGTAGAGGGAAGATGGAATACTCTAGAATTATAACTCAAAGGAGAATGCAACTGTAATAGAACCCCCAAACAGTCCACATTATGATTTTCTTTTAAATGAACTTTTATTTCTGACTGGAGTTATCGAGATAGCAAAGGCAGCGTTACTATATACCAGTCCCTGCTGAGAATAACAGTTCAAAAGTCACGTAACAGACACCTTGGGCCACAGGTCAGCTCTAATCTAAAACATTAGCTTCCTCTGCAGCAGTTTGAGACAGTCTTCGTCAGTGCTTCCTCCTACAGGCCTGCACACTCCTTAGGGTCTGTGGTGAAGAGAGTGACAACTTTTTTTTTCTGGAGTAGAACTAACAATAGAAGCTCGTGGGGCAAAAGGAATAAATGCACCGACAGATGTGAGCATGCAACCTGCCCAAGTCAGGTCTTGGCACCTTGTGGCTGAGCTCTGAGCCCAGACTCACTAGAGAGCTGCTTTCTTCCAGGAACTAAAACCCAACCAGGCCAGGAAGTTGGCTGCCCCAACTTGATCCCCAAGAATACATTTAACAATCGTTTCATGTTGCAGAACTCAGAAGCAACAGCAAGTTGGTTGAGGTTCTGTGAATGAACATGTGGTCTGAAGATTTGAATAAAGTATTCCAGGAGAGAAACACAGCATCTGAGAGACACAGATACAAGCACGGAACATTTGTACAGTCGGGAGACATCAGACACGATGGAGTTGAGATTGTGGAGCACGAGGTAACCAGAGATAAGGATCAACAGATGGGACAAAATTCTCAATCTGGGAAGCCCAGAACAGAGTATTGACTTGATGCCCTAGAGACCAGGAGTCTCCAAAGCTGTAGAAGGAGACTGTCTGAGAAAGAGGAATAGCATGTGGGGGGTGGAGGAGGAGAGCATGGTCTCACTTAGTCCTGCTAGAAGCATGCTAACCAACCAGGTGTGAAGTGACGATGGGGGAGGGGGTGATGAGAGAGAAGAGATGTGGAGGAGATGTATTTCAAAGGAATACTCAGGAGGATTTAATAAACACTTTTCAGGAGATCAAAATCTCCCGGCTTAGGGAGGCTGCATCACAAGAGATAAGAAAATGACTACCATTTGCAGAAGGCACAAGAGATAGAAGGCCTGGGAAATAGAAGCCAGGCCTGGAAGTCAGTGCCCCATGACCTTGCCCAAGGCACTTGTTATTTCATTCCTTCAAATCTTTGCTCGCCTCCATTAGGGGAGCTTGCTAGCTTCTTCTACTCTGCTATTGGGCCAGAAGCTTAAGATCAGGGGAGAAAAGATATACTATCCATGGCCTCATCCAAATCAGTATTTCTGGAATTCTTTGGGACTTGCCACATGTTAAGGCAGGCTCTCTCCTTACCTTGCCGTGATCCTCTGAGAACAATAACACATAAACTCCAGGAGACTGAGTTGATGAAGAGTGTAATAGGCCTCTGCTCATTTTATTTCAGCTTTGAAGTACTCACTGTGTTGTGTAGAAAGCCTGAAGTCACTCTCTTCAAAGAATTCGTCTTAGGAGGCTGCAGGGATGCTGAGTGAGAATCAGCATTGGTTTGACAGCCTGAAGACGTGAGTTCCTAGAACCAACAGAAACAGCCCAATAGGAGTAACCCCAGCACTCTGTGAGGCTTCGTGGCCACCAGTGCACTTCCAGGGTCAGTGACAGGCCCTGTACCAATGGAGTAAGTGATGGAACAAGACACCTAAAGTCCTTTGTTGGCCTCCATGGGCACACAGACACATGCACCTTCACCCATGTGCTTGCAATAACCCATGTGCCCAGCACACCTTCATAAGCGTACATATATACAAAAGAATTAGGCTTTTTGCATACAAAATGAAATCACAATGGTCCTAAATTCCATCTGAAACTGAGCGGATGCAAACGTCTTTGACTGTACTTTGTTTTTCAATGTTCTTTCATGCAAATCTTTTTTAGGTGTCAGTTTTGCATTTGCTGAATTCTGCTTCTTGGGGTCCTGGTAATGTACCATGTCCTTTTCGATCTGCCCAGGAGGAAAGAAAGCATTCCATGAAAAGGCAGATACAACAAACGGAAGACAACAGACATGACACAGTAGAGAACACGCTTGCTGAAATTCATAATGAAACATGACCCACATGGGGAAAACTAAGCAGTGGAACAGAAAACTTGCCATAGCATACATACATAGATAGAATAGAAAAACTTCTATTTTTAGACTCTAAAATCAGTAAAGAAACACTGTTTTTCGCTTAACTACTTAGGGACATAATAATACATAAGGAAATCCTGGGACCCAAT
>NC_022019.1:2849982-2859831 GCF_000317375.1 Microtus ochrogaster
TGCTATAGGCATGTAGACTGGGGAATCCATTGGAAAGGGTGCTATAGGCATGTAGACTGGGGAATCCATTGGAAAGGGTGCTATAGGCATGTAGAGGCCTGAGCATGGGTCAGGTTATTCATTTTAGCTGGGGAGTGTGCGCATGTGTCCTCATTGCATAATTCCTTATGCCTTTTTGTAGCTTTGAAATATTTAACTGTGACTCTTATCTCAGTCTCCAGTTCTTTCCTCGGAAGAAGGGGAAAGTCTGGCTGGCAGTGCCTCTTTCTCACAGTGGAGTCACGGTGTTGGACAGACATATCTTGTGGAGGAAGGAAAGGAGACTCCTGGCTCTTCAGCTACTTTGTGGACAGGTAACTTTCACTGACCTCTCAGAAGTATGTGTGGGTAACTCTTGCTGCATGCAAGTCCGCATCCAGGAAGAAGAGAGACCACCTTTTCACGTTTCTTTGAAAGAGAAAGGGCTTCCTTGTAGTTCAGCCCAAGAACAAATGTGTAAGTCTCTAAGAAAGCTCAGAAACCTGAGCCTTGTTGGTGCATAGGAGGGACTTACAAAAATACTGTTAACTCATAAGAGGAACTCTTTCGTTTGGGAGCTTCTACCATCAACTCATAGTGGGAACACATCGGTTTGGGAGCTTCTTACATCCTAAACCTAGTTTATAATCACAGCCGCATCACAGAGAGAACGTTTATCCTCAAGTGTCACAAGTGATTTCCTCCAAAGCACCAGTAACTGAGGAAATGGGGTATGGTGCTGGAGGTGACAGCCCAACAGAGGCTGAGTGCATCAGTTCAAGCTTCTCCTCTGATTTAGAACTTCATTTAGAGGGTCCACTACTTAGTCTTAAGGCAAAGCTTGAATCTTTGACTCTTCTACTTTTCTGATTATTTAAACCAGGTTTCTAGAGTGCATGAAAGAGGTAGAGAGAGAGATAGAGAAAGTTTTTGGTGGCTTTTTAGTACCAAGAGTTAAGATAGCGTCTGGTAATGGGCGTAGCCTCTCTGGTAAGTAGTTGAGGTCAAAGAAAACTTAAGTTACAACTACTTCTCTCCCACCTCTATCTGCCCAAGATGCCCTTGAACTTCATGATTTCTTTTCTGTCTTGGTGTGAACTCCAGGGTCTGATTGAACTAAAGTCACTCCCGACCCTGACAGTTCCCAAAGCTTCCTTCAGGGCTGATGACAAGCTTTCATCCCTACTACCATTGTCACCGGAGGGTCACATTTGTTGTGCATCATTCATTACAAATGAACCAAATGCTGAGCACATGGGGAGACCATGTAGACTGTCTTTATCTGGGAGTTACCATCAGATTCAAATGGACTTTGGCCCCCAGCATCACTTGGTATCAGTCTGTGGAGCCCATGCCAGAATGAGTTCTTAGTGATGCATGATCAGGGAGAAGGCTATTTAAAAGCTAAAGGTAAGTTACCGGTCTCTACCACCATCACCAGGACTGTGGGTGTGTGGTGGGGGCAAGTCAGTACAATGTTCTCAAAATCAACAAGTATCTGCCCATAATCTGAAGACCTGTAGTCAGACAAGAGACAGAGCACTTGAAATCTCGGCTTTCCCGGAATGCTTGGAGTACCTAGTTTCCAGTCTTCCATTGTCTTAATCTCCAGCCTACCCAGTGAAGTAAGGCAGGGAGATCCCAATGGAGACGTTAGGACTCATCTTTGAAGGTACTTTGAAAAATGATTGCCAGCTGTATTTGGCAGCTTTGGCCTCAAAAATGCTTTCTAAGAACAGAAACTTACTGTGCTCTGTTCTGGTATTTACAAACAGACCCAAAGAGTTTCAAGCAAGCCTGAGCACTGTGACCTTGGTCTCCTTGGGCGAAGTACTGTGTAGGGAGTGGAGTGCTACAGGCTTCCCATACCTGACCCTGGGCTTCTTCCTAACACATGGATTTACCATTTCAGTCTCAGTGGTTCGTTTGCTCAGAGAAACTTGAAGGTTTGCAAAGAAATCTCAACCTATGTCCTGATACAGGATTCCAGGGTCCTCAAAAAAAATTGGTGAAAGAAAGAGCCAGGGGGAAGGGAGGAACAAAGCCCATGAGGAAGAAAATCAGGTAATAACTTAAGTATACTACTATGGAGAAGAAATTATCTAGATCAGAAGAAATTAATAATGTAGTATTCATTCGCTTATTATTTACCCATTTATTCAGAAGTATTGTCTGTGCTAAACGCTGCATTAACTATATACTAAATATGAGCAAGGCATGGCCATGCTATCAAGGCATGAGCAGTCCAGTAAAGCGTGTATTTCCAGGGCTTATGAGGGCCATGAACATAGGAGCAGATATCTGTGTAGAAAGACATGGGTGTTCACAGTTTTCTTAGAAATGTAAGGGCCGCAGCAGTGTCTCCAAGGCTGGCTGAGCGATCACGCACAGTGGACAAGAGCATTTTTGCTTGTGGTAACAATTAGAGATCTAAAGAAACCTATATGGTTTAGAATACAGGGACAAAGAATGTGAGCTAAAACATGGGAAGAATCAGAAAGGAGGAGCCGAAGAAACAGGGATGAATTCTTCATCTTGAAAAAAAGACACTTTTGCATGTGAGAACGGAAAACCACAGCATCAGTGAATCAATCGAGAGGGATACATGACCACGTTTACAAAGGTCACCCTGGCCAGTTTTACAGCAGAGAGACTTGGGTAGGTCAGCATTAGAGAGGCTAAATAAAAACCAAGGAGTGTGTGAATTAATGGGGCAGCAGTGGCAAAGAAGGAGAGAACATTCTGAGGAGTGATTAGGAGGCAGAACTGTGCTTTCATTACTGTGGTTTTGGGGATGAGAGACAGGAAAATTTTGTAGATGTCTTAAAGTTTGATTGGTGGATAATGGTATAATTGCCTCAGGGAAAATGGTACAAGGACTATCTTTTATTAGGCTAATTATTTCAGTTTTTAACATACTAACTATAAATAAATTGGCAGTATCTGCATTGAGTTGCTCAATAGCTAACTGAATAGATGAGGATCTCAGAGACAAGGTATGGGCTGTTTAGAAATCCTACCATGTAAATTGAATTACTGTCTTTGGCACATTAGGACTATACCAAATCAATAAAACTCAATCATAAACTACTATCAAAAATAGATCCAAAATATAAGGAAAGAAAAGTTGAACAAAAATAAAGGTGCAATTCCATCATCAATAGAAAATTTACAAAATAAAGTTGTCTAAAAATGTGAGTGAAGATTGTGAGTGAAGATTAAGAAATGTAGAAGAAATTATTATATATGTAAAAATTGATCCATAATAAAGGCATAATTATTCTAACTTTTGTACCAAAGAGCTCAGCTTTAAAATATGTCAAGGAATATGTCCAAAGAACAAAGAGGAGACAAACGTGGCCCTCGTCTGCACAGATCTTTGGTACAGCACCCTAGGAACCAAGAGAGCAGAGAGTGAACCTGCTATGAACTGAAGGTCTGAAAACTCAGCTGAGCTAACAGACACTGAGTACTACATTCCAAGATTTGTTCTCAAAAGCACATTGCTCATGTATCCAATCTGACCCTTCTGGACCATAAAACAAGTCTTGGCAATATCTTGAAAAGTTGAAATCAATAAAATGCATCTTTTGTTCATACTGAAATATTCTGAATCAGTAACACATTTAAAAACTAAACAATATACTTCAAATTATCCGTAAGTTAAAGAATTTTGGGTAGAAATTAGGAAATATTTTTTTAACCAAATGTTAAAGAAGTACAGTATACCAAAGCTTGAGCTGTCTTTCACTACATAAGGCTTGTGACCCCTTGTATCCTATTGTACAGAAACTATAGACTTTGGAAAGTTAGCAGTGCTATTATTGCAAGCAACCAGGACAACTAATCATAAAGTTTGGTTTTTTTTTAAAAAAAAAAAAACAAACACGATTTCTTAGGGACAAAATTTCCCTTACTAAATTCAATCAGAATTTAACAACTATAAATAGTTTTGTGTGTGCTGAAGAAACTGAGTCTATAAACTAAAAGTGTTCATGGAGAAAACTCCAGACCCAGATGTCATCCCTAGTGAATTCTAGTATTTAAGACAGCCTAAGTATCCAAATCGGAGGACACTTACTGGAGATTACAGCTCTAAGTAGGGAAGACCTGTAAGCCCTCCAGACTTCTCAGTGTCAAGGAATAACTTAACACAGTCAGTAACCAACCGCCTGGAAGTGAAGGGAGTGTGGAATGAGCAGCAGAGTGAGGAAACCAGAAACACCAGCTACGGCTTTGCAGTCGGTAATCAGAGAGGTAGCCTCTAACACTACCTCTTGCTTTTGGCCTTGCTGATTATGTGTGTGCTTTTATTGTAGTGATGGTTTGAATTTGAATGAGAACAGACCCCATAGGCTCATGCATTTGCATGCTTGGTTCCTAGTTGGTGGAACTGTTTGGGAAGGATTAGGAGGTGTAGCCTTGTTAGAAGAGATATGTCACTGGTAGTAGGCTTTGAGGTTTCCTTTGAATGTTCCCCACCACATTCCCCACCATGATCATAATGGACTAGATCTCTGAAACAATAAGCAAGCCACCCAATTAAATGCTTTCTTCTATATGTTGCCCTGGTCATGATGTCTCTTCATAGCAACAGGACGGTAACTAAGACAACTGTCAAAACATTTCATTATTCTTGGCATTTTCTCTCTCTTAGTGTGTAAGCACCTTGACTGTCATTAACCTGACAACTGACAGGTGAGAAGATGTACACTCGTGACCACGGCAGATAAAGCAGAAGGGAATAAAGATTCACACGCTTATTCTGAACACAGATGCTGAGGACATGAAGGGCAGGACACAGATTTGAGGCCCCACACTGGATTTTCTTCTAGTTGAACTTTGGCTCTTCTAAGAGTGCTCCTAGGTTTTCCTCTGCCGAGGACTTCCTGGAGCAGCTGAAGGCCGCAGTCCCACTGGAGCTGTGTGCTAATAGGTGAGACATGCAGGGAATGAAGTGTGTTCACAGTAAAGCTGCAGGTGCCCTGTGAGAGAGGACAGCAGAGAGGGAGCTCCCCGGCTCTCTGAAGATTACACACCCAGAGGCAGCATATCTGAGTAATTCCTTCTGAGCAAGGAGGAGCTCCCAGTGCTATTCCTGGACCGGAGCCTACGGAATATGTAGGGTTTTGATAGTGATCGAGATTGCACATCAGCAGATCACTGAGTGAACAAATGGATTAACATCATACCGTAAGTATGAGCCCAAGAATGTGTTTGAAAACAGCTGCTGTGAGAAGGGCTGGAACACGGCCATAGTAACAGACCAACATATTCTGGCCCCCAGGACACAGTCGGCTGTTTGATGAGCTGAATACAAGTGTTATGTTTTCTGATACTGCTTCAACAAGCTCAAATTCCCCAGGAGCAGAGGAGCCAAAGAATGAGGTTCTAAGTGAGCCCTCAGTAAATCAAAAGGGAGGTTCAACTCCAGGCCAGACAAGCCAATTACCAACTCAGAGACTTGGGTGGCTCCCCACATGCTGCCTATAGTTGCATTATTTTGTTGGCTCAGTTCAAAAAGCAGTACTTCTGGTCACCTGTCATAAGCAGGAGATTTTTATCTCAACAAGAGCAGATTTTCATGTACTTGGAAAATTCCCATCTTGTTACAAAATGCTATGAAATAACAATGGATAGCATGTTTCTGCCTTCCAAGAGGTTAGTGAGTATTTTGACATACATCTTACTTAATCCTGAAACACCTCCTTGAAGCAAGCTGAAGAAGGAGGGGATTAAATACACGGCGCATAGGGAACACTCAAGGCTTGCACAAAGTGCAAAGGGCAAAAATCAAAGAGCATAGAATGCAGAGCCTCTGGCTGCCAGCCACAGTGACTTTCCGGACCCAGTTATGAGAAACTCAGTTTGCAATATACTATTCTCTAGTTAAAAAACACTTGCTGACATTCACAAAAAGTAAGCACAGCAAGAGTTGAGGAGGGGCTGGCCAATGCTCTGATTGTTTAGGTGACATCCATTCCTGGTGTAGGAGGGTCATCTGTCTATGCATTACTTTCATTGGTTAATAAAGAAACTGCTTTGGCCTTTTGATAGGCCAGCCCTTAGGTGGGTGGAGTAGACAGAACAGAATTCTGGGAGGAAGAAAGCAGAGTCAGGCAGATGCCATGAAGCTCCGGCCCAAGATGGACATAGGTTAGAATCTTCCTGGTAAGCCACGGCATCGTGGTAAACACAGATTAATAGAAATGGGTTAATCAAGATGTGAGAGGCTAGAACTAATGGGCCAGGCAGTGTTTTAAATGAATACAATTTGTGTGTTGTTATTTTGGGTGTAAAGCTAGCCATGGGGGAGCTTGGCCGCAAGAAGTGGCCCGCTGCTCCTTCTACACATTCCACACTCCCCCCCCCCCAAATAGTGTATTCTCCTTTGTGTTGATAAGACAGAGATATCACAAACCAGGTGACTTAAAAAAATAAAAACACCTCACAGGTAGAGGCTGGAAGCTGACAATCGAGGTCTTGACAGATGTTGGATGTGGTGATGTATTCTGCTGCACTGACAGTACCTTCTCACCGAATCCTCACATGGTAGAAGGGTCAAACAAGCTTCCCTGGGCCTCTTTGTATCAGGACTTTGTTTCTCTTGAGAAGATCGTTGAGACACTCAATGTTTATCAACACACACATGTACATAGTTTTTTCCCTGAGTTTCTCAGCTCCCCTCAATGATCCCACCTCTTCACACCATCACCCTGCCCATTAGGCTTCAATCTATGAATTTGGGGAGGACTGAGATATACAGGTCACAGGAAAAAAAATCAAACCAAGGTTGTTGGGGGAAACCAACATGAACCACCACTGGTGGCTATAAAAGGTTACCCTGCCATACTGACAGTGACTAGTTTGTAAATGCACATGTGTGACCAAAGAGATTTTCTAGAGGCTTCTGAGGAAGTGTGCTTGCACTCTGAGGAGAGAGAAATAGCATGAAGGCAGACACTCCCCTGTGGATTACTACCGGCAACTGTCCCATGACCCAAGGGGAACTGTCTTAGGGTTACACTGACACAATGAGCAGAAGTCTGGAAGATGAAAAGACCCTAAGTCCTTGATGACTGCGGCTGAACTTCAGGATCTGCTACACCCAAAGGCAGCCCCACTCCTTTCCTCTACTCTGTAAGTGAAAGGTAAATTTTATTTTCTAAGCTAGATCAAGAATTATTCTCTATAGCTTTAGCATAAAAATATTTAGAGAAAACTCTCTTTACAAGCTTGCCATAATAGCCTAGACATCTCCAGTTGCCAATCCTCCTTTCCAGCCTTCACCTCCACACCCACGATGAGGCCCCTTGTTTTTAACACAAGTCTTCTCAACCTGCTTCCCTTGACCCTGTGCTAGCCATGGCCCAAGCCCCTGGATATCTGGGTTTCTGATGAGCTCTATTCTTTCCATAACTTCCTCCAGATAAGCTTGCCTCAGGCTCACGTTAGAGTTCATCTCTTTCCATGGTGGTCTCCAGCTATGTCCCTTGGCCTGTGCTTTCAGTTTCCTTCATGGTATTTTGTTTTTGGGAAAAGGGGGTGAGAAGGCCCCACTTGCCTTCTCTGCTGTCACTTTCTAGTCCCCCATGGTGATGCTCACATTCTTTCAGCTTTCCAGTCTCCATTGCACACAGACACATTCACTGCCCTGTGTCCAAGTGCCCAGACTTGATGATCTCCTACGCACAATCTGGAAGAAGTCATGGGCATTCAGAATTGACTCATTAAGAGTCTTCTCATAGGAGTGTTACTGACACTGCTTGCTGAGAGAAGATGCCTGTGGTAAACAGAAGACTCCGACCCTTTTCACTGCCCCACGAGTTGGGGCTCTGGGAAGTAGAGGTGAGCTAACAGGTAATGAAGAGTTTCATTCTTGGTCATTACATGAAGCTCATCCAGGACTGGGTTTGGATGAAAACCAAGATGGCGTCACCTTGGAATGAAAGAACATTGACTAGACCCTCTGTCTATTTTGCAAAAAAAAGGCATTTTTTTTAAAATTTTTGAATGTATAAGTAATTATATTTATTACCGAAGTACCATGTGATATTTTGATATATACACAAACTACAAACTAGTTAATGATCAACTTATATTTTGTTGTGAGGGTAGCATAAGTTTACTGTTTTACAATTTAATTTCAAAATACCTTTTTATTACCTGGGTTTACTATGCTGTTTTAAAGATAATGAGAGTACCTTCCTGATTGTGGCACGTTTTAGAATCTAGTGCCCTCTTTTCCTTTTTGTGACATCTAAATTTACTCACTAGTGTGCCCTGTTCCTGGGGAAAGTGGTATATTGGTATTAGGGGAAAATAACAAACAAACAAATGAATAAATAAAATGCAATTGACTCAGATTTCAACATTGCTCTATAAGCCTGGCCCCTGGGCACCTCCCTTATAACCTGTATCTCCTATTTTCTGTAAACGATTGGGTTGGAGCAAATTCTAAAAGCCATTCTGAGAACCTTCCCAGGACCCGAAGAGTAAAGCATGGTCACTGTCAGTCTCAGCACAAACCGCAGGTGGTGGTATGATGTCATCCGCACACAGTGCAGCCTCTGGCTACTCTAAGACAACCCTACAGGCCCTCGGTCTTGGCCACTGACCTCACAGCCCTCACCTCGCTCTTCTATCGCACACTCCTTCAAGAAATCACATGTGGTTCCTTGACCACTCCCTTTATAGGTCAAAGATGACTTGATCATATATTTCCAGTATTCTTTAATTGCTAAGTGTTCACCTTAATTATTTCTTCTCTTTCATTGTGTCAGGTTCAAACTGGGGGTCTGATGGCCTGGGGAGTCTATGTGAAAATTTAAGAAACAGCCCTTCGTATCCTGTGCCCTTGACATTCTCCCAGTGTCTGATCGGGTATGTTCATGGAAGCAGACCCTCTTTATCCGTGCCATCTAGATTCACCCTGCATTGCACATGGAGTGGCTCAAATGCTTTCTTCAGAATCTTGGCATGGTTTGTCTACAGAAAAGGAGAGTTTTTCTTGGTTACTGTACTTCTTCTTACCTTCCAGCAGCATCCAAACCAGTTTCTTTCCAGCAGAGCTGCAAGCTTGGAAGTTGAGTAACTCTCAGGCCATGTGTGCTGAGAAATCCCAGGTGAGATCTGCTGAAAGTGCAGATCTCTGGCCTCCGGCACGGTGCCAGAAAGAAGGTTTAATGTCCAAATGTTTTATGCTTCAAAGATAGGTCCTTGTGGTTGTTGGTTTAAACCTGCATACTCCACAGGAAGCAATCTGATATCCCACTGACTGGAACCCATCAGGTAATTCAAAATCGCTTCGATTGAGGCCAATAACTTGGCTGAAGATTTGATCCTCTCTAGAGACTCTCACCCCAATAGGCGAGTCGTTTGAGCTGTTCCTCCAGGCCCACATTCCACATAGGCCACATGTTAGAGCCAAATCTAGGAATGTAAGAATTAGGATTAGCCCTTGCCTGGTGTTCCCTGACATTCCACAGCTCCTTCCAAACTTCTGAACTGTAAAGACTGAAGCAGTCCATGCTGCTTCCAGCCATTTGTTAATTGCAAAGCAAGTGAGCAACTTCTCCAGCGAGGCGGGATCTTCTCTCATCGTGGTGAAATTTTGTCACAGTGCGGCATTTAGGAACCTTCTGAAGATACTTCAGTTCTTTGTGAGGGGGAAGTGGTTCGGTTATGGTCCTCTGTTAAAATGTATTTCATCTAGCAGACATTTATTAATCATCTCTATGAGCAAAGTTTTAGTGAAGGTTCCTAAAGTAAGACGCTGTTCCTCTTCTCCAGGGATAAAAGCACTCATGAGTCCCCCCCCCCACAGAGAGA
>NC_022019.1:2859931-2877772 GCF_000317375.1 Microtus ochrogaster
AGAGAGAGAGAGAGAGAGAGAGAGAGAGAGAGAGAGAGAGAATGAGGAACATTTACATGATAAGAGATGGTGGGCACCCACCTGAGACCACACGATGCTTCACATGAGGACACCTGAAGCCCAGCTAGAGAACAGGAGTAGAGGCGCAGGTGGTTGAACAGTGGTTCTGAGGATGGTCTGGCAGAACCCCCACTGCAGATCTGAGAAGTTGATAGTTCCTCCTCCGTTGAGTAACCCAGCAAGCATGCTAAGGAAAGTGAGTCCACAGGTGATCCACCGAGGCTGCAGATCAGCACCTGCACTTTAGAGACCCCACCCTTGGGCATGCCTGTGGACTCAGGCTGGAAACCATTCTGTTTTCTTCTGGCTGACATTGTTAGCTGTGTCTCTCTCACATGGAAGCTACGTAACTCGCAAGCTTTCTTCCCAGATATCCTGAGCGTTAGTGATCTACGCCACTGAGAAGCCCTCCTTGGTGTCTTCGGGGGAGTTTTAGGTAGTCTGAATAATACAGCATTTTAAATCCTACAATCCTAAACATGTTCTTTCTTTTCAATGAAAACCCTTCCATCTGGTTTTACGTGCTACAGTAAGACACACACTAAAACTTCATTTTTCTCTAGGTGAATAAAAAGACCCGGCAAGATCAGTGACATGCTTTAAAAGTCAACACCAGAGGCAGTGGGCTTTATGGATAAAAGAATGAGCCTTGGCTGCTGGGAGGATTTTACAATGCTCCAGGCAAGAGGTAACAGGAGCCTGAACTAAAGCAGTAAGACTTAAAAGAAGGGGCAGATTGGGAGGAATTTGGGAGACAGGATCAAAAGGGGTTGACAACTGACTGAGGAGAGGAGGCAACAGCTCTAGGAGGAAACGCGTGTTCACAAATAACAAGAGGATTCGTGCCTTCCAGCTGATAAATTATGACCAGAGTTATAATGAGGCTGACCATATATTGTTATCATCCAAACTGGGACATCGCTAAATAGCAAATGTCTTCACCATAACAGTA
Source organism: Microtus ochrogaster (assembly GCF_000317375.1). Taxonomy (NCBI): domain Eukaryota; kingdom Metazoa; phylum Chordata; class Mammalia; order Rodentia; family Cricetidae; genus Microtus; species Microtus ochrogaster. The sequence continues at coordinate 2,860,944 of NC_022019.1, forward strand.
TGGTTCCAGGTAATCCAGATGTTGGTTTCCTGGTGAACAGCAGCTTTCGTGTCCAGTCACTAGGTGCCAGTACGAATGAAGCTGGCTTCATGTGTAATAAACGTGGAATCTTGGGATTCTCCCAGACATCTAAGTATTGCGTGCCTCCAGTGTTCCCAGGAAGTCCTTTCTGTCCCATTCCCTATGACTGTCATCTGGAACAGTCCCCAGGACAAGGGACTCACTTTGACTTCCTAAGCCCATTCTATTTGTGTGTGTGCGTGTGTGTGTGTACAATGAATTTGGGCATTGATAGTCTTCTATTCTTAACTGAAACTGGCTTCATGTGAGCTCCACACATTGGTACTAGCCACACTAATATATCGTTAATAACATGAAAATAAAATTGCATTATTGAATGCCGCAAAAGGTCAGACTTGTATCCGTTCTTGAAGCTCTGCAGCAAGCCTATTTCTGTTGTTTTTACAGATGGTTCAAGAGAAACTGAGAACCAAGACTAATTATCACAAAGTGCTACTGTCAAAGGGAAGCAACACTACGACCAAGACCATGCTGCCAGCGGTAGAACAAAGTCTGAACGACCTTCCCTTCCCACTTGTAAAGTCCACACGCTTTCTGAAGCATGCATATACGCTTGCAGGAGAAATGCAGGCTCGGTCCCCTCACTCTTCCACACATCAGCCCTTAAGCTATTTGCTATAATTGTCTCCCCTCCTTTCGTGGCCCTGACTCTGACTTCATCCCCCTCACATGTCTTTTGCCATCAGACACAAGCTCTTTCTCCTTTAAGTTTCTGGATCATTTTTGGCAAGTTTTAATTCAATAATGTGCCACCCCTTAGAATGGGATGCGCAGGACCAAACCCAATATTTTCAGTGCCCCTCCCCTACAGATAGTGAGTATCTGTAACTTCCTCTGCCCTTGGTTTCAATACGAGGCCCTAGAAGTTTCATTTGTCATTTTATTACTGTCTCCCCTATACTGACCAGTGGTTTGCTATTGGATTGTCAGTTAACATCTGATGGTTCAGAATAGACAGTGTGGTATCTTGACACAATCCACCATGATCCTAAATGCTGTGTGTGTGTGTGTGTGTGTGTGAGATGGTGGATGTACCAGACACTTGTTATTTCTCATCCACCGAAACTTCTGGTAATAGTATTTTGTTATTGCTGTTATGTTTTTGTCTAGTCTTTGTACTGCAAACCAGCTGGATTAAACCAGGGAGTTCTAGGAGCAGAGTTCATGGCCTAGCATTATCTGCTCACACTCTCACATCGTGGTGATGTCTGAGCTGGCAGAGTAGGCCACTAATGATACCAGTCAGCCACTGTCCTAGGAATGCTAAGTAACAAGCGGTGCCAAAACTTAGCGGCTTACAACAACAGGCACTTGACTCATATGTTTCTGACATTGGCTGAAAGTTGACTAATGAAGGTCCCCTTGGATGATGCCAACTCCAGCCCAGTACTAAGATCATGATCCGATATCTTGCCACATTTCTTTCTTCTTGCTTAGTCTTTTATACAAGGCATGTTCTTCCTATGTGACAGCAAAGGTTATAGAAAGAGGGCAAACTCAACTAGAGGTTTATGCTTCTTTTACATAACATTTCCCAGCATCCCATTCATGCATGAGTCATGCGGTCTAGTCAATAGCCAAGACAAGGAGGGTACAGTGCCTACTGTGAGCCACAGCAAGACAGTAGAGGTATAATACTGCTACAAGAGAATATAGCATTACAGCAAAGACATAGCATAATCTACTACAAAAATACAATCCAAGCTAATGGAATTTGCTTTTGACTTCATTCGAGCTGCCCAACAGGTCAACTCCATTTTCAACGGACATAATTCTTTGAAGGAGGAAGCCTAAATTTTGAGAACACCACTTAGAGCCAGAATTGAGCCATTGCTAAGAAAAGAGAGCCTCTAGGTGGAACAAACTGGCAAGAAGCAATTCTTGACATATGTTATACCTGAAGGTAGAGTTCCTGACTGAATTACTCAGTTATGGGAACAATACACCTCAATTTTGCTTAAACTTCTTAAGTTGCTCTTTTAGTCACATTTAGACAGAGAGGTTCCAAGAACTTCAGTGAATGGTGGAATTGCCTTCAAATCTGAGCTTTAAGGCATGACAACGAAGCCAATAGCTACCGTGGTGAATGTGCATGGCACATTCTTCTAGATTGCTCACCACTTTCCACGCCTTTCTGAGTGGAGAGCTAGCATGCAGCCCAGAGCACTAGGTCATCTCATCCAGTCCCCCAAATACCTGTTGCACAATCTTTCATCACTAATACTGTCCTTGGATAATTAATATTTTATCCCACCAGAAGCCTTGCATGACTTCAAACATTTCTCCATGTAGAAAAAAAAAAGCAAAGGAGTTCAGATAACAGTTCAGAAGAAGAAAAGTTAATATTTTTCTGACAAAAAAGGAATTTTATGATTGCACTGTATCCTGGCCAGTGACATTGAGGGTTTCTAGCTTAACTTTAAGAAAGAAACAGGAGGTGTTTAGAGGAACCCTTGATTTCAGAACCCTGCAGCTTTCCTTAGGACCATCACCAGTAGCACTGAGTCTCAATGTCCTGTGTTCCTTGTGAGACTGACGAGGATTTTACAATAGTCACACAATGAGACTATGAATGAAATACCCTTGTTACTTTCCTTATTATGTCAGTGTTTCCTAAATGTAACCAGTTGGTAGGGAAACCTCGTGGCTTAGCTTTGGGGATGTTATTTTTATCATTTAATTAGATTGGTCTTAGTCTGATCACAACATCGTATAAAAAGAGGACCGTATCAGCTAGTGGTTTCTTGGAATAAAAAAGTGTGCACGACAGCTTCAAACAAGGTGCCAGTCCTCCCAGTGCACTAGCTGGAAGTGGCTCGCATGTTCAACTGTTAGAACAGTCGCTGGCGAGAATTAGGCAGACGAGATTGGCTGCGGCAGCCCTGTCTCGCACCCAACACTACGTGAAAGACAGGACAGACCTGAACTTGATGTAGAAACGTGAATGACAGGGTGAGAAGCGAGTGTCGAGTACAGCCCTCACAAACTCGACTGTGAGCTACGTGGCTGAATGTCCAAACCTCCATGATTCTCTAAACTCGGGGGCAAAGAGGGGCCAATGTCTTTTCACCAGAACACAAAACAATTTCTGAATCTAGCGGGAACTCGATAAACACGTCCTGGATTTCATCATCACATTTTAATCCATCTCAGCCCAAGGCTCCACAAGTGTCTTGATGGTAGGCGACGACATCTCTGCCCTGTCTCTGCGCTGGATAGAAACCTAGCAGAGAGGAATAAACACTCCCCAGTCTGGCTAACGCTCCCGTTGGACTCCTGTGTGTCTTTGATTGTTTAGAATGATTTCATTCTCCTGACCCCTTTACATTATTATCTAAAACCTTTAGAACTAATTAGAAGTGGGAGGATCAAAGATGATATATTTTAAATTTGCTTCCCGCCTCACCCACTTAAAAAATCCTGCATAGCCCATTAAGCTGGAGGCACTTGCTGACAGGAAGGGAACCATCTGGTGAACAAGTTCTGTTAATTACGCTGGAACATACTAACGAGACTAGAGAACAGCCCTTAATGACCTTCCCCTTGGTGGCGGAATCCACTGCAGAGTAGACAGCCGTGGCTCAGAGCCAAAAGCTAATGGTTAGTATTGGCACTGAGCACTCCTGCTCGCTAGGACTCAATAATCTCCTCTCCAGAGAGAAAGTATTTTAGGCATTCATAGCATAAATCCTACCACCTGCATGTAACTGAGCTCCAAAATAGTTATTTAGGGCATCATTTGGAACCCTCTGTAAATCCTCCTGGGTGTTACCTTTCCCATATCTTTCTTTAATTTTGGACATATCAAATAAGACCAAAGCTTTGCATTTTGTTTTAACCAATAACAGTATTTAAATGCTATTTGGCAGAGGACTGATGTAATTATTGCATACCCCAGAGAGATAAAGAAACACAAAAATAATTATCCTCATTATGACCTGGGTCGGTTAATTATTTATAATAATATTTGTAATTCCACATTCTCCTGAATCCTCCTGACAACACTGTGACAGCCGTGCAAAAAGGCAGAAGGAAAGCTTGTGCTTGTGCCTCGGTTAGCCATAGTGTCTGTCGGAAGAGCTCGGAATAGCCACAGCTCTTGTTTCACTTGTCTCTCCCAACTGAGTCTGGTAAAGGCTTTTAAATGTAGGCTGGAGAGATGGCTCAGCAGTAAAGACCACTTACTGCTCTTGCAGAGAACCTGGGTTCAATTCCAAGTACCCATACTGGGTAGTTGACAATGACCCATAACTCCAGTGCCAGGAGATCAGATGCCCTCTTCTGGCCTCTGTGGGCACCTGCATGCACATACATGATACACATGAACTTATGCAGGGACACATAAAAATATATAAAAGAATCATTTGAAAAAATTAAGTGCCTTTCACAGTATGATTAGAAATTAAAATTAAAACTTTTAAATTTAGTATTAAAATGTTTTAAAGAAATTTAAAAAGAAAATAAGGTACAAACCAAGAGCAATGCTGTTGTACAAATATGGATATGATGAAATGATATACCTTTCTTCATGGGGAGAAATACAAACTTGACTCAGAATAGACATACACTGGAGTGAACGCTTACCGTAGGCAGGAAGAAGCTTAAAAGCATTTCAACATGTATGTTTCCTAGTACTTAAAGCACTGCAAAGTGACTCACTGTAGTAAACTTAAAATATGTGTGCAAAAGAAGAGGGAGGTGGGAAGAAGGAAGGAAGAGAGAGAAAGAAAGAGAAAGGAGAAGAAGATGGAAGGGAGGGGAAAAGGAAGGATGGGAAGGAGAGGAGATGGAGGGAGGAAGGAAAGAAGAAAGGAAGGATGGGAGGGAGGAAAGAAGAATGGAAGGATGGGAGGGAGGGAGGGAGGGAGGGAGGAACAGAGGGATGGAGGTGGGGGTAAAGGGAGGGAGGAAGAAAGGAAGGAAGGAAGGGAGGGAGGATTGACTCTAGGAAATACTATTTCTAAAAAGGTGAGAAATGTTATCTTAACAGCAATCTTACAAGTCCTATGACTACAAACTGCCATTATTAAGGTCCAGATCTGCAAAGAAAATGGACCAGTAGCAGCTTCAGGTTTAATAACCCTGGGTATTAGCCAAGAAATTCTTTCTGTAGAATTTCTTAATGTATATTTAATGCTTTTATATCTATATCAAAAATTAAAATTTTTTATAAAGGCAGGTATTCCAAGAGTTTGCACCGAGGTAACAGAATAAAAATTGTTTGTCCCCAAAATCATCCCATCTGTGTTCATTGGATGATACTCAACCCTTTGTGCAGCCACGTGCATCAAGCAATTGGCTAAAGGTCCTTGCAGACAGGCTGTCTCCTATTTGCACTTGATCTCTTCTCTTCTCTAAGGCAGAAACATCATTATTTTGTCCTGCTTAGTTTGTCTGTTGTTTGCATATGGGTCTCCTCCAAACTGAAAAGACATATTGGGTCACTGTCAATATACCCCAAAAGACCTTGGTGTTCAGCAAATCTCTATGATTTAGGTGGGGGAGAACCAACCTCAACTTCCTTGAAGCATTTAATTCTCCCCCACTCCAGCTATTGTCCTCACCCCCACCTCTATCTGTGAAGCTGTCTGCTTTGGATCAGACGTGCTGAAGCCTGGGCGCACACCTAGCTCGCAGAGTTAGATGCTGTCCATGTGACAGACTTCCTCAGCCCCTTGGTTTCTCAGACACACAGCTGGTGCTGAATTCTTTTTTGCTAGTGTAATATTGTAAGCGTCTTAAAATTAAAGCTGCCATTAAATTTCCATCTTGTTCTTCAAGGAGGCTGCCTTTTAGAAATAGCACATGTACGCAGTTCTGTGTGGTGGTGCCAAAGAGATATTTTCTTCTGCATCAAATCTTTCATGTTCGGAAAAAATGGCCCAATTGAGTAGAAAAGTCAGGGAAGAATCCAAGTTGTTGGATCTGGGCAATAGCCGGTTCCCTAGAATTATTGGTGAAAATAAAAATATGACTCTCCTTGGCAGGTATATGCGACAGATGCTGCATTTAAAACGAAACAGAGAAAACATGTGGGATTTATAGAAATTCTCTCCCTGTCCAGATTGCCTGGCTTCTGCAAGTCAAAATGTCACTTCTGAAACACGTCATTTACCAGTTCTTCATCAAAACAAACAACCCTCAGGAAAGCCCCCTCCCAAGGAGGGGACAATAATAAAGTTGGAATGTTGTGGCAATCGAAAGAATGGACCTTCAAAGATTGCCAGATTCTCACAGGGAAGTCAGGAGGAGGATGAGCAAATGGAACATGAGACAGACAGAAAGCCTGTCGAGCAACAAAAGTGAGATAAATTCCCCAAAAACTGCTCATCTCAGGAGAGAATCTGGGTGACGTTGGGGACACAGAGGTTACCAGTGAACGGTAGGACACCTAGCTCACCTGGAAAGGGAAGTGTTGCCAGCTCTCATTGTATTTGGCTAGTTTATAGTCTCCCTTGAAGCCCACAGCCACAGTCACCTAGTAAATCCCCACCAGGTAAGATGGAGAGTCAGGCTTTCAATTTGCCGGAAAGGACGTAAAGCACATAAAGGGATGCTCATTAAGTCTCTGTTATCCCTGCGAAGGAACTCAGGAGCTGGGGTTAGTGCTTGCAGTGGGATAGCCATAGTCTTGGGGCTGATATCAGACTCTCGCACTCCCCAATCACATGATCCCTACCAAGAAAGTGTCTACTTACTCAATCCTCAGGTTTCTCTTCCGCTCAGTGGGAGTGGTACCCTTTCATAGTCAAGAATTATGCAGTCGGTAGGCAAAGTGTGTGTCGCAGAGTGTTCAGGTAAGTAGTGTTGGCTGACTAGGGAGAATGCATGGGAATCCTACATTCTAGCATATCTTAAGAAATTGTTTGCATTGAAGGCATTAAAGCACTAAGTTAGGAACATCCTAGATGACATAAATCTAAGAACAGAATAGGCTTGCAATACCAAGAGTAAACAGCCGTAACTCCATAGCTTCTTTGAAAAGATTATGGTATAATAATAAATTGGATATGGAACAGAATTCTCCATTCTGGGGTTCTCTAGATGTGAGGGTAAATTCGGAGGGGTAAATGTGAACCAGATGGTGAGGATAAATTCGCGGAGTAAATATGAAACTGTTCATTTTTTGAAAAGTAGATTATCACTTTTTAAAAAAAAATTGGATGGTCTCTAGATTCTTAAGCAAGATGGGAGTGAAAAGCTATGATTCAGTTGTGCACACTCATCTTAAAGGAATGAATAAAGGCTTTTATCGTGGTTTAGCAATTATTGTGCTTGTCTCAGAAGGTAGAGATGCACCTCCCATAGCTACAAACTCACCTTATTATGGGCAAATTGCTCAACAGCCTTCTTAATCATCATCTCCACACGGAAAACAACATACTAATATTTGCATGCCTCACGGTGTGCTGTAGGTCTTAATTAATGTTTGGAAGATTATGATCCTCAGATGAAAGGAACTATAAAATTAATCATTTTATTTTTCAACATGTGTTAAGGACCAAGAGTTTAAGAGGCCCTTTATATGACAGAGGGCAATAAATACAATCAGATCTGTACATGTGACCAACAACAAGCAGCCCTTGGCATGGTTCCCTGTGAAAATGACATGAAGGGGTTCTTCAGATTCTAACCGGAGAGTGCTCCTTCTTCGACTCCAGAGTCATGTGTTAGGCAGCGATAAAGCCGTTATAAAGAAGAGATTAAAGATTCCCTCATTCGCCATAATACTTAACCTCCAGTCTTTAGGGACCTGAAGAATTTACATCCTTCATGGTCAGCCTAAAAAAAAATCTAGCATAAGTAAGATGTACCTCTGTGTCTTCTTTGTCATCTCTGATGCTCACTTTCGTATGTCTCATGTGCCAACAATTCACCTGTTTTCCTCTTCAGAGAAATCCATCATGGAATTTTCCTTTTTAGCACCTAGCAGCCCAAGGATGGGACCATGCGGACTGTTCCCCAGGGACTGCTTTCCCACACACTGCATTTGCTGAGGCTGCTCAAAGACTCTGGCAAGGCTTGATGGTGTGCGGAGTACCATGCAAGTCCTGAAGGAATTAGAGTGCAGACAGAAGGGTTTCCAGTGAACTTAACCACCCTCCAGAGTTACCAGCTATGACACACATAGAATTACATCTTTGATCAACTTCAAACCACCATTCTGTCATCACCACAGCCACGACTGAGCCATCTTTAGAGCCCAACACTCCATTACTTCTTACTGCCGGTTGTCCCCTCATTCCAAAGCCTCATCCTGATGCTTTCCCCTGAACCTTACTCTAATACTTTAATACTCTTGCTATCTCAGAAAGTTAGTTATACCATCTTCGGGGTCCCCATGATATTGATTAAAACAAATGTATTAGCCTGGGTCCATTCATAAATCTACACACAGATATACACATAGATTGATAAATAATAGCTGTAAAAATAATCCATGAGCTTACATAAATGTTTTAACCTACTATTGACATTTCAATTGTTTATGTAACATATGTTACATGTATTTCTATTTCTATGTATATATTTGTCTGTAAATATATCTGTTATATGTTTCTTTAATATATATTTCTCATGCACTTGTAGTTACTGGATAAATATATTAAGCACATTAGATATTATTTAAATATATTAATGTTTATGTAGATGTGCATTGTCATGGTTGAGATCTGTAATGTCCCCAAAGTCCCATGTTTCAAAGCTTTAGACCAAATTATTGAGAGGTAGTGGAGCCAACTGGTTTCTAATAAAAGGCCATTAGAGAAGCAGCCACCAGAGCCACTCTCTCACCTCATGACCTAGCGTGTTGCCACAATCCAAAACAAATCAGTGGAGTCAGCACCATGGATTGAAACTTCTGGAACTATGACAAAATCTTTTATTTTCCTTATAAATCATTCGTCTCAGTATTCTGTCACAGTGATGACTGGTAGATACACATATTCTTAGATGTGTATGCTTTATCTAGTGTGTATTTATGTATTAGTTAATTTCTATTTAAAGTATGCTCCATTAAATATTTAGTTTAAAATAAATATAATTGTTTAATTTCCCATCTGCTTCATCCAGCAGGCTATGAACTTTTCTAAACCAGAAGTTCAGAATGAGATTGAGACCCGATTAGAAACGGGGTCTACCTTTCTTAGACACTAACTCCATGTCAGATGCTGAATTAAGTGATCTGTGTATTTGATCTCATTTATTCACAATCATTCATTAAGACTGATATTATAACTATTCAATTTCATAGATGAGAAAATAAAAATTCAAACAAATGATATAATGTACCCTTACTCTTGGGTGCTTAGCCTACCAGTCAGGTTTGGTCCTGATTCCAAGTGTCTGGCTTCTGATTCCCTGGTGATGCTGGAAGCTACGTGAGGATGCTCGGTCCTAGTAGGTAAGAGCAGTGCTTAGTAGTCAACTAAGCAAGATGTCTATCTGCAAGCCGTTCTCTTTTTGTGGTGCCGATCTGTAACATTCTTCTGTCTTTCATAGCCCAGGAACTGAGGTCTGAAGTAAATCCTTAACTAGGAAGGGAAAACATATCCTCTTTTAATGAAGGAAAATTCAGAGTTCATAAACAACAACAACAACAAAACACAGACATTTTAACATCTTCAGTGTAAAACTAAAAAGGATTCTAACTCCTTCTGAATCTAGTTTCTGTCACTGAGACTCTTGTAACTCAAACATTACTTTGTGAACAAAACAGAATTGCATACCTTTCTCCCACCTACAGAATGAAAAACATGTATCTGGGCAAGACCCTTGAGTGGCTCCTACTTAGGACATGGTTTAAGAAGCACACGCGTAGAGCCTTCTCTCTTCCTACACAAAAGTGCTAATTGTGTTTCTAAATGAGAACAATATGACCCTCAATTGTTGGGTCACCACTTTTTAGCTACAAGGGATGTAGGGGGTGTGGGAAGAGGCAGGGATGAGGTAGAATGATCTACTTACATCAGCTTCACTGCAGTGTAAGCTGTGTGGCCTGGTGTGACTTACTGACTCTGTGAGTAAATCCCCCTCTGTAGGACTCATGGAGAAGAAAGAAAATGAGATTGGCGAGAGAGGGGTGAGAGACATTATGGCAAAGTGACCATTTCAGTTCAAATATCCATTGTAGAAAGTAAGATACGGGTCTGATTAACACTGTTGGGGATTATATTTCTTCTGACTTAACCACTGCTGTGTTTCAGCACATGGGAGTCACCCTACAGATGGCAGGAGCCAAAACAAATGAAAGGCCACTCATGTTCTGAAGCACTCTCACAAGTGCCCCTCCGAGGCCATCCCTGCTTCTGAAGGTCTGCAATAATTTTATATGGATGGATACAAACAGTGGAACCAACTTTTCAAATGCCATTGTCCACACATTTACCATTCAATATTTCTGTAAGAACTTGCAGTTGGAATATTGCTTTATTTACCCATGCATTGGCACATGATGAGATCCAAACATTTACACACTGGCAAATTTCATATGTATACATATTCATAACTGTTTTAGGACTGCATAATAGTCCTTCAAGTTGATGGGTTCTATGAAGTCCACAATGTTTCATCTGATTTTAGGTACTTGTACTGGGTAGTTTTATGTGTCAACTTGACACAAGCTAGAGTCATCAGAGGAAGGAGCCTCAGATGAGGAAATAGATCCCCTTGGGATCCAGCTGTAAGGCATTTTCTCATTTAGAGATCAAACAGAAAAGGCCCAGCCTATGGTGGGTGGTGTCATCCCTGTGCTGCTGACCCTGGGGTCTATAAGGTAGGCTGAACAAGCCATCGGAAGCAAGCCAGTAAGCAGCTCCTTTCATGGCCTCTATCAGCTTCTGACTACAGGATCCTGCCCTATTTTCAACTTCCTTCAGTGAGGAAGAACAGCTCTGAAGTGTAAGCCTAATGAACTCTTTCCGCCCTTAACTAGCATTTTGGTCATGGTGTTTCATCGCAGCAATAGAAACCCTAATTAAAACAGTACTAGGATGGGCTTCCTTAAAATGGATATTTAAGTGGCATTTTTTTATATTCATAGAAATAGATTGATTGGAGCAAAGGGCTCAGTGTTGTGATAGTTATTGGCACAGAAGGTCAATTTTTTTCTGATTCCAAAATTCTAGAATTCTAAGAAAATCACATTTTCTGGTGGCTGTACGGAAGACTAGAAGATAGCAGAAGGTGCCACTAGAGTCCTTGAAGACTGCACGACAGCCATGCCACATTCTTTTCTTTCATGGTCAATTACAACAGAGTGGGAACCTTGTGCTAGCAATAGGCTTAGAGCACTCAGGGGATGAAATATTGTGTTACCCAAACGACTAGAGACTAGTCGAATAAACAGAACGAACTCAGAATTGCACTCTTTCCCAGAATCTTGGAGTGGCACTCCAGAACATGGATTTGTGTTCCATTTCTTGCCTAGTTTTAAAGTATGAAAAAAAAGTAGATGAATTAATATCCAGACCTGCCAAATTTGGAGACAGGTTCAAATCCTCCTCAGTTAAAAACAAAGATGAATTTTTTTTTTCTGGCTACTTGGAGATCTTTAGTGGCTATTTCTTTAACGCCCAAATTTGACCTTTGACAGGATGATCTCAGCATCTGTTTTGTCAGGGTGCCCTGAGGGCTGCAGGCTTAGTTGGGACGCGGCAGACACCCCAGCCAGTGGGGGGAGGGTCAGACCCTTGCCCACCAGCCTCACCACACACACCCCTAGGGATCTAGTCTACTGTGGAACATTGCTCTGTCAACAGGCTCTGAACCACACACTGCATCATAGGAGAGACGGGGGAAAGGAGTGAAGAGGAGCCCTGGCCCCTCATCTGACTTGGAGAGTCAAAGGCCATCAAAGTAGGCTGCAGAATCCATCAACATGGCCACAGTATTGTCCCTGACCATCCAAGTGAACCTAATAGAGGGACTCCCCTGACAAGTGTCCCCTTAGTGGTGGGCACCTATTCTCTATTCAAGTCAAGTCTTTGATTCTCTCTCAGAGACTACAGTCAATTACAATCATTCTTAGACCTGATGGTCCTCTCCTCCAGGAAGCCTTCTTACCGAGAGGTCGCACAGCCCTTCACTTTGCACCTGTGGCGTTCTCCTCCCTACCCCAGCACTTTTCTCCCAGCCTGCAACAGGCTGGAGCAGTCTGCTCTCCTACTGAACTTCAGAGAGTATACTGCCTGCACTGTGTCTCCAGGGGCCATTTTGACATGGTTTTCTCTGTGGAGCCCTGGCTGTCCTGGAAGTCTGTAGACTAGGCTGGCCTCAGACTCAGAGATCCCCCCACCTCTCTGCCTCTCACGACTGGGATTAAAGGAACACCACCACCCTGCCTCATTCAGTCCTGATTCATGCCTTTCTGAGCATCCCAGGAAGATCCTCACCTGAAGCACCTTTGAAAGATCCGGGGTGCTGCTGTAGCAGCACACCTGGGCAGCAGAAGCTCTCCTGCCCCAGCTTCCCGACAACTGTGTTCCTAGGAGATGCACCTGAGCTTTCCAAACAGTTGGATTCTTCACTTCTTAACTCAGGGACAGATGCCCTGCTTCCTTTTTTTCGGCAGAATGAAATGATGAGCATGTGTTGAACCTCAACGTTTGGGATCCTGGAGCCCCACTTGCCTCAAACGTGTTGCTACCACCTCCTCCTGGAGTTGAGGTTTTAAAGGGAGCAGGTTCACTGTCAGAAAAGCCAAATCACAGTCATGCTTGAGCCTGCGGCCAATCTGCTTGTCAGGGGATTGGTATGCAGGGGAGATTGCTGGAGGAAACACTGCCTCCCTTTCGCAGCAGAGGCCCTCCTGCTGGCTGTGTCTTTCTTGCCAGCTGTCCCACCTGAGGAGGAGGCAGGAAGACCTTGAACTCAGAGAAGTGCCTCTGCTGCTCTGCGTTCCTGAGGTGAAAGAGGACAGAACCCTCTGTCAAAATACACCCAGAAATTTTGAGCACTTGTGGCAAACACAGAAGAAGACTTAGTGCAAAGACAGAGGCTGTGGGCCAGGGCAGCTGGGATGAGACGAGGAAAGAGAAGCACTAGCAATTTAAACCCCACCAAACGTTTCTGTTTTGTTTTGTTTCGTCATTACCTCCTCATTTGAGTCTGCAAGGCCCACTGTGAGTGAGCCAAGAGTGTCCCAAGAGTGTCAGTGTTATCAGAAGTGTACCACCAGCCCTGAGCCTGGATGTGGTGGTTCCAGAAGAAGGGAAGCAGGGTCCTAAGATCTTGGTTTTGATGCATTTTGTTAAGTGAGACTTTAGGCAACATGCTTAGCCCAACCAAATCTCGAGTTTCTGATCTGTAAATGTAAATTTCTCCTGTGGGAAAGCAGACAGAAAGGCAGCTTGGTAGCGTGAAGCCTTGGAAAGGCCAGAGCCCTGCTGCAGGGCTGAGTCTGTTGTCAACACCTACTGCTTTTCTACCTGGGGGAGGTCACCTGAAAGCTAAGCGAAGGCTATCTTACTTTCGATTCCAGACTTTTCCACAAGGTGCCAAGAACTTAGAACCTTTTCTATTGCTGGGTGGCAATCACCACAGTCCTGCTGTCCTTAAAAATATTCCTATTAACTAGCTTATGCTGACAATTTGACTGGTTTCTGTGATCAAGGTCTCACAAGGCCCAAATCAAGGAGTCAGCCAGGGTTGGCTCTTGTCTGGAGGTGCTGAGAAGAATTGACGTGTAGCTTATTCTGGTTGTTTCTGGAATTCATTCCCTTAGGGTGTTAAAACCTAGGTTCTGATTTCCTTGCTGGCTGCCATCCAACACTCTCTCCTATCTTATTCACAGTCTGCTTCCTCAATCTTCAAATCTAAGATGATGCACTGAGCCTTCCCGCCACATCACAGGGAAGAACGGGGTCTGTTATGCCATATCCCCTTTACACTGCAACCCCAACCTGCTTCTCTGCCACCATCCAGAGGGTTCTTGACTTCCTCGTCTCCTGTAATTAGATCAGGTCTATCCACACAGTTCCCATCTTAAACTGTCACACACTGTGACCTAACCAAAGCAGTGGCGATTCAGCCGTGAAGAGTCTGACTTTAGAGACAGGTATCTTTAGAGGACCATTTAAAATCCTTCTTCCCTTGGCACCAGTAATTTCTATGAAATTCCATTCTGCTCTAAAACCCTGAAATGGTTAAGGTTATCCTATATGGGACCATATGTTCACTCTGACATTGCTATCTACAGCAAACCCTTAAGATTCATAACAGTCTTACCATTGAAATACTTTAGACCATTGCCAAACAAGCATCAGTTAACAAGTAATTATTTATAAGACATCATGCACCCTATTGTGCTAATTATGAATAAGCCAAAACAGAATAAGAAGGTACAAAGGAGACAAGTGGAGGAGACTCAGAAGTTCAAGGTCAATCTTAGCTACCTGGCTAATTTTAGACCAGCTTGAGTTACGTGAGCCCCTGTCTTGAAGGAGAAAGGAAGGGAGGAAAAGAAAGAGAGTGAGAGGAATAAAGATCTTACTTTAGGACCTCATAGGCAAAACGGGCACAAAGAGAGAGCATTTCAGTGCAACACATTATCAGAGATGAGAGAGACGAGATGGCGAGAGAGACGAGATGAGGTCCGAAGTGTAAGACCACTGATGGACTTGAGAAACTGAAACTATCTACCAGCCATTCCTCGATATGAGACTTTGGCTTAGGCATTTTTGATTTAAAGACAAATGGAGTATGTTGCTACCCTGGAGAACCTCAGGTCCAGTGGAGAAGTTATTATACATAATCGCATGGCATAATAAACAATAGCTACATGTTTTAATATTTTACTAGATACTAATACGATGTTGATTACTTCTTATACATCATCCCACTTGGCTATTACCTACGATCTGAGTTTAAAAAATATTCTCTACATTTCACAGAAGAAGACCATTCAACAACCACTTTCAGGAAAAGGTTGGTTTGGTAGACTCAAGTCTAGCTCTGTCTCCATCTTGAATACCATCGAATACTAAAGCATGGGTTCCAACCAGCTCAGTCAGGGTCCTTTTCACCAGTTCTGTGACAGCTGTCCCACCCCATCAACAACTCTTGCTGCCATGGCTGCATATCTGGGCTTCCCTTGTCACAGCTGCACCTGGAGTCTTTCCAGGAGTAGTGGCCTTTGAGTGTACAGTGTCCTCATAAATGGAGAGACCAGTGTCCCCTCAGGCTCTCAGGGTACCCTTCCCCAGCGTCTGCTGAAGGCGAGACTCTGCCCAACTCTTCCATGCTGGGACAACTGTGACACTTGACTTCCTGAGCTCAGAAGTTGTCTGCAGATTGGGCACAAGAAGCCTCTTGTGTCACCTTACCCATGACCACATGCTTCTTTGGCTTTCCCCCTTTCCTGCACTATGCCCCTACACACTACTTTCCTAGTACCCCTCAACATTTCCTTCTGAACACACAGACCTAAGGTTCTGCCCTTAGAAACCCTTGTTCTGAAATTCGTGCTAAAGCACAATGAGACCCAAGAGAAGGGAGTGATTCACTCAATAAAGGAGGACACCCTATGTGTGTCTACCTCTTGCCTACATACATGTGAGCTCACACATGAACACACAGACACACACACACACACACACTGTGTGCACATGCACACACAAATGTACATAACCTAAAAAGAAGGTAGGAATCCAATCTAGGTATTAGGTATATTTATATTTAGTGAAAGCCACTAAATATAAAAACCTGTTTACATTTCAAAAATCCAAACTAAAAATTTATTTCCCAGCCATTCTAGCCACATTGCCAATACTTAGCAGCCATATGTGCTAACGACTACCACTCTAGACACTGTAGATTCTAACATTACCTCCACGTTAGAAAGGTCTGTGGCTAGTGCCAGCATATCACAAGAATAGAAAGGTGGTCATTAGCTTTCTATTAATTGTTCATTTATGTGGTTATTTTTATCTGTCTTTAAAATGTCATGTCTTATGCCATTTCTTTTTTATGTGCAAAAGAACCAAGGAAGTTTTGATTTGCACAACTGGGAGACTGCACAGCCCACTTGCATTTGCCAATCAAATCATAGCGGTGGTTGTCAAAGGGCCAGGATTGCAGAAATCCCTTTGAAAATGCCTATGGGCCTTCGTGCATTGGATGAGGGTGATTTGTCCACACCTACCCAGAAGATCCAAATGATAAGTAAGATCTGCCTGCTTCCATCTGTTTACCTTGCCTGCTCTGAATGCATGAACCTCAAACCCTAGGCTCTACGTCAAAGTGACGTGCTTAAAGGAGGCACAAACTGAACTCCCTCGGCAACCTGTCATGTCCAGTACCACAGAAACAAAAGCAAACCCCAATGTTAGGAACAGTTCTCTCTCAAGGACTCAAAAATTCAGGATTTTTAAAATGCATTTTAGAAGGAACTGGGATTTTCCCTGGAATATCATTTTCTTCTAAAGTTTCATCTTTTGTTTTCTTATATGAACCTTGTAAACCACAATGATTTTTTTTACTGCTCTTTAGAATAAATCCATAATAAAATTATAACTGATCTATATAATCAATTTTAGCTACTACATTTATTATTCATTTGTGAGTTGCCATAAGGTATGTGTGGAGGCAGACAGCAACTTGTGGGAATCTCAGGAGTCCCTGCTCCTCTTCCATCAGGTGGACTCCAAGGATTGAACTCAGATCCTCAGGCTTGGTGGCAACCTTTGTACCGCCCGCCTGTACTACGTAGTAGTACGGTACTACTTCTGTATACAATCTCTGTACCGCCC
>NC_022019.1:2877897-2894738 GCF_000317375.1 Microtus ochrogaster
CCTGTACTACGTAGTAGTACGGTACTACTTCTGTATACAATCTCTGTACTGCCCGCCTGTACTACATAGCAGAACGGTACTACTCCTGTATTACGGCACCTGCACTACAGGACCATTTGTGAGCTTTGGGCAAGGGCCTGGAGATTTAAACACACAAAGACACACTGACAGAGACACAAGTCATCCTTGAAACAGAAATTCCCCAAGAATGCTCCCTTTATTGTGTACCAGAGCCACTTATATAAGGATCCTTAACTGATGAAGCCACTCTCCTGCCGTCAGGAACTTCTGAGGGTCTCATGCTCAGAGCAGCTGCAGGCTGTCTCAGAGCAGAGGAGAACAAGTTGTTTACAAGAAATCTAGGATCTGAGGGTTCGCTGCTCACAGGACCATCATCGAATATTTCCAAATGGTCTGTCACACTAGGGAAATTTAAGCTTCATAGTGATGACGTCTGTCGTACAAACGCTGGTGGCTATCCAGGCACTATGGTGAATTCACCCTACAGAGACAATTTAATATTCCCTTGGGAAAAATTGGATGATGAGTTATCCCTGGTATAGTACAGCTTTCAGGGTCCAAAAGGACTGTAAAGGTTCTCTTGATTCTAATAGTAAGAGTCATTACCTGTGCGAGAACAGCAAACAATGCTGTTTTAAAAATATTAACCTTTGTTGGCTGTGATACCAACATCAGAAGCTTAACTCAGTCAGCTCTGTATAATTTTTAGCAACCCCGATGTACAGAAAACATGCAAACATTCAGAAACCCTTGCTTAAAGGCCCAGAGTAGACATAGGAACAAGAGGCCACATTGCAAAGAGACTACATTTCAAGGACAAAGAAAACAGCACTGCAATTGATGGGGTTTCTTTTGCACTTTTGCTCGGCCATCGTATTCTGCACTCACCCACCGCCACAATATGAACTTATGTGTGTATGTGTGTGTGTCTGTGTGCATGTATTTAAAACTTGCTCAGTTCTGTTGCCTTTGCAACAACAAGAAAGAGGTGCAGAATATTCCTAACCCCACTCCCTCTCTAACTCTGTTAGACTAAGGAGTCACCGTCAGCCAAGCTCCTAGACTCTTCGGGTTGCAGAGTGCTCGAGGTGCTCTCTGCACAGTTCTTGCTTCGCGGCCCTGCCACCAGATGAAAGGAAAAGCATAAAAGCAGTATCACAGCCTGGACTCCGCTCTCCTGCTCCAACACGCTATCGGATGTGGACGGGGCACTCGAGTGATGGAGGCATTCTGTTGTTCGTGTCCACCCGGTTCAGCTGAGACTGTCTGAGATCAACAGGTGGCCTCGCTAATGGAACAGATTTGCTCCTTGTTTGTGTGTTTAATGAATCATTGAGTTACTGATCACAGTGAGCAATGGAAGCTGTTCAAACAGAAAGGAAGTCCAACGGTGGGGTGGTGCCGCCACCACACTCCTTTGAAGCACTGCTGGCCCTGTGCGGAATGCAAGAGGCTTAGGGTTTACTCCCTATGGTTCCCAGAGAAATGGTAGCCAGGAGAAGGTGTTATTTCTAATTGGATGATGAAAGTCAGCTCGAGGGACAGAGACGGAAGGGCCAAATGGAAGGAGGGGACGAAGTGAAACAATCTGAATCAAACATTGAGGTAAAACTGAGAGGCAGGTGTTTGCAGTGAACCGTGCAATAACCCTCCCCTCACCCCCTGGTCTTCAGGAAGCAGCCAAGTGGGAAAGGGCAGAGAGAAGTAAAAAAGCTAAAATAAAAGGCAAGGCCGGGAGTTGAAAGCTGATTTTCTGGAGAGCACAGTACAGTGGGAGTGCTCCGTCATTTGGAGGGCAATGCTGGCCCACAGTTCGATTCCTGAGTAGTGCATGCCAAGCCTTTCTGTAGCAGTACTGACTAGGCAGACTAGCATTGTATTTGGAGGACTGCTCTCCCGAAATAAGACTTTTCGTTCTTCAACTTCCTAGGTCTGAGTGTTCACAGATTCTCAGCTGGGCAGCTCTTACCATCAGCCTGTTTTACTGTGGCATTGGCATTTTCCCCAATGGTTGTTCCAGCTACCGAAAGCCTCTGACCTGGTTCTTCACTCGAACCCAATCTTCTTCAGCACTTCAGTTTTTACAGCCAACAAATCATAGGATGAATAACCAGATCCGCAGGCTTCCCTCTGTGTTGTCTGCCGTGAGTTCATCCACCACTTCTCCCTAGGCCTTCTCAATATCTTGGGTCGTGATTTCCATCATCTTCTTTCATGGGGAGTAAAAGGGGCAATTCCAATGTAGTTCTTGCTTTCTTCAATAGAAACCAGCACTGATAGGGTTGGGGAAATGGCTCAATCAATCAGTGAAGTGCTTGCCACACAAGCATCAGATCCAATAACCACATAAGAGCCAACTGCTATAATATGCATCTGTAACCCCAGAACTGGGGGAGTGGAGACAGGTGGGTCCCTAGAACACACTGACCAGTTGATTTAAACAATTGATGAGCTCCAGGGACAGTGAGCAATCATCTCTCAAAAAGATAAGGTGGATAGCAACGAAGGAAGACCTCTGACATTGACCTCTGTCTTCTACATATCATGCCCATTCACATGCAAGCATGCAAGGGCACATAATATAAGCATACACATGTATACACACACACACACACACACACACACACACACGAAGAGAAGAAACAAATACCCATCACTTATTCTAGCATCAATATGAACCTCAAACGTTTCAAGGATGGCTCCTCATTGTTGACCATGCAAAGCATCTGTGCTATGATAAATTAGGGAGTTTTTGCCTTGAACACCTTTAGTAATTTGTCTTGAGTTTTCTAAATGCAACGACATCATTCTGTAGAACAAGTCCAGGGCCCTGCAGGCCAGCAGATGCAATATCTCTTTCCTTCAATTCCTTTGTTGCTTGTTGCTTGCAATGAGCACAATTAATGCTTTTACTTGGTGTCTTTACTTTTTTTTGTTTGGTTTTTCGAGACAGGGTTTCTCTGTGGTTTTGGAGCCTGTCCTGGAACTAGCTCTTGTAGACCAGGCTGGTCTCGAACTCACAGAGATCCGCCTGCCTCTGCCTCCTGAGTGCTGGGATTAAAGGCGTGCTCCACCACCGCCTGGCTACTTGGTGTCTTTTCTAAGAGAAGAGACTGGCCACTTCTTCTTGGTTCCCTTTTTGACAGCTTTTGTGGGCTGTGGTTTTTAAAGGTATGGAACACACAATAGCTATGGCATTGTAATTTGGTATGGAGAAAACTGTGTTATGGGTTAAGCACATAAGCCCTCGTTCCAATTTGGCCATCTCTGGAGAGTACCCTTGGCTGTAGACTCTCTGAGCTGATTGTAAACTAAATATGGTTCCTTTTCTGTGAGACACACAGGCAAACCCAGTTCCTACCCTTCTATACAGTCAGATGAATCTGGATACAAGTTCTGGCCAAAGTAATGAGTGTCAAGCAGGATAACCTGGCCTAGGTCAAAACTGTCCAATGTGTTTGTTTTCCCTTCTCTCAGCTAGTTTTTATTCTCTTTGAAGATAACAGAACTTCTGTCTACCTCCTGTGCCCTCATCCCTCAGGGTGACTGAGCAGCTCTTCCAGACTAGACACGGTGGCTATCAGCCATTACCTCAACTTCCCTTTATGCACTGTGTAAACATCAACTCTTTCTACCTGTCCAGGAAAGCCAAGCATCACAGAAGAATCCTTATGAATGATGGCCACTCTCTCATTCACACTGCAATACTGTCTGTTCAGAAGCTCCTGGTCACAAGAATTCTCCCTCCTAGACAGAACACATAGGACAAAGATAACAGAAAGTCAACCAACTGGCTTGCAGGGCATCTTACAGGGTGGCATGAAGTCTAGGAGAAGCCCAAGGCAGAGAACAAGGCCACCCTTGCCTCTGCACCGTGCTGGTGGTGAGTTTTGAGCAGTGAATCCTGAAGGAGGGCTAGAGCTGTGACCACGATTGCCAGCCCCCATTTCACCAGCACATCTCTTGCTGTGGGTTTGTGTTCATCAAATCCTTTGCACTCAGAGATCTCTGCTCTTCCAAAATCCATCTCTTTCTGTGCAGCCCCTTCAGTGCAGCCCCCCTCAGCTAGGAGATGAGTGTGAACACTATTGCTTCCGTGGTCATTTCTATTTTAGAAATCAAGAAGTGTATATACACATGTACCCTAGGTGTGCATGACTTACAATGCAAATTTCTGATTCTGAGCATTTGTGTGCAGTGGAATGCAGGGGCCTTCTATAGGAGAAGTCATCCCGTATGTCCTGTGGTGGGGATGTGACCGAATCCAGCATAAAGAACTTGTGTTTAGTCTGCAATAAATCGCCAAACCAACCATTCCGTGCTGGCACAATGAAAACCTGGTGTCTAAATGTCTCCAATGGGGCAGGTGAGAAAGAGAATTCACATTTTTAATAAGTGGGGAAATATTTAAAAACCTTTCTGCCGAGTTTATTAGATAATAAGCATTGGTTTAAATGCATTTGCAAAAATTAATTTAACTCCTTAGGAAGGTGATATCATTGCCACCACATTTAACAAGGATTTAGGAAAGAGATCGAACAGTTTGCTAGTTGGAGAGTGAACTAGAACACAGGTCCACTCAGTTTGCTATCTCAGGCTGCAGGCTGCTCACTATGCCATGATGCCTGATTGCTTTACCACCTCACCTCACCCCTGTGTGCTCCGTTGCCCTCCTGGAACAGAGTGAGAAGATACACAATACCACTCACTGGGTATCTATTTCCCAAGGTCCTAGTCAAGCCTGATGTTCCAGTCATAAAGGCAGAATTGTGACCCAGACTGTGAAAAGCCTTCTTGATGGTTATGGTTCCCGAACAGAGGTGCTGATGAGAAATGTTTTCTTTTTAAAGAAAATAACGATGCTTACTCAGAAGCAAATGTTCCAACCACCTTTCTTTACAGAAAACAAAAATCTACAAGATTGACTTTGTCTCCATAGTTTTCAAGTTACAGAATAGAATTAGAAAAGGCGGGAAGAGTGTGACATATTCTAAAAGCTTTAAACCTGTAAAGACATTTAAGAGTCAGCTTACATTCAGCAATCAGGAAGACTTTAGCAAAAACCGGCAGTGTCTACCCACAAAATCACGTGTTCAGCCACTGTTGCCCTGGTTAGCAGGCTGGCACAAAGACATCTACCCCTTCAGACTCTACTCCTTCATGTTTAAGGGAGAAGAAAAGGCTGTATGGACATTTTGGACTTGCTAGTTCCCTAGCAGACAGGCTTCTGGAGATCTGGCTTTGACAGTCATCCCTGTCACTTCCTGCCTCACTCCATCCACAGGGTTCTCACCATCTGCATGCTCCAAAATGCTAAGCACCTTCCCAGCATGCTAAGCACCTTCCCAGCATAGGGTTTTCCAGGCGTGACTCCTGCACTTTCCTGGTCATCCCCTGGCTTCTCCATTCAAGTCACTAGCTCATTTCTTCAGTTACACCTTCAATGAGCCTGTTCCCAAACCTCCGTCTCACCTATTCTGCCCACCCTAGAAGTGGCTTTTAATAATCCCTCTTGCTTCTTGTCACCCATCACACTCTGCCATATTCTTATTTATTTGTTTATGGTCTGTCTGCCCTCATGAGGTCTAGACTGTGAGAGGTGTGTCATGTTGTATAAGCACTGCTGAGTGAGAACATAGAGACCATCCTGATTGTATTTGCTGAGTGAATTAAGTTCAAGAAATAAAAGACTTAATAGAAGCAAAGGCCATAGAGTAAAGGCCAATAGGATTCCTTCATACGGGTTACTTCAGAGAGCCAAGAGGGTGCTCTCAGTGTGAAAATCCCCTTCTCACTCAGCTTAGAGATCTCAGACCCAATGTCATAGTGACCCTAGATCAGTTAGGCTTGAGAATCCTCTTCCACTGAACTTCTGTCTCTTGGTGATAAGTTGTAAGGCTTCCATGGCATCTTGTCTGGCGGCACTGCCTGTCCACCCAAAGTGGCCAGCACTTCACTGCTGAGGTCAGCTATGCAGCCTGGCTCTGTAGATTCTGAACTTCAAGATATGAGTGAAGGAGACTGGGGCATAGCAGCCAGCAGGACTGAGAAGAGCTGTGGTGTCCTCAACAGCAGCAAAAGAATATCTAGGGGAGCTGCCAGCCGGTGTGGAAGTTTGCTGATACTGACTCACATGTAGGTGTACTTAAAGTAAAGCTGTCCCTTCTCTCCTTACAGGAGGACCGGGTACCGCACTAGGTCACCACAGACTTGGGGCAGACCAGCCAAAGTCTCTGAGGCCTGAGGAGGCTGTGTGGAGTTTCTGGGTGGGGCAGTTGTAGAAACTGCTCCTCCCAGCTCAAAGGGTGATGCTTAACTGGCCACTGCCTCCTCAGAGACCAAGGCAGTGGCCCCATCCAGTGTGTCGTCTGGGACTGAGGTAGGAAGGGGAAGCTGAACCTCATGAAGTCAGAGGACACGGTCAATGCGTCACCACCTGGATTTCAGAAGTAGTGGCTAAGCCTCCTGCATGAGGGGAGCCTCTCACTAGCTGGGGACCTGAAACAGAGTGGGCTTCACTGTTTTTAATGACTTCTTTTGACTTTCTTTCTCCCCTGGACTCAGTTTCAGAACCTCCAAACATCTAAAGAAAGGCCCGGGTCCCCATTTTTTTCCTACTCATTCCCTAAACATAATCCCTAGCTTAAGGACAGTTCTGTCCTGTCACGGAGAGGTGACAAGGTCAGAGACTTGAGACCTCCCCGCCCAGGTTGTGGCTTCCCAGATCTTCCTTGAGCATTACTAACCAGTGTACCCCTCACTGACGCTTCGGCCATTCCTTCCTGTTAAATCGATGGTAGAGAAGGGCAGTGAAACCCACAGTCTCCGCAACACTTCAAGATGATTTCACCGGTCAACAGCTGTCAGTCTTCCTCAAATTTCATAAGAAGTTACACTTCCATAGCTTCACCTCTCCGGTAATTTTTTTCCTAAACCTTAAGTGTTCTTAATAACTTATACAGAATATAAGTAAAAATGTATGTATTGTTTGCGTAAGGCCCTGGCAGGTCTTGGAGAAAAGAAGGTTTTTATCCAAGTTTTGGGTGCCGCCATGCTAGCTTAGATTCAACTTCCCTGTCATCGGAGATCTCTTCGCGGCTCAGAACCTTGTCTAATTCTTTAAGCAGCTTCACCTCTTTGTCCCCAAGTGTCTTTGTCTTGTCTCAACATTATCCTAGTCCACACAGTTAATTTTCGAAATTTCTTTAGTTTACCAACCATAAATTTTCCCTGTCATTGAAAATCTTAGAAAAACCAACCAGCTAAGCAGAGATGCCTAGATATTCCTTATAAGGACATGGTAGTACCCTGACTCCAAGACCACCCTGAGTCTGTTAACCACTCAGTTCTGAATTAAAGTTGTGCCATACCCACAAAAAGCATAGGGATTGGAGTCTCACTCTGAGAACTGATGTTACAACCTAACTCTCACTTCCTTTGATTCCTGATTTATTCTGTGCATTGATGGACAGCTTCTTTGGTGCTCTGCATGTGCCTATCCTCCGTCTACCACAGGGCTTGCCCACAATTGCAGTCAGCACTACTAACTGTATTAGATGTCCATACCTATGTGTACTCTCCTCATCCTCTTTCAGGACCACCACACCAGCTTGTCCTCATAGAGGTTTCAGGTACATGGCCATGTGGAGGAGATTCCAACACAGACTTGTATCTTCAGTCTAATTATTAGAGCACAGAGACCCAATGGATACTTGAAACCATGCTACTAATAAAACCTATTATGTGTGGTTTTTTTGTTTACTTTGCTATGGTCTAGTTTAATTTAAAAATTTGGTAAGATGCTAGCAAGAATAGCTACTAATGAAGTAGAACAATTGTAAAATGCCATAATAAGATTTTCAGTATCGCAGCATCATTTCTGTGCTCTGGGACCATTAAATAGAATAAGGACCACCCACACATATGCTCTGTGATTGTGACAGCCTAGCTGGCAAAGGAAAAAAGCTACTGATTGACAGACAGTTGTGTATAAGTATCCTGGATACTGGACAAAGAGTTAGTTCACCTTTGGATTGAATGGGATGAGAATTCATTGCTCTACTCAACAGTACACAATTCATAGTTTATAAACTGTTTGTAGAATTTTCCATTTAATTTTGGGTGTTGGTTGACCACAGATGACTGAACTCATGAGAAAAGGAAGACTACTGTAAAGTTTATACTTCCCTCAACTTTGGGTGGTCATAATACGGTTACCCCATTGCCCTGTCCGGTTGACTCTGAACCATCCCATGCACCCCACTAAGGATACCTGGATTCTTTCATACCTACTGTTAGAGACTGTACCTCCTTTTCCTCTAAGTAGTCCAGAAAATGAGTGTTTAACCATTTACAGGGGCGTCATGGTGCTGTCTATGACGTCAGGCTGATGCTCTCATTTGGTTCACAACTGTGAGGTTATCATAGAAGACAAAAATTAAAATCTAGACCTTTGGAGCAGGACTGTATAAGTCCTAAGCCTAGCTCTGCTATTTTCATTTCCATCATTTACTGGGGACATTTAAATTCATGAATGTGTTCTTTTGTTGTTTTGTTTTGTTGTTAGTTTGAGGCACGGTCTCACGTACCTCAGGCTTGCCTCAAACTTGTCATGCAGCAGAGAATGACCTTGAAGTGCTCATCCTTCTTCCTCTACCTCCTCAATATTGGGACTACAGCTATGTGCTATCATGCTTGTCTCATTGTGTGCAATGCTGAAGACTGAGCCCAGAGCTTCGTGCATACTGGGCAAGAACTCTGCCTACTGAGCTTCTTAATGTTCTTCTTCTTTTAGACAAATTCTCTTTGTGTACCCTTGGCTGTCCTGGAACTCGCTCTGTAAACCAGACTGGTCTCAATGTCAGAGAGATTTGCCTGCCTCTGCCTCCCAAGTGCTGGGATTAAAGGAATGTGCCACCATACCCCAGCTATCCAAGATCTGAGTTAAGAGATCTCTGAAACAAATTTACAGAGAAATGAAGCCATCACCTACAAAGCTGATCTGTGCATTCTCTGTGTAATAGATCAGATAAAGTGAGCATTTCCGGTATAATAGATCAAATAAAGTGAGGGAAACTTTGTTCTAACCAGGCTGTCATGAGCACCCACTGGCAAGATCTCTCCAGGGCAAAGACGTCAGTCCTACAGTGTGAAATAACTACTCCCCATTTGGATACTCAGCCAAGATGGAATTGGGTCACTCATTTATTCCTTCACAGTGTGTACTTTATACACCCACTAGGCACTCTAGGCTAAGAGCTACCAGGCATCTAAAGAAAACAACACCCACCCATGCATATCCTCAAGTACTTTATTACTGACCTGGAGTTAACAGAAGGACACACAAAATTAAATGGCCTTGCAAGACATTGAATTGAGATTTTTAAAAAGGAATGGGATACCTGCTGTCAAATGAGTGAGTTCTTATACAGGATATTCAAGAATTCAGAATGAGGAGAAAGCACCTGGGTGTGAATGCTTCAAAGGATTCAAGGTGAAGGAGACATAAGTGATGGATTAGGAGGGAAAATGACTTTAAAGTCAATTGAGAGTCATATATGACAACAGCTTCAGCCTTGGTTTACAGAATAGCCAATAGCTGAGTGTCTATTTCAGTATCACTGTCTTGGTCTCTTGGGACTCATCAGTGATCCCAGGATTGCACAGGTTAAAATCATACCTGATGAGCACAGCAGCCTTGGGGAAATACCAGGAGGAAGCCCTTCAGATTAACTTTTTAAAACATAGTTACCTTTTTGAAAACATTGCTAAATAAATATGTTAGGAAACAGAAAATCTGGATATGAGGATATAGGTCATGATTATTGAACTATTTGCCTAGAATGAAAAAGGCCTTAGCTTCAAAACACCCAAGCTAGGTGTGGGGCATATGACAATAGTACCAGCAATGGAGAAGTAGAAGCAGCCTCTTCCTCCTCCTCCCAAGTTCAAGGTCATCCTCCAGTACCTAACAAGTTTGAAACCAGACTGAGCTACCCAAGACCTTGTCAAAAAGAAAGGAAAGAGGAGTGTGCTTAATATAGTTTCACAAATGATACCTTAGAATAAAAAAGGGGAGTCATAATAAAATTTAATATTAATACTTTAGTATTCATTTTTAATATGAGTGAGTATTTTGTGTATCATTAGATTTTTAAGTCTTTTTACTTGCTTTATGTACTAACATATAAAAAAATAAATTTGCTTTATAGTTAATTTTAGTAGAAACATTTTAGTTTTGCCATCAATGTAAGCATGCAATATCAGTCTAGTTCACTTGATTAGTATTGGGTTTATACCTACCAGTCAACTGAAATTTGAACCAGTCCTGGTGGTACAGGATTATAGTCTCAGCTACTAAGTGTGTGAGGTCAGGGGCTACAGAGATAGTACACAGTTAAAAGTACTTGCTGCTCTTCCAAAGGACTAGCGTTTGGTTCTGAGCATCCATGGCAGATGGTTCACAATCACCCGTAACTCTTGTTCTATGGGATCCAGTACCCTCTCATGGCCTCAGATATCACTTTCACTCATGTACACATAACTGCACACTCATACACGTGAGTAAAAATAAATATTAAATAAATAAAGGAGGACGAGGCCAAAGGATCACAAATTCTAGGCTTACTTAGACTAGAAGCCAGTTTAACACTAACCTGGTCAATTTAGCTAAGACTGTCTCAAAAAAATAAAAGGGTTACATGTCTAACTCAGTGGTAGGGTGTTTGCTTAGTACACACAAGCCTCTGGGTTCTATCCCCAGTACTTTCAAAAAAAGAAAAAAGAAAAAGAATGAAGCAGAAAAATATAATTGTAGTAGGAAAGAAAACTACTATGATGATTATCTGTAATAATTTGTATGAAAAAATAATTGTAAACTTTTAATGGGAAACTCCCAATAGAGATTGATGGCTAACAGAAATGTTAAGAGAAAGTCCATTTTGTAGAAATGTTTGGAAGAATAGCACAATATTTTCAAACTTACAAAGGTTTATAAAACTTAAAAGTACAGGGAAAAATAATAGAAAATTGCTTGACATGGTCATAATGTGCATATAGTTGAACATGGTGCTGCTGGGGAAATCTCTGTCTGAGCTGCAGTCTGCTCGTCATGCGTGCACAAATGTTCCCTCAGTTTTCGTCTTAATCATCCACATAGTGCCAACAGAAGCAACCTTAAGTCTATTCTCCAGTTTGCTAGCATTTAGAATTAATGATGACTTCAACAAAATTCCTACTTATCCCGCTTCTGGGCATTGTTTGTTTGTTTCAAGCTATGATCAATGTGTTGGCGGCTCACACCAAAGACATAGTTTTTAGAATAGAAAAATTAGGAAAGAATGGTGTTATGCAGTTTTCATTGTCGGTAGACCAAAGGTGGAGATGCTATGGATGATGTGGAAACTATGAGTAGAAAATGTTTTTCACACAGTATGTGTATATGTGTGTGTGTGTGTGTGTGTGTGTGTGTGTGTGTGTATGTACATATGTATGTGTTCAGAAAGGCCCCAGAAGGCAGAATATGTAACAGCATAACTTAAGGGCCAGCAGAAAGATGGTGAGCGAGCCACTTTGACCTTCTTTCATTGAATACAGAGAAAGCACCTGAATCATGTTTCAAAAAAAAATCTGCTTGATGGCTGGAGAGATGACTCAGTGGTTAAGAGTATTTGCTGTTCTTGCAGAGAACCTGAGCTTGCTTCCCAGCACCAGATAGGAGGGCTTATAAACACCGGTAACTCCAGACCCAGGGGATCCAATGCCCTCTTCTGATTTGTCCAGGTATCTGTGCATACGTGACATCCACACAGATATAGACACACATACATCAATCCTTAAACTCACTCTGACAAAGAAAGGCTCAAGCTTCTATTTGGCAAGAGGCAATGTCCAAATCCCAGGACTTTCTGACCCCCAGGACAGCCTGTAGAGGAGCAGTGTGTGCTATAGCCTGGACCAGGGTGAGCCTGTAATGACGACAAACTACACAAGAAGCTCTGAAGGTCTGGAAATCCAATTATTTTATTTAACTGACACATTTCAATATCCAAATTTTAAGAACAAATTTTTTTTTCCCTCAAGCGAGGAAGAAACAGTGCAGATATGCAAAAACACTGGAAGGAAATTAAGTAGGAGCAAAGACCTGAGAACTATGAGCCAGAAAACATGCTGTGTACTTTTCCTCCCATTTATTGAGAATGTGTGGCATACCTCATCTGGAGCTATATCTGCTTGGATTCCAATTCCAGCCGTGTCACCTAGCTGTATGAACCTGGGTTGTTTTTATTTTATTGTTCCTTGGTTTCTCTATCTGGCAATTGGGCTTTGTCCCAATAATGTCCTCATCGGGATGTTTTCAAGATTCAGCGTATTGACAACTCTAAATCACTTGCATAACGTCTGGTACACGTGCAATCGTATTTGTGTGAAATTAAAAGGCTTTGGGCATTTAGGTTAAGTAACATGCAAGACATGCTTTGTAAAGGAATTTCAAAAACTATCATCATCATCATCATCATCATCCTCAAATAGTTCTCCAAGTCCAGAAGCCAGAGGGAAAATAATCTGTTATTTAAGGCATGTAGCTCAAGAGGAAGGATGTCTCAATAATGTGGTGACTGATGTCCTAGACCCCCCTGACAGAAAGCAGCCCCAAAAGAATCTTGCCATGTAGCAACCTTAGTGGCAGTGAAGGAAGGGCAAACACACACCGGCTGAGAAGACAGGCCAGGTAGGAGAGAATCGTGAAGGCCAGGAAAGGAAGAGTAAACAGAAGTAGGCGGAGGGTGAATTTGTTGACTTCATAAAACGAACAACAGTTTGTAGTTGAGGTGACCCTGATGCCCTTCAAATGGGCAGTCTCAGCGGAAGAACGAGGGGGGCTGGATGATGACAGGGGAGCCAGTCTGTTCTTTGGGAAATTGGGAGGGGCGTGAGGACTGATGCCTGCAGATGTTGGTATTAGAGTCTTTAGCGAAGGAGAAGGAAATGGAGGGAAGGTAACTGATGGAGATTCCAGGGCAGAAAAGGTGAAATGAAGAATAGTGAGGAGGTAGCGAAGAGTTACTATGGGTCTTGGGCCAGGTGCTTTTTGTATGAAGTAAGGACGTGACTGTTCCAAGCTATGGCTGAGGGGACAGGGGACAGCCAGGGGCATCTGGAAGAGTCCAGAACAGAAAGAGAATAGCAGTAGATGGAACACAGGCCACAGATTGGACTTGCCGTGAGAAGAGGTGAGGGACGAGCAAAAGGGAAGGACAAAGAGAGTGTGGGCCAAGGAGACCAAGAACAGAAGACTAAAGAGGGAGAGTGAAAATGGCAGAGTTACTGGAATGAGGAGCTGGGAAAGGAAGGCCCGGAGCTGGAGAAGTTTAGTGTAGGTGGGCAGGGTGAGAAGATCTGAGAAGAGGCATGGGTGCTTATGATATTAAGGAGGACTGGAGGCTGGTGTATGCCTCGGTATGCTAACAGGCACCGCAGAGAGCCATGTGTCCCTGCGTTTCTTTTGGACCTGGCACACTGGATCCTCCAGCAAATCCTAAATAGGAGTAAGGGTGACGATGTCTCCCGGGACACTTAGACACAGCAAAGCTTATACCTGCTACTGTCAGGACGATGGCAGTTGCTCAGAATAAATGTTCAGCGAAGATGTTCAGCAAAGTCCGAGACTCCAGCTGAGAATAAACAGCTGGAATCTGTGATGAATCTGAACACAATTCCAGAATTGACCTGTCCAGGTTTCATCAGTATACACACTTCTGGTGTCTTCCCATAGAAGTGAGCGACACTTACACCGGAGAGCACCAGATCTCTGGGGACAGAAATATCTACAATGTGCTTGAATGCAGGGTTCTACCAACTGAAGTTGTAGGTCACTAGAGACATGGAAGGAAGATCAGCTGTTCATGCCTTCTGGGAAATCTCTGGAATGAGGGAAACACCCAAACTCATCAATAATCTGTGGATCGGCTCCACTTCCTAGGTCATGCCTCAGGAAGAGAGAGGGGAGTGCAATGAAGGCGTGGAGGGCACAGGGACGGCCCGGAAGTTAAGCACATGTGTTACACTCATTGAGACACTGGAATTCAGGGTTTGGAACTGGAGGCTCAGTATTAGATAAGGATCACTTAAAAAAAACTTTATTAAAGGTCTTTACATCCAAAGCTGAATTCTGCCCTTAGATTCCTAAACCAAATTGGGTTTGAAATCAACATAGTCACTGTTGGAAAGGATTTGAGGTTTGGATTGGAGAAGAGGATTTGGCTCCCAGGACACAAACTGTGTCACTAATCCCAGAGAAAGGATTTGACTGTTAAAGGATTATACTTTTTTGAAAAGCAGATTCTGCTGATAATACCTTTCATTTCCTGCAATATAATTCCTGGGGGAATTTCCTTTGTGAATAGAGTGGGACAAAGCCTTCATTGTTGTTTGAAGTTCTTTTGTTTCGAGGGCTACCAAATTTCAAAACAATCAGACATGAAGTTTCATGGACCCAAGCAAATGCACATCCAATGACTTAAGCAAATAAATGCAAAATAAAACCACCAGTAGACAAATGAAAGCAATTACATTTGAAAGAAGGCCAATGTTGGGATCTTCCGCTGAAGAGGATGAGAAGTTGCGTGTTTTTTTGGAAGAAAATGACACTGGACACTGGGGGACACGCTAGTGAAGTTACTTAGAGACCTTATCACATTCAGGTTGCTTCGGACTCTAGATTGCTGCAAATGACATGCAGACAAGAAAATGAGTGCTGTAACCTTTGTCATCAATGAACTTGGGTCGTTGGTGGATCTCACTGTTTATCAGACTCAAAGAGAAAGAGAGAAACGTTCGAGGTCAGTGCCATTCCAGTATTCTCAAGGCCGCCCCCTGTGCCACACTCCCTTTGAAATGACCACCGGCCACGGGCCATGGGCTTATCAACTCCACTCAGCAGAAGCCGTGCCTGACTCTCTGTTGGAAATGGCATCAGGTTGGTTCTCTCCAGGGAGGCAGGTGCCACCCCAGGTTGTTGTTCGCATATGCTGACAGCAACTCAGCACAGGGCCATCCATCCCCACAGACAGCAACAAGAGTTTGACCTTCTGGGAGTTCTGTTTTGTTTTGGTTTGGTTTTTTGCTGCCCTGAATTTTCGGCTTCTGTTCAGACAAAGGGGCCATCATTTCTGAGAAAGAAGGGATTGAGGTTAGGGACTGGAGAAAAAAGATTCTCAGGGCCATAGGCTAATGCTATTAGTCTGGAGGCTCCCATGACAGAGCTCTCACTGGGAAAGACAATTCTCCATAAAAGGATGCTAACCTCATGAGGCAGTGAACTCCAGAGGGATCCCCTGACACCGTGAACAGGTTGTTAATGTGATTACTCTTCAGGGAGAGAGCCAAGCTTCTGGGCCTCTCTCCGAACTGACCAACCTTTCAAAGCTTGCCCATGTCTGAGGAGCAGGGTGTTCTCAACAATCCTCTAACCACAAGATCTTCTCAGTTCCTAGCTGGTTGCATAATGACCGAGATAAATGTGGTTTTCCCCAACTTTCTAAAGTCAGTTCAAGACTGAATTAATATGCACATGTAAAAGGTTGAGAATAAACCACACATGTGGTATTTGCACCGTTAAAATGTGCACTGTGTACCACATTGAGAACACAGGAGTGCCAAGGAAGAAAAATGAACTGGAAGCCAAACTCCTTCCAGGTAAAAGTTCAGATCCAGCAGGAGCTAGAATATTCTAAATTTCAAAACAACAGACTTTCTATTTGAGGGAATTTTTTTTACAAAATTCTTGAGTGATCCTGTATTCCATGAAATGGGACAACTGTGTCCTGAGTCATGGAGGCTGAAAAGTCTGTTCTTATCCAGCCTTCACCCACATCAGGAAGCTGGCATGGAACTCATTTGGCACGTGCTGGCCTAGTAAACAGATCCTCAGCAAACCTCCTTCCCAGCATTCAGGAGGTGGGGACAGAAGGATTGGGAGTTCAAGGCCATCCTTGGTAAAAAAGCAAGCCTGAAGAATAGCCTTGGTTACATGAGATACTGCCTCAAAGAAGGCATATGGAGGGAAGGGGCGAAGAGCAGAAGAGGGAAGAGGGGAAGAAGGAGGAGTGAGAGCCAAAGCTTGTTTGGTCTGAGACTACAGAGGGAAGTCATCTCAAGTCAAGATACTTAACAACATAGCCGTTTCACACTGAGAATCTTGATCTAATGGAAAATGAGATTTCTAACCTATTAAGTCAACCTTTATTTGATATAACCATTTCTGCCCTGTATCACTGACCCATATCTAGAATGTATTTGTGGTTACTGGTAGACTATCTACTTAAATGCCAGTCATATAAAATAGCATTAAAAAACTTGATAGGTTGTTATACCAAAAAGACTTCATACCCAAATAGGTAGAAGACATGGAGCCCATAGCAAAAGATCATTTGGGATACCAGGGTGGAAATTCCAGGTGAAAATACACAGTTGAGTAACAAATTTAAGGCAGGCTAGATAGAAATCCACAGAACAAGGGACACATTCAGGAATGCCTTTCCGTGGGAAACTGAAGTTCGAACAGCTCTGAAAGGACACATGCTTGGCTGGAGAGAGAACAATTCCAGTCAGAAGAAGGAAGCTGGGGCCACCCTAGCTGAATTGCTGAGCTCCAGGTCCAGATCCCTGTCTCAAAAAAGAATGAGTAGGGAGGACATCCAGTTTCAATTTCTGATCTCCACTTGTACACACACACCTTTGTACACATGAATACCCTTGTACACTGAATACACACACCTTTGTACACATGAATACACACACCTTTGTACACATGAATACAC
>NC_022019.1:2894966-2916254 GCF_000317375.1 Microtus ochrogaster
CACATGAATACACACATACCTTTGTACACATGAATATGCACATACCTCCAGGCCTGGATCTCTCTTCCTATCCATTACGCGCCTCACTTTCCTCTCAAGTACAACATAAACATTCATACTAAGATTTGAACTTAAATTGTGATGCCCATAGTCAGTATTTAGCTTACTGCTCCTTCTTAACCATTGCGCCCCTCACTACAACATATCCATTCATACAAAATTTAAACTTAAATTGCCATGCCCATAATCAACGTTTGGTTCTCCATTCCTGATCGATGTGTTAAATACTAGGCAGTGAAGGTGATGACGTCGTACTAGCCACTTTCAGATGGAAGGCTCTGGGCCTTTGGAGTCATTTGTTTAATCCTTACAGTGACACTCAACAGGACCTCGATTCCCAGCAGACTCTGACCTCTGGGACTTGGAAGTGAGAAATTAGAACCCCCAGTAATGCTTACATATCCCAGAAATCACTAGTTATTTTATAATTTAGTCATTTTTTTTTACCTTGGAAAATGTCATTTTGGAAGGTTAGTAGTTGTTTAGGAATTGGGGATAGAGTTATATTGTCGGGATTTGTTTTGGATTACTCTTAAAAAGCACTTTAATAAAATTTACAAAGAACTACAGAGTACACTGCATATTCAAAAACTGAAAAATGTCAGGAAAAAAATTTCTGAGTAGTATTAGAAAACCTAGCACTTCACTCTCTAGCAAAATGCTCGTTTAGAATCTTACTTTGCTTCTAGGTGTGTTGCTTCTTGGAACATTGCTCATGCCTTTGTTTAAAGTGTTCTGTGCACACAATTTTATTGACTTTTTTAATTCATTCACAAGGATGACTCACCATTAGTCCCATGGAAGATCACAAACCGGCTCTCATAACATGGTTCATTGCTTTTCTGTAGCTGGGTAGCCCAACGCCATAAACTTAGCAGCTTAATACACATCCCACATTCCTTACATCATAGTTTCTGTAGGTCAGTCCGGGGGCTGAAATCAAAGAGGCAGCTGACACTCCAGTTCTCATCGGAGGTTCAGGGTCTACTCTTGGCTCAGTAGTTCATGGGAGAACTTGGATCCCAGAGGTCCATCTTTCCTGACAGTGTTCCCTGGATCAGTCTTGACAATGTAGAGCCACTACAATTCCTAGTCAAGCGTTTCCACATCCAGTCTACAACCTGGATCCTTTCTCTCCTCCAGATGAGCTACAGTATTATTGTCCACATTTCCTGTCTGCAGTCAGTCCAAGAAAGCTCTCTGATTTCAAGAGCCAGAGATGTGGATGATCACAAGGAACCTGCTTCCTGGACACAATAGGGCAGTTGCACTATGAAATCTCAACAGTCATGACAGCATGTACAAGAGCCACACAAGCTTGATCCAGACAAAATTCATTCTTACATGGATAAGGTAGGTAGCTAGAAGCCATATTCCTAACTAAGGAGGCTTTGGCAATTACAGATGCTGGGAATGGCCCTTGTGGTCAGTCTCCCTGTTTTGGGGTCAACATACTAGGATTATTAGGTACATCTCAGAATATCCCTTGAATGTGGTACTTAAATGAGTATTTGATGGGATAGCTGAGAGAGTGTATATATGCCAGTGTATATATGCCAGAGGCTTGGAAACTTGTGACCTTTTTAGAATCCTGCCTATCACATACGCTTAGCAATGACCACAGCCATACACTGGCCAACTATGTGATTTAAAAATGTTCGGGCACTTCCTTTAACAAGGAAAACAAAAAGAGCTGGAGAGATGACTCAGTCAAGAAAGTGCTCGCCACACAGCATGATGGCCTGAGTTCATTCCCCAGCACCCATATGGAAAAATGTGTATGTCTGTAAGTCCAGGGCTAAGGAGGCAGGGGAGGACCCTGGGTGGAGCTTGCTGCTCAGCCAGTTCGTGTCAGTGAGCTCCAGATTCAGTGAGAGACCTTGTCTCAAAACATGTGGGGAAGGGATTGAGAAAGACATCCAATATTGACCTCTGATCTACATGCACAACACACAAACACACCCACAGACACACACATACACACAATAATAATAAATAGTAATAAAATACATGATAGGTGGGAAAAAATTAGGTAAAAATTACTTATAGTAGCATATTTTATTTAACCTCATATTTAAAATATTATCAACAGAAATATATCTTTAATGGAATACTTGTTAATTCTATATTTTTAACTTTTTCCCAACCTAAAACTTAAAAACTTGACACATATTTTATTCTTAGAACAACATCAGTCAGCTGTAAGCATCTTTCAAACTCACAGCCTGAACACACAACTGCAAATTCCATGGGTCCAGGATGAATCCTGGCTGATTTTTTTGGGGGGGAGGCATGATTGTGGCTTCACTAATCAGTAGCAGTCCCTGCTCCTGGTTGCAGAATGACATCCGGACAGACATCTTGATGCGCAGAAGGATTTACTTGATGGTGGTGGGAAAGGCATGGAGGTGAGAAGGTGAGAGCAACTCTGTGCAAAGTTCTGTGAGCATGAGACAGGGCTGTTGGGATGGTAATAGATGACTCGGGTAGAAATGGGTAATATCAGGGTCAGGTCATAACTTTCAAAGGCTTGTGTCTGGTAACTCATTTCCATCAAGCAAGCCCCCAAAGGTTCCACAGCCTTCATGACACAAGCTAGGGACCAAGTGTTGGGGGATATTTGATCACACTGTGTGAAAATGTGTCACTGTTTTAACTTGGCTGCAAAGCACCTTCTGATTGGTTTAATAAAGAGCTGACCAGCCAATAGGTAGGCAAGAGAGGCTAGGTGGGACTTCTGGATAGAGAGAGGAAGTGAGACACAGAGTAAGTTGGATGCATGGTACTGAGGAGAGGTAACGAGCCACGTGGCAGAAAGTTGATTAATAGAAGTTAATTTAAGTATAGGAGCTAATTGGAAACAAGCTTAAGTTAAAGCCAAGCTTTCATAATTAATAAGAAGATTCTGAATCATTATTTGAGGGCTGGCATTCTAAAGACAGTCTGGCAAGAAAGTCCAAACACAACCAAGTGTTGAAACATGAATCTGTGGTGAGCATGTCAGATTCAAGCCAGAATGCTGCCCCACCAGCCTCTTAGCTTTCGTGTGATTAATTCTGACATAAGAGGAAGGGTAAGCTTGGCTTTTCATGCCTCATCCCCAGTGTGTTGGCTGTGAATTGTTGTCTAGTAGTTGAATGAAATACTTTCTGGAAGAATCGCCATGCTTTGGCTAAATACTCAGATATCTAAGGAGGATCTACACCTGAATTTAAGGGTAAGTGATTTAGATTGTGGGATTTGTTCTGTTTCAGGATGTAGGGTAAAACCCGGCCGTCAACTGGTCAGCTGATTCTCAAGAAGGGTGCCAAGACAATCCCATGAGAGGAAAAAAAGGTTTACTTCAGCAAGTGCTGCTGAGACAGTCAGCACAAGAGACAGCAATCTACTGCCCTAACCATGATACCACCCAGAAACCCAGAGCCAGTATCTGATCCCTTCATTGCTTTCTATACAAAGATTAAATCAAGGTGTATAGGTGACCAAAAACTGTGAGACAATGGGGTACAGTTTTTAGAAGAAAGCACAGGGTAAACCTCCACATACTTCTGTTTTATGACAGTTTCTGGGGTGATACTCCAAAGCGCAGCACTCAAATGTGAGGGTAATACATCGGGCCTCAGTAGAACAGTGGCTCTTCAAACAGCACCAGCAATAAGTCAAATTCCATGCAGAACAGAAAAACATAAACAATAGATATGATAAAGACATGTCTTAATTAGGGTTTCTACTGCTGTGATAAAACCCAGTGACCAAAAGCAGCTTAAGGAGGAAAGGGTTTATTTTATCTTTTAAATCACTTACTGAGGGAAGCCAGGGCAGGAACTGAGGGTAGGAACTGGAGCAGAAATCATGGCAGGACACTGCTTACTGACTTGCTTCTCAGCCTGCTTTCTTAGACCATCCAGGACCACCTGTGGGCTGGGCCCTCCCACCCCAATAATTAATTTCCCAATGTCTCCACAGGCTTTCCCAGAGGCTAGTCTGCTGGGAACCTCTCTCAGTTGAGATCTCCTCTTCTCCGGTGACTCGAGCTTAGGTCAAGTTGACAGAAACAAGCAAACAAAACTAACCATAACAGTGCAATATTCAAAACAGAAATATAACTTGATAATTTAAAAAAATAAAATATAGGCTAAGAATTTGAATGAACATTTCTTTGAAGAGATACATGATATGAATACCAATGAGTACATGAAAATACATTCTTCATCATCAGCCTTTAAAAAAATGCAAATTAGGAACACTTAACATATATTGGGCACCTTAAGGAAAATACATGGACATGAAGAGAGACATTTTGACCCTTCAAACTGTGATAGTGAGCATGGCCGCTTTGGAAAATTATTTGCCAATTTCTCAGTTTTCTAGGGTTTGTTATTAACTATTACTTGGTATACATTTTGAATAAAGAAAGTCTCTTAAAAGTAGATTGCTCTTGGTGGGGAGGGGATCACAAGGGCCCGCCTCTAGCTGAGGAACTATTGGCCATGAGGGCTGCTGGAGAATGGAGAGTTCCTTTTCTCAGAATTTGGCACCTGGTAGGCTGAAGTCCAGTGGATGGCTCTATAGCATCCTATACTGGCAGTCCTAGGTGGACTCAGTGAGTTTAGAAAGAGTACATGTATTTGGAAAGAAGAAGTGGCACAGAAGGAAGTGGAGGGGGAGGTATTAGGGGTGGATTTGATCAAAATATGTTATATTCATGCAATTTCTCAAACAAATTTTAAGTGGTCGCTGTCACGTGAATCCATTTGCTAGAATATTATAACAGCAAAGTAATATCAATCAAATACTGAAGGCCAAGTCACCAGATTTTTATGAGTCAGAGATGTGAAATTGAAGGCACAAAAATGTCCCACTGAGACGTAACCTCATAGAGGTCCTTAGGAGAACATTTAGGATGTCTCCACTCCCCACCCCCTCCCTTGGCCATCTCTCAGATTCTGTTCCCACCCTGAGAAACTTTAGCCTAAGTCAGGAACATGGATGGGAAGTCAATGAATGAAAGAGTTTCACTGCTCTGATCCATGCAACTGGACTTCTGATGGCTCAGTTTCTCAAATTAGCAAGTGAGCAAATCAACACTCCTCAGATTTATCTTGACACGGCATGGTTCCACTTTAATGATTTATGCTAATGTTTTATTACATGGTGGTTGTGCCCTGAAGTACATTTTATAAGACTAATGAAGTCTTAGCAATCCCAGATGTCGTCTTCAGCATTCTCTTGTCTGTACTGAGAAGGCTTGTGGTGGAGACCACCAACCACCACGGGAGTAAGGAAGTTTATCAGGTAGGGAAATGAAGATCAGTTGAGCACTATGGTAGTGAGAAGTTCGCAGGCAGCTCCAGTGGGATTCGGGCTTTTCACACAGAAAATGGCCTCTTGGTCTTCACAATGAAAGATGAGCAAACTGCTGTGTTTAGGGCTCATCAAACATCAAATCTTTTTTCTTTCTTTTTTTTTTCAAATGTTTTGGGTTTGCCAAAATACAAAACACGTTTTGCCCTCAGCATTTTTCCCTTCATTTTCAAACCCCTGTGTATTTTAAGGGAAATGTAATCCTTATGTTTCTGACTCATTTACACTTAACACATGAACATGTTGTTTCATAAGACTTATTTGAAGTCTAGGAAGCCTTCTAAAGGCCCTTTCCATAGTGGCAGGAAGCTGCATGTTAGAAAGACATGTGTACCCCAATAAGCAAAATTGGTCTGAAACTCAAGGTCATTTAAGGCACAATGTTTTATCAAGTTAAACATGGTTAAACAAGCAAAACCCTCTCTGTCTTCATTGTCCTATACTTCAGTGCATAGCTATTAACATTGAACTGAGAATGCAATTGCAAAATGCCTGGGATTCCTGTGATATTTCCTGCACACTAGCTTCCAAGGGGAAGGAAGTTGCTAAGGTCACCTGCTGTCTATAGCCACAGAAATTTTAGGCCTAGATTTGCTAACTTCGAGTCATGGACCTCACTGGGATCTACTGCCTCTTGACTGTCTCAATGAGGCCCCTCTGCAGACTCCCCTCACCTCATGGTGGGCTCTTTGGTGTCTCAGAAAGCAATGTGTGTGCATGCGGACATTCTACCAGACCTGAGTCCCGATCCCAGGAATACTGCATCTCAGCAGGCATGCGGAATGGTAGGGAATTGCTGCCTGGGGGGGGTAGTGACCAGTGCATGAAGGTGGTGTTGTTGTTTGGTTGATTGATTGGTTTTGGACACAGGTTTTTACGTACCAGACTGTCATTGAACTCAATATGTAGCCAAGGCTGATCTTGAACTTCTGATCCTTTAACTACTTTTTATACCCCTTATTTTTTAAGTTGTCTCAGAATTACAGAAAAGTTTCCAGAGCAGTACAGAAAAACTTAGGATACTCTCTGTCCTAATTTTGAAGTATAATATTTTATGTTCTGTTTATCGTTTATCAGTCTAGCGCTCTCTCTCTCTCTCTCTCTCTCTCTCTCTCTCTCTATATATATATATATATATATATATATATATATATATATATATATACTGGAATCATTTGAAAATCAGGTATAGACAACATTTCCTACATCTCCACAGTACAACAATTAGAACCGGGATGTTAACAGTGACATCACAGCTCTAGGACAATGGCACCACCAGGTCCTAAACTAATGATCCCTCTGATGTCTTTTCCTGGCCCGGATCCCAGCCACCTGCTTGTGATTGTCTTCATTATGAAACAATGCTGGCTGCTATTCTTTCTACGAATGTAATCTGTCTGAAGAGTGTATGGCAGGTAGGCAATCATGTATCACCTAGTTTGGATGTTTCTCAGTGGTTTGTAAGAAGAAAATCCCAGAAATGAACAACATAATAACAGTACCATGTTTATATTGACTGACTAGTTAAAGATGATGTTAACTTTTTTTTCACAAGGTTACATCTACTGGATTTTTCCACTCCAAATATATTTTAGATATACTTAATTTATAGTCTGAATGTAAATTAATTACTAAATATACTATGTGTCTATACTTTAAGATCATTCTAGTATCTGCTCCTCTAGTTCATCTACTGCTTGTTCTGATTTTTTTCTTTTGTTATTACAGTTTCCACACAGTGAATTTTCTAATTTTATCTTTTTACATTCATGGTTTGGTATTCCACTAAAAGGAAGAAAGTTCATTTAGTACTCCATATATTTATTTACTCATTTGTTTCAATTACTACCTTTTTGGTGTTTATTTTATTCTAGATATAGTACTGAGATTCCTTCAGAACAGCTCCTAGGTTCTTTAGGGGCATCCGAATCAGTCATTCTTGGTAATCTTTACATTTTTTGACACGCAAAACCTTCCAAAGTCATTGTGGTGGTTTGAACTAACTGAAATATATCACTATATATCTAGAAAATGTGACTAACATGACTATAAGCTTTATTACTATAGATGAATATTTATTAACTTATATTTCTTAATTATATATTACATTTTTAAATGAACTACACAAACACAATACCTCAATAAAAGGCAAAAATGTACACATACAGTATAACAAAATTTACCTTAAATTTGTACCAATAAACCAAGATCCATACCAATGCAAATTAGTCATATCTATATCAGATCCTCCTTTAAAGGTAAACAAACATTTATAGACAATATTTGGGAACATGGGCATAGTTTCTTCAAACTGTTTCCTGTTGTTTATTGGACAAAATATTTTCTTTGTGGGGGTGTTCACAGCAATCTTTCAGAGGGTCTTATTCCATCAAACCATATTGGTCTAGAAGCAATCCATACATTTTCATCTTCTGTGAAAACAAAAAAAGAACTTCTTTTCCAAAGCAACATATTCTTATACTCAAATTTTAGAATCAAGATAATCTTTAAGATATATATGTTGGTTTAGCTTAGCAGCCCATACAATGAAATGTCTCTCTGTACTTAGCTCCTTCACAGTCAAAAAAATTAAAAGGTAACACAATAATACACATAATCCAGAATCTCTTCAAATTTTCCATTTTTATATGGCTTATTCTTTGTTTACTCCTTTTAATCTATGACTGTACTGTCTCTTTAAAAACTTTGTTTTTTTTTTAAACGATTTACTTCTTTTTTAACTCTCTATACTCCTTTTCTTCTCTCTTCTAAGTCTATGTATCCAACACCGTGACCCATTTAGAGGTCTTTTTTGTCTGAATCTGTCCTACTATGTATCTATAATTCTTTACTGTCCAGGAGTACTTCTTAAAATGCTAAGTGCTGTTTTAAAACTTAAGCTGCACCATAGCTAGGGGAAATAGGGCAGTTCCTGCTTATCCCACTCAGTCCAGCATGGCAGAGCTGCTCGTAGCCTCTGAGAGACATGCACAGTGCCCCATCTCTAGGCACACAACCAGTCCATGCGGCCATTAAGAAAGCTGCAGAAGTCTGCTCACAAACCCCATCCAGATGCTTGGTCTCCCCAAAGAGCCAGAGTTCATGCTAACAGCACAGCCCATGGCTGGGAAGCTGCCATTTTGAAACCATGTGGCTGCTACCAGTGAATCAGTAAGACCTCTCTTAAGGGAGCTGAAGCACACTGCCAGTAAACAGCAAGAAGCTGTGTTAAACTCTGTATTTTTTTGTCTAGAATTCCTTTTCAAGCCCTCTCAGATTTTACATGGATTTAGTTGGCTATGTGGGTGCCAATTTGTAGGAGGAGCCCACTTGTTTGTTCCCTGCTGCCCA
Source organism: Microtus ochrogaster (assembly GCF_000317375.1). NCBI lineage: Eukaryota > Metazoa > Chordata > Mammalia > Rodentia > Cricetidae > Microtus > Microtus ochrogaster. Next base: position 2,903,742 of record NC_022019.1, read on the forward strand.
GCCCCAAAATAAGCACACAGAAACTATATTATTTAAATCACTGCTTGACCCATTAGCTCTAGATTCTTATTGGCTAACTCTTACATCTTCATTTAACCCATTTCTATTAATCTGTGTATCGCCATGTGATAGTAGCTTACCAGCAAAGTTTCAGCATGTCTATATCTGATGGTGGCTCCATTGAGTCTCCCTGACTCTGCCCTTCTTCCTCCCAGCATTCAGCCTAGCTTTTCCTGCCTATCTAAGTTTTGCCTTGTTTTAAAGGAGTTTTTTATTCATTAATGGTAATCATAGCATTACCATTATGATACAGAGGGAAGTACCATTTCAAGTTGCTATGGCCATAGTGTCTCTTAAAAGCAATAGAAACCCTAAATAAGACAGAAGTCTTGTTTTTTTTTTCTGCTCCAGTTTTAGAACTGGTCATTTCTCCGAGGAAGCTGCTTTTCTTAAATGAAGAAAAGTATTTAGAAACAAAGATACGAGTGTCAGCTTTGCCTTTTCCCTACTCTAAAAACCTATGAGCTGAGAGGAATGTTGCAATTGTTTGAATCTGAAATATTCCTCCCACGCTTATGTCATAAACACCCTCCAGCTGGTGGGAATTCTTTTGGGGGGTGTTATAGAACCTTCTGGAGGTGGGGCACACTTTGGTTTGGTAGGTCACATGGAGGAAGTCATTAAGGTTATAATCAGCCCCTCATTCCTCCCACATCTCCGCTTCCTATTCTGCTATGATGCCAACAGCATCAGTCACATACTCCTGCCACCATAGTCGCACTGCTCTCAGCATGGACTGAAACCTCCTGAAACTGGTACTACACAACCTCCTTCTCTCATAGGTCATTTCTGTCAAAGTCAAGAAAAAAAGTAAAAATGTAAGTGCTTGTTAGCATTTCTTATTTCAATATCAAGAGATCATTGCTTGAACCAAAATTGGCTTTCATTTACCTTAGCATGTTTATTGAACGCTCAGTATAACTAATATCTTATCCATATAACCCTTAGTCCCCACACCAACATCCCCAGACAGGCAGGGTAACTCCATGACCCTGGCCTTACCAACTCTAAACATATTCCTTCCTTGTGGTATACTGTGGAATAATATTCTTCTACACTGTAAAGATTCGTCCCTCATATTGGTTTAATAAAATACTGATTAGACAGTAGTCAGAGAGGAAGTATAGGCAGGGTGATCAGATTAGGAGAATTCTGGGAAGAGGAAAGGCAGAGAAAGAGTCAGTCATCAGCCAGACGCAGAGAAAGCAAGATGAGAATGCCTCACTGAGTAAGGCATAAAACCACGTAGCTAAACACAGTAAGAATTATGGGTTAAGTTGTAAGAGCTAGTTAATGATGAGCCTGAGCTAATAAGCCAAATAGTTTATAATTAATATAAGCCTCTGTGCGTTTCTTTGGTATTGAAGGGCTGTGGGGCCAGGTGGAACAGAAACTTCTGTCTACAGTGGTGTTCTCCATCTCTTTAAGAAGCACCGTATATTCTTTCTAAATATACTTTTAAAAAGGAAAAATTTAGATACATAATAACTATTTTTTTCAAACATACAAAGAAACATACTCAGACTCAGCAAACTTTGAATGCTGTGATTCAGAATCACATACTTCATTGGCTGTTGATCTCTGGAGTATAAAACTAGATGAGATTTAGTAAATGACTGAATTTGAAAAGAAATAAATATACCATAACATACTGCTAAGAGTCTAGAAACAAAGAGCTCAGCCCAATTGTGGTGGGTCATAGAAACCTCCCTGTAGCTGACAAGTGAATATTAGGCAGGTCTTCAGAGAACAGAGCTAATTAAATATGTAAATGAGACTGTATGTAGGCCTGTGAAACTTCAGGAGGTGGGGCACAACTAGGGGCTGTGTGTCTGTCTGTCTGTCGTGTGTCTGTGTGTGTATGTAAAATACACAGAAAGCACTTGAAGAAAGAGAGGAAGAAGAGGAAGGGAGAAAGATTTATTAAAGAATCAATTCATATAATTAGAGAAGTTAAATTCTCTGATGGGCAAGTGCCTCCCCACTGGCACACAGCATCTGTGAGGGCTTGAGGTAGTCTAACTCTGGTTCTGTTGCTTTGCATGCAAGTGGTTAACCCCTGGGGTATCTCCTCGGGCTCCACTGTTTCTGCTTTTAACACTCAACTGTTGCTGTTTTTTCTTAAATATTTAAGATACTCTTCTTTAACCCTTCAGCTTAATTCAGCCCCTCACACTTCACTTGCATAGTCCTGCACTTCCTTCTTCATGACACTCATCTTAATATAACTGATCACATGCTTAACATCAGGAGTTCCTCCTTGTAGGGATAAGTCCCGCCCCTTAGGGGGCGTGTTCACCTCGCGCTAATGTTTACCTATAAATCTGGCGAGCGTTCTCCCAGCGCTTGCTTCTGCTTTCTTGGTCTTCGCAGGAACGGTGGTTCTGTAAGTCTATTTCCCCATTAAAGCTGTATATATTTTTACAATCTGTCTGCATTCATTTATGTTGCTACACCTCCTTGTAGTTTCATGATGGCAGGGGTTGTATATCACATGTTCTCTAGCATGGTCTTAGGACTCAGCACTTGCCTGACCCATAAATATTTATGAACTGAATTAATCGTGCTTTTGTTCCTTAACTGTGACCTTTAAACTATAGTTTTCTAGGTTTGCGGCCATGCTGCCCCAGGTCCCAAGTACCAACCACATCACTTCTCTCCCAGCGCTCTCACTAAGGGAAGGCACTGTGACTAATACTTTTGGCAAAATTTTGGGTTTAGCAAAAATCCATACGGAGTGAAACAACCATACTCCTGAATCTGCTGCTCATTCTTTCAACACACAACAGTGGTTTTAGCAACAGACATCCTCGTCTGTCATTGTCCACCCACACAACCCTTAGAGAGGGATCCAAGTCTCACAAAGAGCAGAACAGTTAGATGATTAGAGACTTTGCATCTCCAGATAAACTCGGATATCAAATAAAATAGAGAAAAAAAGGACAGAAATAATCAGAAGTGTGATAATTAGACAAAATTCAACCTGAAGTAACACCCTCCTGAAATTTTCAATCATGAGCAATCCAAGTATAATTTAAATTGTCACGACACTTCTTTGCACACATACAGTAAACCAGATCTGCTCCCCTTTTTTGCTGAACTAGAATTCTAACGATTTCCTCACCTATGCTAATTTTAAAAGGGAAAGAATGCTAGCAGTTGCTCTAAGACTCGGCCCTCATCTTTAAAAAACACCCATCCATGCGGCTGCTTGTCACTTGTCTCTCAGCATTGTCATTCTCCCATATCTGTGCTTCCGGGTGCCTGTGACCACCCGAAAACAATAAGTGGAAAATTCCAGAAATAAACACATCATAAATTCCAAACTGTATGCCATCTTGAGGAGCTAGATAAAATCTTCGGCCCCTCCACTCTCTCCTCCCAGGACACTTACTAGTGTTCAGTGTATCCACACGGTATGTGCGGGTCACCCTGGTCATTCTTGCTACCAGCTTCAACAGCCATGGTTTCTCAGTGGTGGTGTCCCTGTCATCTTTACATAACACTGCCCTGCAATGTATATTGCTCACAACGCTTCATCTTGTCACCTAAGCCCCATTTCACACTACCATAAAAATGGGGCAAACAAGTCCAATGCAATGTAATATTTTAAGGAAAGGAGAGCAACGGCCACACCCACAGAACATTCATGATGTTAACTGCATTATTGCACATTAATGGATCTATTTTATCATTACTTATTATTTTAAATGCTTAGTATGACTACCTTGCTTTCCATAAGCATGTGTGTATTCGGATGTACCATATGTATACAAAATATAGATAGGGTCCAGGACTACCCAGAGTTTGGGGCATTCATTGTGGGTCTTACAAAGTATCCTCTAGGAATAAGAATAACTGTTTTATATCATTGATAATGGAAATCAATATGCAACTCAAATACCTAATTTTGAATTCTGCCTCCTTCTCCAACTATGAAACTTGGGCTTTAGGCTCTCAGTTCACAGACTTACAAAAGACAAATGTTAGTACCTTCCTTACCATAAAAAGTTGTGTCAATCAAATGAGATACTTTTTTTTTGAGAAAGAGACAGGGCCTTATGTAGCCTAGGCTGGCCCTGAATCACTATTAATCTTCCTGACTTCATTTCTCAAATAACAAGGCTATATGTGTGCATCACCACGTACAGGATAAATAGCTGAGCATGCTAGACAAGCATTCTACCAAGTGAACTACACCTCTAGCCCAAGATGTCATTTTAAATCAATGGAATGCTGCACACATTCAGTTAATATTCGTGCCATATTGTACAAGTGCATTGAACTTTAAGTGAAGGTCTTCTCAAGCTGAAAGAGTTTTGCATAAGACGTGAGTAGTAAATTATACTTTGAAGTTTGCTTCTCACTTTTCACACTTTACTTTAAAATGAAACTTCTTTCCCAAACCTGTTGGAGCACGTTCTGTTTAGTGGGTAGTGAACAATTTGTTCAATGAACAAGTGGTTGCTTTACCAATCTAGGTGCGACTCTGAGGAAACCATGTTTTCAGCTAATTGCTCAGCCTGCACGATAGGAGAAGTGCATCGTAGGAAGGGCCACGGGCCCCTGAAAGTAGAGATGCTCCGAGATGTGGCACAGGCCAAGATTGTGAAAGAGAAGGTGATGCTGGCATCAAGCAAGCTTGTCAGAGAGTCCCTCTTAGCCAAGGACCCCTTGATGGTTGACTTCCAGCAAGGCACAGAGACAGCAGCCTATATTTGCCATCTGGGTATAATAAGGGAAGAATTTGAATCATAAAAATTTCTACCTAATTTAAAAGGCACGGTATTGCTTTTCTCAAACTAACTGCCCCTGGCAGTTCTGGTTAATACTTCCGTTCAAAAGAAAAATGCTAAAAGCCTTTTAGACTGGCGTTTAAAATAATTTGGAAACAATGCTAAGACAATCTCTTTACATTGAATTTCCTGAGAGATATGAGTATGTAACACACCACACACACACACACACACACACACACACACACACACACACACCACCGACTCCTTTTCTGCTTATTGGAGGGCAATCTGCTGAGAAACCAGATAGACAGAAGGTAGAACTAGTCTTCCTTGGGAATGAGCAATGGGGCAGGGTGCACATTTTAAACTTCTGAACTCAGGAGGATGACACAGGACAATGAGGTTAGTCGTAAGTAAATTGGGTCAAAACACTGTGATTTTTTTCAAACTGTTGCTTCAATGTTTTAATCTTTGTCTCTTTATTTCCATAAGGTGCAAAAGTAACTATTTCCTGTCTCTAACACAGCTGTGGCATTTGTCACAGACTCTTAGGGACCTGACTAGAACCAGGAGTAGAAACTTCAGAACCAGCCAAAGCAAGCTTCCCAAGTTGACCCCAATTCCCATTGATTGACATGGACTCTTTTGAAGAAGGAGGAAAAAGGAGAAATAAAACCATGATGATGGAAAGAGCCAAGGCCTCCTCGGGGTTAAGGTTGAACCTCTTCTGCAGTTTTGGAATAAGAGAAGGCCAACTTAATTTTAGAATTTTTGAAACTTTAAAGCAATGGAGAGAAGTAACAAGCAAAAATAAAAACTTTAAATACTGACTATAGTAAGCCTGGAAAACGTATATGCATAAAAAGTAATTTGGTACTGAAACCATGAAGAGAGGTAGCAGGAGTCTGCGCTGATGCCTACCAAGTAAATAGGACCAGCAGCCTCCCCATGCCACCACACACAGAGGCAGTGAACTATCAGCGATTATCTTACAGTGCAAATGAATATTAGAAAGCTCAGTGTCTCTCAAACATATGTGATTTTAATTTGTCAATCACACCTCAGCAAAGCTCACACTATCACTAGCAAACAATTGCAAATGAAAGTAAAAGGTGTAGCTCTACTAATAAATTAGAGCAGATTTTAAAATCATGGTGCATTAGCCTTTGGAACCAAGCTTCTATGTCTGTAGGTTCATTCAAGTGCAGATCAAAAATGTTTTGTGGACAAAAGAGGGTTATATCTGCAATTGTCTGTACTGTTTATATATGGATTTTATTTTCATTTCTTCCTTATTGGTACTCCCAAGATGTTTCAGTATAACAACTATTCATGGGGCATTTACATGGCTTGGGCTCCATACCTAACCTCGAGCTAATCTGATGCAAATAGAAGCATAAGGTTATAAGCATCACTATGCCCTGTTATGTAAGAATCTTGGACCACTGGATCTGGAGCTCCAGGCAGTGTCTTGGAAGCAATTTCCTACAGACACAAGGACAACTATAATAATTTTGGTGGCTATACGGCAAGATGTAAACTCTGAACATTGCTGAAAAGTAAATTAATTATCTTTCTGAAGTTGTTTTAAGCAGAAGCATTAATCATCTTGAAGGCAGGGTTTGAGAGAAATAGCTTAGCAACTGAGAGCACTGGAAGCTCTTCCAGAAGCTCAGTTCCCAGAATCCTCATGGCTGCTCCCAACTGCCTGTTAAATTCTGGTCCCAGAGGATCTGACGCTCTCCTCCAGCCTCTACTGCCATCAGACATGCACGTGGTACATAGACACACAAGCAAAACACACATAAACATTTTTTTAAGTCTTCAAGTAGGCCGGGGAAATAGCTCAGTTGGCAAAGTGCGTGTTGCATGAGCATATGTACTTGAGTTTGCATCCGCAGGACGCAGATGAAAAGACAGATGTGGTACCCATAATCCAGCCCAATGGAATCCCTGGACTTTAGTGACCAGCCAGTCTAACCAGCCAAAGAACTCCAGGTGCACTGGGAGACCTTGTCCCAAAAGAACAAGATAAGGAGTGATAGAGGGAGACACTTGGTGTTTCTGATAGGTCAGTGAAACATACAAACTGGGCTCCAGGCAGGTGTGATTAAATGCAAATATATACACAAAAAATTTTCTTCAGCTATGCCTGAAATTAACAGTCCATGCAAATTCTTGTAAGCATTCTAACTCAAAGAGATCCCTCTCTTCCAAAACACACACCTTGCTCCTCTGCATTTTACTAGCTTGTCCTTGTAGCCTGTTACACAGTGGTCACCTTTGGGCCCTCTGCTACAGCTGAGCTTTGGTCAGATGGAGAGGTGCTCAAGTCTCCCTCTTGGCCAGCTTGTTTCTTTTCATGCTAATTTTGTAAGGCTTTGCACGAGCCTGACTCTCTTTATTCTTCCTTCTCGGTTTTATTAAAAAACAAAAGCAAAAGTTAGCTGTGTTTGCACATTCATTGAAAACCCTAGGAGTCCTTTAGAGATTAATATTGATTTTCAAGATTTATTTCCTAGACAAATATCTCTAAAAAGCAAATCATAGCTGGTCTATGAAACCATATGTTCTGGTTTTAATTTCCCCCATCCAGCAACATGTAGACTAAAACAACACACACACACACACACACACACACACACACACACACACACACACACACACAATTGCTTTGCTCAAATAATAAAAGATATTGGTATGAACTTCCCTTCAAATATAAACCCATTTATTACCTGGGGAATACTTTATGACAAATGAGATTTAAAGATAGGAAACAAAAGAGGATGGAATTTTAAACCCTCGTTTTGTATTGTTCTCCAACAGGCAAGAACTTCCTAAACTGGCTTCAGCAGCCAGTCAGTCATAGGAAGCACATTGTCATCCTAACTGCCTCCGCCAGCTTGCTGGGGAACACAGTTATTAGTTAATGACATCTAAAGTGATACAGGCTCCTGGAGAAGTAGAACAGAAAACCACAATGTCTTCTCCAGATGGAATTACTGGAGAATGGGACTTGGTGATTTATCAAAGTCGATTTGGGGCCAAGCAACAACGGTTCTGATCTCTAAAGGGATGAGCAGGGCAGACGAGACCTCTGTTGTCAGTCAGTCAACCCACAGTGGCCCCTGCTACCAACACTGGAAATCTGGCTCTGAATAAGTACCAACAGGTTGAAATCACCAAACCTCACCCTCAGACTTCCTGTATGAGTTCGGATCCAGAAGCAATGTCTACATGAATATTCAGATTGGTTTAAAGGAAGAGTCAAGAGCATTTTGAAAATATTAAGGTGCTAATGGTAATACTTGACATTATTAAATCTACAAATATACAACTGGATGCACACGCAGGTGTAAGCCCCGTGTGTGACTCCAGCCCTGAAATCACCTTCTAGTGACAGGCTGCCACCATTCATATTTCCCTCCTACCCTTTCTTAGTTTAGAATGTAGTTTAAGCAACTTGTAAATATAAACCCAAAGCATTTTCAAGAGACCACTTTTATAACATTAAGTCTCCAGCCCCACCCCAACGTTCCAGTTTCCAAGCGTGAACACAAAACAGTGCTCCACTCATGGCTGGAAGATCATACACGTTCAACTCCGGTTCCTTTATGCTATCTGTAGTTGGCCTACTGCAAATAATTTCCCCTCCGACACTTTCCTAAGCCCTGTTCCTACTATCAACACATCTTTCTATGACCACTTATAAGCCTCCTTCCTAATATTTGTCCTCCGACTGCTTTCTGTGACCTACCTAGTATTAGTCCTCCACTGAAGAATAGAGAAGTGTGCCCAAACTGTGCCTGCAGAGATGTGTGCAAGTTCCAGTCACACCAGATAGAGCACAGTGACAGACCAAAGGTCACACCAGAGAGCACCAGGGACAGACCAAAGGTCACACCGGATAGAGCACAGTGACAGACCAAAGGTCACACCAGATAGAGCACAGTGACAGACCTAAGGTCACACCAGATAGAGCACAGTGACAGACCAAAGGTCACACCAGAGAGCACCAGGGACAGACCAAAGGTCACACCGGATATAGCACAGTGACAGACCAAAGGACAATGTTATCAAAGTCAAACTTGGTGAACCACTGAGTTAACTGAACTAACTGACAGAAAGAGCATGGGTGAGCTTTTACCACAGAGCATGGGTTACTTACAGGAGCTCAGGTGATCTCCAAAGAAGCCATGTCACCGGAAAGTCTCACTCCAACTCACACCTACACAGATGGTGTCTCCTCCGCACTTCAGATAACCTAACCATACTCTGTCATCTCCCGAGGCCAAGGGCTTAGACCTGAGAGCAAGAGCTTAGGACCCAAGCTTTAGGCACAGTTAGCATTCAGTTGCACGGGGTACAGGAAGGGGGGCTGGTGACCCTCCCCACCCTCTCCTGGATGATGGCGCATCAACTCGCCTGATCTTGAGGCTCTCTTGTGGGTTGTCCCAGCTGCTCTCATGACAATGGCAGTAGCTGCTATGCTCAGAGGACAGTGTTCTAGAGCAGTGTCATCCTGCACTTTCTGTTTGATAGCAGCAGTAAAACCCAACTTACAGCTCTCTCAGCGGGATTCTCAGGATTTCCAGCAGAGGGGCTCTTCCCGATGAACCATGTCCTCCTTCTCAGATAGAGAGACAGACAAAATCCTCGGTGCTTGGCTTCCCCCGGCCCAGGCAGCAGAAGTATTTCTCCCAATGTTCTATCCGCAGGCCACAGTTTTCACTCTGATCCAGGGGCATCTCCACCATATCTTAGTTTTCTTCAAGGAGTTTCAAGGATGAATCCTGGCTTAGGACTTGGAAAATCTGGTTTCTAGGATGGCTAAAGGAAATCATTTAGTCTTGCTTTCATTTCCAAATAGGGACGAAAGGTTTCCTATCACAGCCACCTCCTAACAGTGAGCATCAGCAATGACGTCTCTAATACATTTGAAAGTGCATACAAATAGATGGAATTGTGTAAATAAAAATATAAACACAAACAGGCAAATTGAAAGAACTTTAAAACTATTAATTGACTCGTAATATGGAGTAAATCTTCTGCCCCAACTTACCTGCAAATGGCCAAGTCAGTCATATTCAGATTGAAAGTTCCTTTTAGTGCCACTCAAAACATTAAGGGTATTGCCCTAGAAAGATAAACACTGTAATGGGTCTTTGAAGTAGGAACTGGTTTTGCTGGCTTTCTCTCCATCCTGTCCCCTTCAAAGTCATCAAAGCAACTTTCTAAAAGTGTGAATGTCTTACAAGTAGCTTCTAATGGACTCGCCCTTCTCTGTTCCTCACTAATCAGAGGTAACCTGGCTTTTACATTCCTAATTACGCCTCTTTCAAAGGGCATGAAGGCTAATATTGGTTTTAAATGGTCCTAATGCACCCTGCTTTTGACCAGTCTACTCTAAGCAGCTCACATCTTGGTGGTAGAGCTGTCCCCAGGACAGGATGTCCCACGGGCATCTAGCCAGCAGAACTTGTGTTTTTCAGGATCATTTCCCTTTCTTTGCTGCAACCATTGCAGACTGTTCCCCTAACAGCTGATTCTCATGTGTTTGAGTCTCCTCCAAGAAGAACCCAAGGTTTTTAAAAGGCTCAAGACTGCCTAAAAGAGCAATTTTTTATTTAGTAAATTTTAAGAACAATTAAATCTTGGGGACATTGTTAAAAATGGAACCCTCTAAGCTTCCCACTCCAGATATTTTAATTCCAATCGTTGGGAATTAATAAGATCATTTGTTTGAAATGAACAAGCCTGCAGTGGCAAGTGTAGTCAGCACCCTAGACGCGGTCACCTCCCCTGGCTCATTGCTCAGATTAATCCCTAACCTGTGTCTTTAAAGTGTTTCTGCATCCCTGGCCACTCATAGCTGTAGACCTTTAAGGTCTTCCCAGATATGGCTACTCTGAAGTCTGCACTGAGCTCCCTTTTGGAATTCTCTCCCTAAAGTTTCCAGGCCACTTGCCTTTTGGTGGATTACCGTCTTTGTTCAGCCTATCAGTGAGCGTTAACTGTTGAAATACCCCAAAGTCAGAACCACATCTGATTTACCACTTAACCCAGAAAGGGCCAAGACTATAGTAGCTGCTAAGAAGATGTGTGCAAATGTAAAGGCATATAACTTAGATCTGGTAAATGTGTTTAGAGTGGGTGGGTGGGTTAACTAGTTAGTTAGTAGGTTAGTTAGCTATCTAGCTATCTAGCTAGCTAGTTAGGCATTTCTCTACCCTTCCCTCTACCTTCCAAGAGGTAGAGCCCGCCTCTGATGTGACTGTTACATAAAGTCCATTCAATCAGAAGTACACATGGCCATGCTACTTCCCCAAAGGGCTGTTTACTTTATTCCATCAACTTCGGGCTCCAGAGACTTGACATACTAGATAAGATATTAGTACTTCAATATAAAACATATGTGGTTATTTTTACTGAGGATCCTTATAAAGATACTAAAACATTTACTTAAAAGAATCAATAAGAGTGATTATTGATAATAACAATAATAACAGCCAAGTAGGGCACTGGGTGCCATCACACATGATAAAACCGTACCCAGGGCAGCTGCTTTGGAGCACAAGTCAGATAGCTTCCATTCCGATGTAAAGTCTATTAAATTCAATTTCACTGTTTCATAATCTCTCCTAGGGAAATTCAGACATAAGTAAACAGCGAACACATAAAATATTTATAACGACATTGAATGCAATCACAAAAGTTGTATCAACAAAGAGATGAGTAAGTAAATATTTATATATTCAAGTCATGTGATATAGATAATATATAATATACAGAAAGTGTGCCGATAAGATACACTACAGGTACTGATATGAGAAGAGTTGCAATATACATGACTCAGCTTAGAAGCTGAAGGACTTACATTGTGATTACTTTCTAAAGTTGAATGTTGGTAGTGCCTTTTTTCTATACTTCCTGTCTCCATCAACAGCTAAAGGTTTTGGGGCAGATGGGTGGCATGCGCAGTTAGCTTGACACTGCCTTTGCAGTTGATGTGCGGAGTCAGTGGTGCCAACTGCAAGCCTTTCCATGAAAGACTGGCGTGGATGTTTGCAGAGCTTGCTGAAGATGAAGTCTCTGCCTGGTCTGGTTAGACTCATTTTCTTCCTCTTTGCACAGATTCTTTGCCTGGCCCTCTCATGTCCACATGCCCTATTCACTCTTTGTGATCCTTCCTCACTTCCCAGGACTGATGATGAACTGCAGGGGTCCTGACTGCTGGCTTGGACAGCCCCATGGCTCTGATTGTTAAACTGGAGAGGCAGCCCAGCATCACAGTTCTCCCATGGAGTAGAAGGTGCTGTTCTGAATGCTGTGTTCTCTGCCCATAGTAAGAAGAAAGTGGTGAACCCTTATCGTGGGATGGTCCCCATGATTGGAGGGTGGAGTTAAAGTGGACTTTGTGTTTCTCTTGCTGCTGTGTTCAGAAAGGAGCAGAAGCCACTATTAACTCTGATAGTGAAGCCTGAGGTTTATGCACTTTGGGAAGGCCTTGGGAAGACAAATAGAAAGTTAAATATAAAATGTTCTAGAATCTACTCTACAACTTTGTAGTGATATGCAAATATAGGGCCTTAGAACAAAAGCCTCCTTAGGTCCTTGCTGAGCTCTCTGTGATCAGTGTATATCAGTAAGGGTATGGGGCTAGCCCATCAACCCACATCCACCTACATGGTGGGAAGAGAGAATAAATCATCTC
>NC_022019.1:2916444-2932367 GCF_000317375.1 Microtus ochrogaster
AAAAAAAAAAAAAAAAGTGGTAGCAAATGTACACCCACCACACACATATAAATAAGTACATTTTTAAAAACCTTAATAGCAGGCTTCTTTCAAAATATTAAATGAAAAGAACTAGACAGACTCTAGAGTTTCTTATATACGTATTCTGATAAATACACCAGAATGGGAATTTTAAATTACTAGTCATAATGTCCCAGTTGATTTTGTCAGCCAAAGACGACATGTTTCTCAGCATCCTCTCACAGCATCTGCCCAATGATCTTCCTATCCCAACTCTAGCCATCAACTAATGGCACCACGGGCATCTTTTTCCCTGATGGTGCATGAGCTCCAATATATCTCCCACTCTATCAGACACTACACAAATCCTCTTTGGGAGAGAGAGGAGTCCCCTCAAAGGCTCAGGTGCCTAAAGGATTGTCCTGAAAACTATGGCCACACTGAGCAAGTCTGTCTTTCTATGGCTCTATTCACATGCAAATAACCTCAGAAGAAAGTTTTAAAAGATGTTCACTTGAAAAAAAAAGAATCAGAAATAATCATAAAACAGTATTAATTTAAAATCAAAAAAAAATACCCAATAGTCTATCTAGTTAACACCAAAGGAATTTCTCTCTGTACTCCTCAGTGTCTTGACACCAACTTCCCTAAGAAGTTCCAGGGTTTTACCTTAAAGCAAAGAAGAAAGGAAGGAGAGGAAAGAATATGGTTGGTTGGGGAGAGAAAGGAAAAAATAGGGGAAGACAAAAAAAGGAAAGAAAAGGTAATTACTAATTCCTTACACGCTCACCATAGCATTTCAATGGCGATGCTTATTGGCCAGCCAGCCTAGCCAATCAGTGAGCTCCAGGTTCAGTCAGAGCCCTTGTCTCAAAATAAGGCAAAGAGCAGTGAAGGAAGATAGCTGGTGTCAACCTCTGGGTTCTACATGTGTCATGTGTGCTCACACATGTTCTCATACACCTGCATGCACACATGGACATACCCACTCAATGCACACATGCACCATATACACACATACACACACACACACACACACACACACATAAAATTTCAAAAAAATAAACATTTTTTTACAAGTCTGTATCTGTAACAGGAAAACAGGTACCAAATACTGTTCAGACATATGTGTTCAAACTAGATATAGTTTCCTGATGTCTTATCCCTCAAGAATGAAACCAATGTAGATTATCATGTGATATATTCTGGTGAGTCTGAAATAGGACTTAGCTTCATCCTATGTAACAACAACAGCCAACAATCAGAAAGGAGGACATACCAAACAGTGGGATGGATCATCTTCCTTCCCATTAATAGAAGTCTCGTTTAGAATGTCCCTTGTAGAAGTACCCATTTGATCATGGGCAGTGCCACTCAGCTTGCATTTAGATGGTCGGAATGCACTGGGTGGCAAGGACCAAAATTTGAAGTATTGTCTGAGGTTTGCCCCTCACCACTGTGTGAGCATATGTCTTGACTTCACCTTCTTTATTCCCATAAGGAACAGGTTGGCAAAGGCTGTCTTTACAAGTTCCCAATGTTGAACCTCTTGGACTTGGAAAACAAGCATCCTAAAGAGGAAGCTGGGTTCACTTACAAATCTAAAATGGAGTATTACCATTCATTTTCTCCCTGGGAAATTGGTATCAGGTGATGGGTACAGAAAGTTTGTAGGGTGATTCTGGGTTGGACAAGCAAATCCCCGTGGATCTCTTTAACTTGTGATCACATTAAGTAAGCAGCACCCTTTATACTTTTATTCAAAAATAACAAGCTCTGCTTGGATCGCTAGTATCCACTATTTATTACGCTCTCCAACCCAAACATGAAAACATTTGTACTTCTGTTATGACTTCACCTGGTGGCTTTCATTTTCCCCAACATAAAGACAGGGTGAAGCAGAGTAATAGAAAAATAGAAAACATCTTTGTCGGAAAATGAGCTCGCAGCTGTGTAACTGGAGCACACAACCATAAATCAGAATGTCAAATGCAAAACACATGACTTCGTGCGAGTTCTCCATGTGTGCTCTAATGTGACTACAGCCTGGTTGCTATTATGATTTAAAACAAAGTCTTTCATGCTAGAAACAAAATGCGGAATGTGAGCCGCCTGGGGGAGAGCGTGGTGAGCTCGCTAGCGACAGAGCCCTTGCCGTCATTGAGGTGGGCTACAGTATTTCAAGCATGGCTCTGTCAGGTGTGAGGGAACAAGAGGAGACAAGAGGAAGCTTGGCAAAGGTCTTCACAGGAGGGACGAATTAGCTGGTGCTGTTCGGTGTAGCTTGACAATCCGAAGTGAGCTGCATCCTCCGGCCCCCGCCCAAGCTGAATCCTGAAGCCAAACACATAGATTTCAGAAGTCTCCCTTTCCTGCCCATCACATAAACAAATGGTCCAGCTGTTACTGCTAAGATCCCAGTTTTAAACTTGGACTTTCTTGTATAAACTTCAATGTAATGGTATTTAAAGTGTCATAGGCAATAAGCATCTAATCCTACTCAATAAATCGTAGGCTCATTGCATGGACTCAGAGAGCTGTTAGAGACAGCTGTGCTTCTTCTGTAACTTAAGTCATTTCCAAACCGGGCAGCGCTCCACGTGTGTTTTCAGACAAACAATGTACGGTAGGAAAAGGATGTTCTGAGTCTCTCAGCAATGGGATGGACACAAAGGAGTAAAACCTGAGGTTCAACGTGAGAAAACTCAGCGCTCCTGACCTGCCCGAGTGGGCAGGAATCAAGGGAAGGTGCCCACGGGCCACTTTCCTTCCCTTTGCTAAGAGAATGGGAGGCTGGCTACTTTCCCTAGCACCATCACTGTTGGGCCAAAGCCATCTTCAAGTACCAGGATGGAAGCTGACAATTTGGGAGTTCTCAAAATAGAGCCATCACCTTCAAGAGCAAGGATAAAAGAGATCTATCCCTTCCCATCCATAGTGATATCTAGAAGGATGGGCCTCATGGTTTCTACTCCCATGACAGAATGGAAGTCCTCGTGGGACCAGAAGTTATTGCAAACAGGCTTCTTCCAGTTCACTATCTCTACATAGACCTATGAGAGGTAATTATTAACAATCAGTGGGTAATTCTTTCGCTTCCCAGTCATCACTAAGCACTGAGTGAATCCCCTTGGGGTGTGTAAGGACTCTGGGGAGGCAAGCTGGCCAGGGAGCATTTCTACCTTCACACCAAGATGATTATTCTACAACCTATCTGAGTGCAAGCCCAGGTCAAGAAGCTGCAACGTATGTTCTCCTGGGCCATTCCTCAATGCCATTGGTTGTTTCAAGGAGGTAAAGCAAATGTTCCTCCTAGAATTCATTCCAGAGCGAAGAGCATCTAACTGCTCTGGCTTCCCTTGAATTACTTTGCACCTGCAAGCGGCTTGCTTAGCCACTCCTGCGCTGCACTGTCGTGACTTACAGTGTGTTAGCTTTTGGGCTAAATATATTTCATGTCTACCTTATTGTCAACAGTGCAGGAAAAAACACACACACACAAATGCAGGGAGAGGGAAGGACTCTCTGGAGTCCTTCCGGGGTGGGTAGAATGTCATCATAAGCAAACCAGGCCTGAAATGAATCAACATGTCTTGAGGTTCTGGAATGCCACGTGAGGTAGAAGGTGTCTCCGGCTTGCTTCAGGTGGGCCCAGGTGGACAGCTGGGCAGCTGGCTATGCCTATTCTCCAGAAACTTGCTCTATCTGCCACACTACCCCAAGTTCCATTCTCCGTACACGGCCCAGTCCCTTGTGGGTTAAAGCCTGGACTATAAGGACTTGCCTCTCCCCGGGGGACTAGGCAGTGTCCCTGCTGCTCCTCTCTGAGAGTCATAACTTCAGGCCTGTCATCTCAGCGGAAATACTTTACCTCAGGTGGGGGAGCACAGACTACTTATTTTTCAGTCCATAGAGCAAAACCCCTCAGGCGTTGTTGAGTTTGGAGTGGGGAGCTCAGCAGTGCTGCACAGATTAAAGACCAAAGAGAAGAGTTAAGAAATAACCAGTCTCCCGGTGTCACTTCAAACAAGGGCAACATATCAGATATGTGTTATTTGTCAATCAATTGGACCTTCAGCTAGCTAATCTATCAAGTCCCTTTTCTTCCCTCCAAGTAGCCCCTAAAAGCCTACCAACATATCACCAGACCACAGACGCGCTGTTCAAGGGCTGCTTCACAAGACTATCTACCTAGCGTGACAGGTAGCATTTTCAAATCCATGAACAACCCCACTAAGATGCTGTTTAATGTTTGTGAAACCTGTTTGGAGAGGAACGACACCCCCCACAGAATAGAGTGGCGGGTAGTGGTAAATTTTTTTCTCCTGTAGTTTAAAGCTGGAGGGTAAAATTATTGAAACCATCTTCTGCTCTAATTTTCAGCAACTCTTTGCTAGTTTACTTTAACAAGTAATGTTTGATTGAATTCAGGCCTGCTTTTGTTTACAGAGTGAATGAGAGCCAGCAAGTCATGGCCTGGCTAATTTGCACATCCACTGGCTTGGTCTCCTCCCCTTGAAACAAAAATCTGCAGTTTGTGATTTATTGTTGATTTGGTTAGCTCAAATGATTCTAATGGTTAAAGTTTACCTTCTATCCCTTCCTTGAGATCTCCCCAACCAATTCTACTGTACAAGACAGAGCTGGCCTTCCATCTACCCCATCCCCCAATTAAAAAGAAAGAAGAAAAGATAAAAAAATAAATAAAAAGCACATCTTACCTCCCAACTAACCAAGATTTCAGATGCCAACAAAAGAGCTGAAGATAAAAATTCACAGATGGGAAAAGACAAACACAAGACTCTATAAACCCACCATTGTAGAGACTAAATTGATGCATCTGGAAGAACACTGTCATGTCAGCACACGGGCACAACAAAAGGGGGATTGTAACTGGAGATAGCAGCTGGGTCCCTCTGTCTTCAGCAGTCTCCATCCTTTGGCAGATGGATAAACTAGAGGTTGTCAAACCCGACCGAGTACCAGAATCTTCCTGGAGGCCTATCCCTAAAGTTCTCTTCCTTAGGCAGTCTGCCTGAGAAGTGCAGAGTAAAATCTGTATACACACAAAGTCTCCCCAAGCGACTCTGGAGACCCACGTGCCAACAGTAGTCTAGTCTTTAACCATGTTTAACATTGTTTTATCTAGTCCCGCACATCTTTCTTGCTTAAATCTTTACCTCAACTCTTCTGATCTGCTGCCCAAGGCTATGAAGCCTGTACACAGTTCCTTCTATGTGAGGCGGTGATGACTTTGCCCCCTTATTGCGTGTGTGTAAAGTCCTCATGCTTCCTGTGCCTGGAACTTGTTCCGCATGATCGTTCCAGCCTGCCAAAGGCACTGGACTCTCCAAGATCATCATCTTCATCTCCACTCGCTTCCCATTCTCCTAGCAGCAAGACAAGGCTCATCCCAGCCTCTTCCACTCCATGCAGACAATCTGCTACCTCTTTGATCTAGCCTGGCCCTGCAGGTTGCATTGCCATCTCTTTTGAAATAAGAAGAATGACTCCAATGCTGGAGTATTAAAGGGATGACTATTAGCTTCATCCCCTTAAGAGGAAATTGTGCACATCCTGTTATCCCCAATTCTTCAAAACCCAGCCTAGCAGGTGGCATGTGACAGATATTTAATTATTTGTTCAAAATATAGATGAACATCCAAGTCAACTTAGCTTTTGCTGACTACTTTTATGGCCTATTGCTTTTCAGAGCACATGTTAACCATATACAGTCCCGAGGTCTTGTAGATGGGAAGTCACCTGAGTTATGTTAAAACCAAGGAAACTGATGTCCTGAAAAGTTGCAATTTTTCCAAGGTCAATGGAGTTGGAAAATTTCAGGTGAGCCAAGAGTCAAGGTTGGTTGATTTGTTGTGGTTTGTGTTTACTTTTAT
Organism: Microtus ochrogaster; assembly: GCF_000317375.1. Classification (NCBI taxonomy): domain Eukaryota; kingdom Metazoa; phylum Chordata; class Mammalia; order Rodentia; family Cricetidae; genus Microtus; species Microtus ochrogaster. Next base: position 2,922,342 of record NC_022019.1, read on the forward strand.
TACTAGTGAATAAAATAATACAGCCTATATCATAGGGCAGGATATCAACAGGGGTGATACCTACAAAATACTTTCTGAAAGAGCCCAAGCATTTAATACACATCAGCTAATGTTGTTCTTTACATAATGCTCTTGTCCACTCCATCCCCAACCCGACACCCTGCCCTACCCCCTCCTGCCCCTAGTCTGACTCAGATTTTGTCAGTACAACTGGATTTCCTAAACTAACTACTCAGCCAGGTCAAATCCCACAAGTGCTGAGTACAGTCCTCCATGAGGCTGCCTGCCCTTTGGATGCCAGCCATAAGTGCTGAGATTCCCAGGCCACCTGCATTTCTGATTAACCAGCTACCAGTCCTGGGACTCCCATGTCTCCTCCAGGACCAGCAATCCAACTGAGCAACTAGTAGCGCTCAGGAAACACTGCACTTAGAAAGCTGGCTATGTAGAAAAGCTACGGATCAGGATCCACAACACAGAGGCCTAGTAGCTCTGAGAAATCCCCAAATGCAGGCCATCCATATCCTCAGGACCCTCACCTTCCACTCTCCAGCCAGGAAACTTTCCCGGGGCACAGGGGCCCAGAGTTTGAACTGGGATTTTGTCATACAGGCACAATGGGCTGAGTTAATGGCCATGTAAACAACAGAACCTCCAGGACCCAACCTGTCTCCTCAGACCAGACCAGCAGCACATGAAAGAAGTCTCAGTGATTGAATCACAGGCTTCCAGAGTGATCAGGCCTCATTCTGAGCCATCTCCTGGCATAGACTCAGGATGAAGTTGAAGAAGACCACAAACACAAAGACACACCCACGGCACACAAACTCCAAGAATTTCAAGTTTACCTCTTAGGAACAAAGTCTGGCCATTACTTAATAAGCCTCTGTCCTGTTTCGTCTCTTCTTTGTCCCCAAGGACTGATGAGTTCCAGGTCAATGCCAGTAGCCTTGTCCCAGCTCTCTGTTTTTGCCTTTTGCTGCACCCATGCTCCTAAGTACCCGTTTTTTTTCTCCCTAGTTAGACTAAAAGAACCACAGGGACGAGGATCGGGCCCGTCATGCTCACCCTGCCTTGGCAGGTCCTCACACTGATCACAATTAATAGGCATATTTTATGTTTTCCACCTCGTGCATTTATTCATGGTATGTAAGTGATAATTCTAAACCTAAATCTAGCACCAAGATGAGAGTAGTTGTAGCTTCTATGGGTATGAAAAAGCAAAAGGTTAAAAAAAAATCTCCTGGTCACTGAAAAAAATTTCAACATAGATTTGAAATGTATTTTATTTCATAGCCTATTTTTTTCTACAACACAGACTTGGAAAAATTGAGGCCAAAGCATGTAAATAACATCTACATGTTTCATGCAGAAGGTGTTAATAGCTGTACGGGATGAAGGGAGCTACGGATGGATTCGCTTTTACTCAGCTGTTGGGTGATCTTCATTTATCCTTACTAAACAATCATGTTCTTAGTAACAGAGTGTTTACTTCAAGTTCATTCTCTCTTAACATATATGTTTATCATAGTTACAGGTGGAATTCGATTCCAACAGCCACAGAAACATCCATCAGCATGAAAATAGGATTTTTTTGTAAAAGAGAATTAACGGTTTTAATGTGCACAACAACCATTCTAATCCAAGTGCAAAGTAAGCCTTTTTAATCCATGCCTTACTTAACTTTGACTTTCAAAAAATTGAACTGTTTGCTTTTCACAACCGCTGATGGAATTGAACTGACTGGAAATCCATTTCCTTATTTTCATTGTTGCAAGCTTTGTTCCCAGCTGTTGGAGACTGTAAATTCCACAGTCTGATGTCACAGCAGGAAGTAGTGTGTGTGTTCAGAAAGCACATGTTCATAAGGGCAAATAACTGTACCTTCTATACCATAGCAATGGCCGTGATGGACCCCAAATCTCATCTTCTGCTAGCCATCCCTCAACTTTTTCTCTATAACATTCTATACTAATATTTCTAACATGTGTGTCACAGATTCTGACAATGTTCATCACTAAGAAATGCTTATTAAATTATGGTAACTTTTATTCCTGAGGAAAATGTGTCTAACATACATGCTGGCATGCATCTAACAAAATTTTGAAGTGTCTATCTTTAGGGTTACTTTTGCACCCACACCTATTATCCATCATCATTTGCATAGTAGCACCCTACTGAGAATCCAGTGTATCAAGGTTCCTCTGTCCTCCTTCAATCTCTCCTAGGCCATGCTGTTAAAGGCACAGTCCTCCATAGCATACCCTTCACAACCTGCCGCTATCTTGTCTCATGAAGTAGACAATTAACTGTGTTTTAGTTTCAGAAATTGTCTAGGGCCGGGCGGTGGTGGCGCACACCTTTAATCCCAGCACTCGGGAGGCAGAGGCAGGTGGATCTCTGTGAGATCGAGACCAGCCTGGTCTACAACAGCTAGTTCCAGGACAGGCTCCAAAACCACAGAGAAACCCTGTCTCGAAAAACCACAAAAAAAAAAATGCAGAAATTGTCTAGGGGAAGAAAAAGAAATGATTGTATCCCCTAAAGACATTCAAACTTTGTTCTCAGTTTCACTGGACTGAAAAAGAATTTAACAATTATTGTGCTAGTACCCAACACACACTAACATGGTAGGGCCCCAAATACAGAGTGCATGAGAAGTGTGTGTGCAGATTTGTGACTTGAATCTTTTCACCTTTGACTGTAATGGGATATATCCTTGGTACCTTAGTGTTCATGTTCAGCTTGCTAACTCTTCAGCAGTCAGTATCACCATTTGAAAAGACAAATCATAGCCCATCTTCTCTCTTTGAAATCTTCAATGGCTCCATACTGCACTTGGATTAAAAGCATACTCATCACAGTAGCCCACGTGACCCACATGATCTCACTCTACCTTCTTCACCAACTTCATTCATCGCAAAATGCTTTATTATTACCAGGCACTGTAGCTTTCTGTCTTTCTTTGGATTTCATTTTAGCTCGTCTAGTCCAGGGGCTTTATATATGTTGTTACCTCTTCTAGGAATATTCACCTTGCTCCCATACTTGTCCCTACAGCCTCTATCAAGAACATAAAAAGATTTTGTTCCCACCAAATAAATAGATGCCATTTTAATTCTACTTTACCTGTTTAAGAAAACATCATCATTACTTTCCTATTGCTATGACAAAACACCATAACCAATAATTGGGCTTATGATTTCAGAGAGCTGGAGTGTATGATAGTAGAACAAAGGCATGGCAGTGGGAGTAGCTGGGAGCTCACATCTTGAGGCAGAGAGAAAGCACACTGGGAACGGTGTCAGCCTTGAAACCTCAAAGTCTGCCCCTAGTGCGGACCTCCTCAAACAAGGCCACACCTCCTAATCCTTCCCAAATAGTTCTACCAACTGGAGACCAAATATTCAAGATATGAGTCTACGGGGCTATTCTCATTCAAACCACAATAAATCTTGTGGTTTGTGTAAGTGTCTTTTGAAGCCTCACATGTTAAAAATTTGGTCTCCAACCTATGGAGTTATAGAGAAGTGATGAAACATTTAAAATTAGGGTCTGGATCAACCTACCCCTGGACCCAGCAATACCACTCTTGGGAATATACCCAAGAGATGCCCTATCATACAACAAAAGCATATGCTCAACTATGTTCATAGCAGCATTGTTTGTAATAGCCAGAACCTGGAAACAACCTAGATGCCCTTCAATGGAAGAATGGATGAAGAAAGTAGGGAATATATACATATTAGAGCATTACTCAGCAGTAAAAAACAAGGACTTCTTGAATTTTGCGTACAAATGGATGGAAATAGAAAACACTATCCTGAGTGAGGTAAGCCAGACCCAAAAAGAGGAACATGGGATGTACTCACTCATATTTGGTTTCTAGCCATAAATAAAGGACAGTGAGCTTATAATTCTCGATCCTAGAGAAGCTAAATAAGAAGGTGAATCCAAAGACAAACATATAGGCATCCTTCTGAATATTAACCTTCATCAGGCGATGAAAGGAGACAGAGACAGAGACCCAAATTGGAGCACCGGACAGAAATCTCAAGGTCCAAATCAGGAGCAGAAGGAGAGGGAGCACGAGCAAGGAACTCAGGACCGCGAGGGGTACACCCACACACTGAGACAATAGGGATGTTCTATCGGGAACTCACCAAGGCCAGCTGGCCTGGGTCTGAAAAAGCATGGGATAAAACCGGACTTGCTGAACATAGCGGACAATGAGGACTACTGAGAACTCAAGTACAGTGGCAATGGGTTTTTGATCCTACTGCACGTACTGACTTTGGGGGAGCCTAGGCAGTTTGGATGCTCAACTTACTAAACCTGGATGGAGGTGGGCGGTCCTTGGACTTCCCACAGGTCAGGGAACCCTGATTACTCTTCAAGCTGATGAGGGAGAGGGACTTGATCGGGGGAGGGGGGGGAAATGGGAGGCGGTAGCGGGGAGGAGGCAGAAATCCTTAATAAATAAATAAAAAATAAATAAAAAAATAAAATTAGGGTCTGATGGGAGAAGATCCAGTCTTCAGGGCTATGTCCATGGAAAACCCTTCCCTAGTCTGTCATCTCTGGCCATTAGCTCAACACCTTTGTTCTTTTTTTAAAAAAAAATTATTTTTAAAAGCCTATCTTTTCTCATTCTTATTTTACATATCAATCTTAGTTACCACTGTCCCTCCTCCCATTCCCTCCACCTTTCCCCCTACCCACCCAACTACTCCTCAGGGAGGGTAAAATTTTCCATGAGAAGTCACCGAAGTCTAGCACATTGTTGTGAGGCAGGACCAAGGCCCTTCCCACTATATCTAGGCTGAGCAAGGTATCCCTCCATAGAGAGTGGGTTCAAAACAGCCAGTAAAAGCAGTAGGGATAAATCCTTGTCTCATTGTCAGTGGCCCCACAGTCAACCCCAGCCATATATTGTCAACCACATTCAGAGGGCCTAGTTTGGCCCTATGCTAGTTCCCCAGCTGACAGGCTGGAGTTGGTGAGCTCCCATTAGCTCAGGTAAGCTGTTTCAGTGGGTGTAATCATCACAGTCTCGACCCCTTTGCTCATATTCTCACTCCTCCCTCTCTTTGACTGGACTTTGGGAGATCAGCCCAGGACCACCTTTGTTCTTTGCTTTCCACCACGACACTGGCCCAACAGAATCAGCTAATCAAAAACTGGAAACTGTTCCTCTTTAAAAGTTGATTGCTCCGGGTATTTTATTATAGGAATGAACACTAACACAAGAAGTGAAATCCTAGAACTTCTGAAATCAGGTCTTACGTGGCCAAACAGCTTTTGTCCTCAGAACCTGGCTACTATGTCAAATGATCAAGCCATCCTGCTGAAGAAGGTGTCTGTGGATTATACTGGAGGACAGAATAAACCTGCAGAAAAAAAAGATACCATGAGAGGCAGGACCAAGGCATCTTAGATTATAACTAGTTTTAAAGACCCAAACATATGTGTGCTGGTCAGGGTTTTGTCAATGTGACACGAGCTAGGGTCATCTCAGAGAAAGGAAACACCAGTTGAGAAAATGTCCACATAAAACCAGCTTGGAGGCAAGTTGATGGAGGCATGATTTTTTTTGGTAGATAGATAGATAGATAGATAGATAGATAGATAGATAGATAGATAGATAGATAGATAGATAGATAGTTGATTGGTGTGTGTGTGTGTGTGTGTGTGTGGCAGGGGTAGAGGGGCTTCTTTAAATTAGACAATGAGTCTGAGATTCATTACTTCATGTGGATTAATTACCCATTGCTTGCACCTAGGAGGAAGTTCTTCTGAGTAGATATCTACCCCCCAAAGTAATTTGAATTGGTTCTAGCTTTTGGTGGTTGTGAATAATGCTCTTTTAATCATTCCTGCAGACGTTTCTGCTTGAAAACAAAGTTTCATTTGGGGTAACTAAAAGTGAGATTGCTGGGACCAATGTGAGATCCGTATCTGACTCTTGTCATTTTTTTCCTTTTTATTTTGGTAATTCTAGTAGGCACAGGAGCAGACTTCTCTGCTTCTCGTCTTCACTTCCACAATGACTAACGCAGCCTCTCCCGTGTTTATTTTCCACCTACACGTCCCCTTCTGTGTAGCGCTGCTTCAAGACCTTTGCCTATTTTTAGTGAATTATATGTTTTCTTATAGCTGAATTTTCTAGTTCCCCCTGTATTTTGGTTTCAAGCTTTTTGTCAAATATACCATTTTCTAGCATCCTCTCCAAGTCTGAGATTTATCTTTTAACCTTTCTTTTTTTTTGCAATATCCCATGAAGAATAAACTTACAAGTCTTAATGAAACTGAGTTTGCTTTGTGCCCACATTGGACTGTGCTTTTGGTAATATTTAAGAATGCTTTGCTTTCTCCTCTTTGGTTCTAAGAATTTTATAGCTCTATATTACAGGTTTATATTAGGTAAATTTTTAGGCCAGTTATGAGGTATAAGTTGAGACCTTATGTATATATAAATATTACATTTTTGAAACGTTCAGTTTTCTCTTGTTCATAGCATAAACACAGAAAAGCCATCACTCTGGAGAATGAATGACCTTCAGGTTTGACCTCACTAAGCTTACCTGTTGGTTCTTGGTCATGTTTTGCAGATCCCTTGGGGTTTAGTATCATCCATGAGGTATCGTCTTCTCCCCTTCATGTCTGAATACCTTCTGTATCTCCTTCTTGCCTTAATGGACTAACTGGAACTTAAACTATAAGAGCAAGTACATGTGGTGACGATGGATGCTCTCAGTTCATAATCTAAGGAGAAGAGTCATCTCTTGCTATCAGGTATAGCAAATCGTACACACTGAATGTGTATGTTTTCTATGTATCAAGTGTACCTCAATAAACTGTTTCTGTATTTGCAGTGCTGGGGATGAATATACAGGGCCTGCATATGCTAGGCCACTGACTGACCCCCTAAACTATATCTGAAGCTCCAATAAAAATGTTTAAAAAAAGAATTCCTTTCTCTTTCAATTGATCATTGATAATCAAATGGCAAAAATAGTTAATCTTATTCTTTTATATTGTTCTATATTTTATGTGTATATACCTAATCTATATTTATAATACAGCGTATACATATATATGTGTACATAAGTATATGTGTGTGTGTGTGTTACTCACATCCTTAAATTTTCCTCATATTCTGTGTAAACTCTTGGAATTTATTCTGCCTGTATTAATGAAATTAACTTTCATTTGTTTGCTTACATAAGTGAGCATCATATTTCATCCTCATCTTTATAAATGACTCCAGCCCCCCACAAGTGTTGCATGTCTTCTATATCCCATTACTTCTGGAATCTTCCTAGTCACTGTTCTCAAGCTCCATCTTGCCAACAGCTCTCTGATGTAACCTATTCTTTTAAATCTGGCTTGGGTTTTGAGGGGGTTTGTTGTTGCTTTGTTTGTTCGTTTGCTTGCTTGTTTTAACCTATTTTCCTTGGACTAGATCCATCCTTTACTTCCAGGATCTATCGCAGACCTCATTTCAAAATTTGATTCCAATTTCCTTTTAATTGGAGCTTTTAAGGTGCAGAGAGACCACACCCATTCCATTTATCAGTCTCTGCTGGTAGAATTTCCATCTGCACATAGTTCCTGATTGCCTGCAAAGGAAGCTCTGCCACCTAGCTTGTTACAGACATCATCTGAAACCCAACAGCATGAAACTATTATGGAATAATTCATGTGGTCCTGCTGACTTTATTGATTACATTACAATTTAATCCAGTGTACAAACCCTTTGATTTTAAGTACTGTAGGATCTAGATTTTTCTCCCCTCCTATGAGATTACATGAACCAACGTTTAACTCCCCCTTGGTATTAGGCTAGCATCAGTTACCTACTGGAATATTTCAGAGAAAGACCCATAACTCTCAGCTAAAGAGGCCAAGATTGCAGTAAGGTTTATTGTATTTTCTTGTTGTTAGCGACTTGTATGAATTCTTGATTCTACTTTTTCTCAGTTGTTTTGGCTATACCCTTCCCTTTTTGTGAAGAAGCCATTGACTTCCTTTTGATGTATATTTAAATTGTTCTTAATTTACTATAAGCATTAATTTTAAAACAAAAAGTTTATTTAACAGTTCCTATTGTTTCTTGGATGTCCATGTTTATGTTCTGAATTTTTATAATAATTAGATATTATTTAAACTTTTAGTGAATTAAAAAGTTTTTAAATGAATTAAGACAGGGCTTGCCTCATAGGAGAGCAGTGAACAGCAAATGCATAAGCACTGTGCAGGAGAAGGCCCTGCCTTTGCTGGTACTCAGTAGACATTACCTAACACTGCGGGTTCTGCTTGTTTTGCCTGCTTCTAGGAACCATGCAACTCCAAACATCCTGCTTCTTTGAGACTCCGCTTTCTGGATATTTTACATGCACCTCACACTTAAGACTCAACTCCACTGCCTTCCCCCATTCCCACCCATCTTCCCTCCTCTTGAGTTTCAGAATTCTGTCCATAGCTCTATGAATTTGCTACAGAGAATTTGAATCTTAAAGATACCTTTGATTTTTTTTTCTGCTTTGTCTCCCAACCCAGACAATTCCCAAATCCTTTCTATTTTATTTCTGCTAGAATTCTTGATTCCTCCAGGGCTTTTCTTACCTATCCACTATACACTTATTGGGGAGTTTCTTGCTGGGCACGGAGACTGATGCCTTGGAACTGGCCTGATCAATGGTCTCATGGTTGTCTCTGAGTTCCAGTGTCTGCCTTAGACACCACATTTCACACTGAGTTTCCTGAAGAACATATCTGACGCTGCTGCTTCTCAGTATTCTTCAACTAGCAATCTACACTGGTGAAGGAAGGACTCCCACTCACCAGCCCCAGTCTACCAAGGGAATTGGCTTTCATAACCTTTGGAGAGAGTTCACCCTCATTGTCTGCTAAACGGACTTTAGAACCACCTAGGAGACAAATCTCTGCGCTGTCTGTGAGGGCATTTCTAGTAGGCAGGAGGGAGGACCTACCCTGAATGCAGACAGCACCTTTCTATGGGCTGAGGTCCCATAGAAAATAAGAAAGGAGAAAGCAAACTGGATGTCAGTATCTTTCTCTTCCCGCTTCTTCACTGCATGCTCTGGTCAGCTGCCTCATGCTTCTCCAGCCTTTCTCTCCCTGCCATGATGGACCGCACCCTTGGAATGGGAGCCAGAAGAGACCTTCCTTCCCCTAGTAGCTTCTGTCCAGCATTTTGACACAGCAATGAGAAAAATAAATAAGATATCCTTCCTTGCTCTTAGCCCTCAGAATAATGTGCTCTACCAGGGGCATATTCTAACTGAAAGCCCATGGTGGTGTTCTTTCTGTGTTTAAACATGAGCTATGCAGTGGTGTCTTTGATAAGCCTCTCTCTGGGCCTCTAGAAAGTCTTGTTGGCTTTTTAACAACTTTTATACTAAATAGCTGGGACTGACAAGTGGCATATTTCCTTACAGGTGAAATACACACACACACATACATACATACATACATACACACACACACACACACACACACACACACACATGCACAGCATGCACGCATGCATGCACACCATACATACATACCTTCATGAACTACTTCAGAAATTCAGTGATATTAATTCTATATTTTGAATTTAGTAGATAGCAGAGGAATGCTTTTACATTTTCCTTTATGTGGGACACATTTGCAACTTGAGAACAAGAGCCAGTGTTAGTTTTCAGACGAAATCCATTTAATTAATCATACTATTTGAACAGCTGGGGAGGCCATATATTTATGTTAGAGCTTAACATTCTTGTGAAAAATTGTCAAGTATGAATCAAAATAATATTATTTCACTTTTTAATGATACACTATTTATCTTTAGATTTTCTTCACATCTAACTTTATAAATCAACAGGTCCAGCCTTTCAGAGGTACTGGTTCCTGTGCTTAAAGCATTGGCGAGCACTATCACATGCAGAGTGTGTGTGTGTGTATGTGTGTGTGTATGTGTGTGTATGTGTATGTGTGTGTATGTGTGTGTATGTGTGT
>NC_022019.1:2932500-2941438 GCF_000317375.1 Microtus ochrogaster
TGTGTGTATGTGTGTGTATGTGTGTGTATGTGTGTGTGTGTGTGTGTGTGTGTGTGTGTGTGTGTGTAGGGGTGCTTTTAATCTTCTTACCACAGGGACTCATTTAAAAAGTGTGAGGTTTTCCAATTTTGTTTTTAATTTGGGCTGGTGATAGACAGAGAAGGAATAAGTCAGCAGTTCCCAGCAGAAAGATGAGTCTTTCTCAAAAAATGAAACAAAGTAAAACTTTTAAAGCCTGTCAGTTCTATTTAAGTCAGTAGTGAAAACTCTATATAGACAAATACAAGACAATGACAAAATTGAATTGTTATGTTAAATCACCTAAACCCACATTTTTAATGAGAACATTCGTTAAAATGGGACAGACCATAGAGAAAACAGATAGGAATGCTGTGTAACACCAGGTGAACACTAAATTCTGCTTCTTTTCCTGGAACGATGGACAACGAAAGAACGTGAGGTTCTTCCATAAATAATCTCGGAAACTCCAAGGACGGGAGCAATTGTTTCTGTGGACAAAACACTTGTGAATACCAACAACAGCCGTTCTTAGACCCAGTGTAAACTGGGTCTCCAAGGGCTTTACTGGACCTGCAGAGGCAACAGGAATGATGGGTAATCAGGACGTGGCACCATAAGGTTTAGTTTTCCATTTTGTAGCACATCACTGAAGAGCAAAATTGTTATGTTTGGCAACGTGCTTGGCTGAGGCCACAGGTCTGTGGTTCTGACTAAAGCCGTGCAAATGCTCTCTCTCTATCAGGAGGGCAAGGCATGGGAGTAGCCATTGGGAAGGACCTGAAAGCCTTTTGAGGGTTTGAGATTCAGAAGAGTTGTGTAATCAAGGTCTGCAAGACCTATGCTCCCCACGGATAGCTCAGCTGTCTGCTTCTCCGTGTTATCTTTGTTTTCAACATCTTAAACTTCATCTATGCAGGAAGACAGGGAGCATGTGCTGGTCAAGAATAGATCAAAAGACAAGAATATGTCCCCTGACATGAACATGTCCACACAGAGATGCTCTCAACTGAGAATGTGCCAATGCAGGGTAAGATAATCACTGTGAGCCTTTGGGGCCCTCAAAGAGAAAACTAGCAGAGACGACAAAGCTCACCCCTGTGTCTGTCCTCCAAACTCTCACAATGGGAGAATGGAAAGACAGTTAAATAAAACATAAGCAAGTGTAGAGTTAGAACTGGCATAAAGAAAGCAGCAGTGTAAGAGCTCATCCTAACCGGATGTGACATAGTCAGGGAGGGAGGCTTTCCTGAGGAGGTGGGGCCTGGCTGGGTCATCCTTAGGACCATGAAGAGGGTTTTTCTGCGGTAGAGGAGGGGGCGCATGAGTTAGACGTGGTAGGAAGAGCCCCTTGGGCCAGGAAAAGGAAGCAGAGAAGTCAGGGAGAGAGGAAAGGCCTGATAGGGAGAAGGGCTCAGATCCAGCACAATTTGAAGTCCTCACTAATGAGTATCATTCGAGGTAAAAAGTGAGAGGCACACATACTTTGAGATAATTCCTCAGAAGTGCCATGTTCAGTCTGGAGAAAGCCAAGATAGGCCCACATCATCTGGAATCCGACATGATTGTCTATACACAGATACACCCACCTTTTCGTTGTACATTAATTGTTGGGGACAGCAATATTAAGAGATGGCATCTTGAATGGGGGCCAAACCACCACTTGGTTAAAACAGGGGAGTTTTGACTAGCTCTGCTAATAAATAATGAACCCAATATCCTTTGCCTGGCATTCATTCTTTCACATAAATTCAATATGCTAATGCATCTGTAACAAATTAAGTGTCTCTTAAAAGTCCCTTGAAAGTCTCCAAATCTTTGAAAATTTAGAGTGCCTATGGAAAACAAATAAGCAAAACCCTTGACCTTTTCTCTATTCATAAGTAAGATCAATGGAATATGCCAGAAACCCAGAAATCCTTCTATTCTCCGAATTTTTAAAAGGAATTTGCTTTTATGAATCCAAAGCAAAATTGGAGGTCTCTTTCAAAAAATTAGCTTTCTTGGTTAGGTTTTGATAATGAAGTCAAGAGAATACTAATACATACCAGTTGTAATGTAGGATAGCCCAGTCTCTAAACTCACACTGATATTTGACATGTGTGGCCTAGACAAGCCTTGGAATCTAAGAGTAGCAATTTAAGTTGTTTATTCTTACATAATGGCAAAGCAGGGACAGAAGAGTTTCTATGTCCCATTAGTCAATGTCACATACCCTTTCTGCCTTCCAGTAACTGTTTCCTGTAATAACCCATTAAACAGATCTGCAACAATCAATAAAATACTTGAGGCTATGCATGAAATCCAAATAGAATTTTAGAATAGAGAGATAAGAATATAGCATTTTGAAAAGGGGTTTTTAAATAGCAAAATTCATTTCATCTTATTTTGGGAAAAAAATATTTGAAGAATGGGATGGGAAATACTACCAAAACAAGTTAGCAATTTCTGAGGTTTTCAATTAAGTTGCCAATTTTAAGGCTATTATGCTACTCCCTGAATCAAAGGGATTAACAATTTTCCTCTTAGCAATTAGAAAGGTAGAATTGTACCGTGGAAGCACACAGAGAAAGACTGTACAAGAAGTTAGAATCAACTAAATCTCCGCCAAGGACCACCCAAGAGGAGCTAAATGAGAGGTTACTTTCAAGTGGGGCTGGGATCAAAGACTGAAGGAGATTAGAACCAATAGGAGGTTAAAGGGAAACATCTGGCCTCTCGCAGCAATCTCCAATGGAGAAGTGGATCTTCCGTGAAGAGGGAACAGCCCATCTGACCACAGACCCTACCATGTGCCATGAAATGCCAGCTCCACCAGGAAGATCCCTTTGCCTTTCAGCAGAAAATGCACCCAAACATTCGGGAAAAATCAGTTGAGTGTGTACAGCAACAGAGAGAGAGAGAGAGAGAGAGAGAGAGAGAGAGAGAGAGAGGTGGAGAAGGAAAGAGGGGTTTAGTAGTGCATATGTGTTCAAGTGTGTGTGTGTGTGTGTTTATATGAGAGCACTTAACTCACAACCACATGCATGTGGAGGTCAGAGGTCAATGTCAGGTATCTCCCTCACTCCCCATCTTATTTTTTGAGACAGAATCTCTCACTGGACCCAGAGCTCATGGATCCGGCTGGCTGGCGCTGCTGGCTTGTCTCTGCCTCTCCACTGCTAGGATTACAAACATGCATCCGGTTTATCCACAAGTGTTAGGGGTCTGCAGGTCCTCCCTGCTTGCCTGGCAAGCCCTTGACTAACTGAGCCCTCTCCCCATGCCCAGCATTTGGCTTCCAAACCCTTTCTTCCCCTGTTAGAGCACACTGAGTGTCTTTCCTTCGTAGTCTTGGATCCAATAAAACCCATGTCTGCTAAGGAAGAAATGAAATGTCCTAGGGGCAACGTGTAATTTTCAGGATATACGACAGGAGGAGGAAGCTGCAGTGTTTTCTTAATTAAAATAAAAGAGATTTTTGATGAAAAGGCCACTTTATTTGAGAATGTTCTAGCTTCCTAATCCGGGTCTTTTGGAGCTAATGGTCATGTGTTTCATTTCTTCTGAGTGCCTGGATAAGTAACCACCAAAGAATATCAGAGTGGGCTCAGACTCGCATTTTCAGGCATGCCAGCTCTATCTACTGTCCCTTCCCCTCACATCTCCTTAGAAGCCCAGAGAGGAATGTCTTCAAGTTCCCGAGCAAGTGGGTTTGCCTGCCTCTGTCTAACAGGAAGTCACCTAGGATCTGAGCTCCTGGGCGCTTTGTCATGGGTCAGGCTGGCAACGGGCTGGTCCCTTACTCAGGTCACAAGTAAAAAGAGAGTTTGTAGCTCTGAGCACCTTTTGCCACATGGCATTTTTACTGATGACTTTCAAGAAGAGAGACTCATAGACAGTGGCGCCTGGAGTGTAGCTTTCAGTCCACCACATACGAGAAACCAAGAGGAAAAGATGAAGAAACACGAACCATAAGGCAGCGGTTCTCAACCTGTGGGTCACGACCCCTTAGAGAATCAAATGTCCCATTCACAGGGGTCGTATATCAGATGCCCTGAATATCAGATGATACGATTCATAACAGTAGTAAAACTACATTTATGAAATAGCTATGAAAATAATTTTATGGTTGGGGGTCACCACAACGTGGGGAACTGTATTAAAGGGTTAAAGCATTAGGAAGACTGAGAACCCCTGTCCTAGAGACAGGGGGCAGCTTAGGGTACAACTTCGTCCTAATCCCCCTGCACCTGGGCACTTGGTCTCTTCCTTCTGTCTCATGCAGCCTCGTGGTAGGTATGGGGCTGAAAGGGAGCAGAATGCAGCACCATGGCACCAGTTTCCACTCCGCCTCGGTTGTGAGCCACAGAGTCCCTCCTCCTTCCTACCTTCCCAATGTAATTGCCTCTGGACCTCACAGAAAAGAGACTGAGGACTGCAGTCCTCAGGGTGAGGCTCCTCCTCATCCAGCCAAGTGACACGCTCATTTCCCGGCTCCTCACTACAAATCGCTCCTTCTCTGAAGAACTCAGCTTCTTGTGTTGTGAAGTATGTAGTTCTTTTTTTTTTAAATTTATTTATTTATTAAGGATTTCTGCCTCCTCCCCGCCACCGCTTCCCATTTCCCTCCCCCTCCCCCGATCAAGTCCCTCTCCCTCATCAGCTAGAAGAGCAATCAGGGTTCCCTGCCCTGTGGGAAGTCCAAGGACCGCCCACCTCCATCCATGTAGTTCTAATTAAGTAATACTGCAAATTCCTCAGCTTCCTTTCATCTACCTTTCACTCGCTACTCTTTCACTTTCATTTTTCTTCCTTCCTTCCTTCCTTCCTTCCTTCCTTCCTTCCTTCCTTTCTCCCTCTCTCTCTCTCTCTCTCTCTCTCTCTCTCTTTCTTTCTTTCTTTCTTTCTTTCCACAGGGTCTCTTTATGTAGCCCCAGCTGTCCTGGAACTTGTTAGGTAGATTAGGAGGGGTTTGAACTCACAGAGATCCTCCTGCTTCTGCCCCCGAGTGCTGGGAGTGAATGCAGCATCACCATGTCCACTCACTCTCTACTTTAACAGCTACTTCTGCTTTTGTGCATGAATCTAATGCACCACTTTGGAAGCCACATGTGATAATGAGAATGTACCCTAACATTTTGCTTATCCATTATTCCTGGATTGTGCAACCAGTTGTCCCTGCTTCTAGCTCCATTATAAATAGCATTGCTGAACACTATCATTCATGGCTCTCTTTCATCAGTGATATAATCATTTCTTTTGGGTCTAGCCTTAGTTTGACTACTAGATCACAGGGTAGATGAATACTTAATGTTGCATGTGACTTTCCCCAATGTCTATTCTAGTCTATATGCCTTCCTGCTCATATCTTTGTTAGCAGTAGGCATTATATGACCCTTTACATCAGTCACAGAATTGAACCCAGGCCTTTGTGCATGGCAGACAAGGGCTCTACCATTGGACTCTGTGCTTAGCCCTTATATGACTTTTGAATATGAATCACTGATAATCAGGTTCTCTTTCTCATTAGTAACAGGGCTTTAGACTTGGCAACTAAAACAGTTATTTTTATGCCACATTTTTCAGTGTTGTGAGATTGTGTGGAAGTCTTTACAGTTCCAGCGGGCATTAGGAATAAGCCAGTGTCCTGATGAATTGAGAGGCATCATAGGGCATACTCAGATCACCATTTTCTGAAAAGCAGGAAACATCTCAGCTACACAGAGCCTGAAGGAGGATGATTGGGGTCAACCTGGAGAACTCAGCCAGATCCTTTCTCAAAATAAAAGTGGAAACAAAACCAAATAAGAAAACAACAACGAAAAAAGAACACACTCAAAAAAATGTAGTTGCAAAAGCCCCTGTTACTAGGAGAATTCAGAAATCCCTCTGCCCATAGCTTCCAAGATCAGGGAAGATCAATGATCTAACAATGAGCTCATCCACAGTCTGATAGGTCCGTAAGAATCTTAAGACTTTGGATTAATGCCGGGCGGTGGTGGCACACGCCTTTAATCCCAGCACTCGGGAGGCAGAGGCAGGTGGATCTTTGTGAGTTCGAGACCAGCCTGGTCTACAAGAGCT
The DNA here is from genome assembly GCF_000317375.1 of Microtus ochrogaster. Taxonomy (NCBI): domain Eukaryota; kingdom Metazoa; phylum Chordata; class Mammalia; order Rodentia; family Cricetidae; genus Microtus; species Microtus ochrogaster. The sequence goes on from NC_022019.1 coordinate 2,938,585, forward strand.
AGTTCTAGGACAGGCTCCAAAACCACAGAGAAACCCTGTCTCGAAAAACCAAAAAAAATAAAAATAAAAATAAAAAAATAAAAAAAGACTTTGGATTAACTGCGAGAGATCAATTACACATGATCAGCACACAGAGAGCCTGTGCTGAAAGCTGTGTGAGGGGAGGATAATGTCCAGATCCCATGGAAAGAGTAACACTGGGTTCCATTCTACAGGGAGGGAGCAGGTGTTACCCCTCACCCCATCCAACGGTTGTATGCCCGGGAGGACTACCTATCTCTCCTGTGTAATTCTACCCCTATGGCACAAAACAAAGCTCATCAGACATTCTACCTCCAAGACCTATGTCATTCTCTTTAGGCTGAGTGTCTAACTTTCAAATCTCTATTTTCACTTGTCCTCCAGAGCATCCTTCAACAGAACTTTATCTGATATTTTAAAGAGAAAGAGTATTTGAATCTCTAAAACAAGTTAAGATCCTCTCAAAGAGAGAAAGAATTTGAAAAAAAAAAAGCCAGGCAGTGGGATTAAAGAAGCTTTTAATCCTAGCACTCAGAAGGCAGAGGCAGACGGATCTCTGTGAGTTTGAGGCCAACTTGATCTACAAGAGCTAGTACCAGAATAAGCTCCAAAGCTACTGAGAAACCTTGTGTCCAAAAAAAAAAAAATGAGAAGAAAAAGACACCTATCAGGAAATTTCATTATCCAAAAAGATCAATGAGCAACAAAATGGGTGGTTCAAGGATGTTCAAACTTTCTGGGTATCAGAGCTCAAAGAACTGAGCTATAATACAATTCAACTATTGAAACAAATAACTATTAAGCAACCATAGAATATTTTCCTTTGAATATGTTAGCAATGATCTAATGAAATAAAATTAACTTGATAGATGCTATCACAACTGTGGAAAATAATTTCCATAGAAGTCAGAAAACAACTAATAGGAGAGAATGTTAGAGAAAACCTTCCTGGCAATGTCCTACCAAGTGACTCAGTCGGTCACTCTTCATTTGCCACTGGGACTCCAATGATATGGAATGCTTTATACATACTATCCAATGTTAATTGTTGATTTAGCCAAGTAGAGTGGATGTCCATATTTCATTTAGTCGTTGATTTCTTCTCAGGAGCATTGTATGGAGGCCCAAAGAGTGAACTGTCAGCTAGCCTGTCTTGATTGGGTACTGGTTCTGTCTTCCGAGCTCTGGAGTTTTAAGTGAGCTGCTTAGTCCCTCTATAGTTCAGTCTACTCTGGTAGAAAATAGACACTATAGTTGCAGCACTCAGATTATGAGGTTCTTGGATTTGCCCAGTGCTTGAAAGATGAGTGTTTGTAAAGTTACAGGTACTTACAGTTATCTTCTTAAAACACCAAGATTCTCTTTCAAGGAACAACATCTCTCTCATTCTCAACCCAGTTCATGAACATGGACCTAATTCTTATTTTGGATCCTTGGGCACTGCTGAAGTAGATGCAGTAACAATCAAGACGGGGTTTGGGGTTGATTTGAGCTATGTAGAAGACATGCTTTTGTTCTCTGAGCAGTTTTCCCAGATAATGGCTATAAATCTGGAGATGCTAAGAATCAAATTGAGGAAAACTGCCTAAAAAAATGCCAGCTTGGGATGATGACAAGAGATTCAATCACTATGATATCATTCAAGCCACTAGGTCTGGATATGTTTACGACTATTATTTCCAATTTTATGAGCCAATATATTCTCTTCTTTGTAATAAGATCTAAAATGAAATTCAGTTATTCAAATTGAAGGAATCCTAAGTAATATAGTAAACTATGTCCCCAAATATTTGGGGACTAAATAATTTTTTAATTTATCCAAAGTTTTACTAGGTATCTTCTCTGTTAACATTGTCCTGGATTCTGGAACATAACATCACACTCCAATGGGAAAGACAGACAGAGGATGGGATGATGAGGCTGAATTATTACTAGGTCAGATGGAATCAAACAGCGCTTTACAAGTTCCAGGCTGCTCTATGGATTCTCATTTGGTTCACCTTTATCTTAAGAAGTTAGATCTGAACTGTCACTGCTTTGTCTATGCAAGACTTCATGGGAGCTTCTGACTTTATCCCTTCATGTCATAAGGCATCATCCTCTGACTCATATTGACAACTATTTCTTTTTCTTTTATCCATTCACCCATCTATTCATGCATTCATGAATTTAGTGTGCATGTGTGTGTGTGTGTGCATGCGTGTGTGTGTGTGTGTGTGTGTGTGCATGTGTGTGTGTGTATGTGCTGACCTGTATGTGAATATATGGAAGATAGAGGCTGACATCAAGTATCTTCCTACTTCTGTCTTTATCTTATTTTTAAAGATGGGATCTCTAACTAAGCCTGTATCTCATTGATTCAGCTAGTCTTGCTGGTCAGTGGGCTCCAGGACTTGTATTGTCTCTGCCCTCCCAGAAATGGGTAACAGGCACATACCACTGCCTTTTATGTAAGTGTTAGTGATCTGAATTTACATTACCCTGACCTCACCTTACACAACAAGTACTTCAGTGGCTTTTCTCCCAAGCCCCGCCAATCATTTTCTCTACCATGAATTAAACTTGATTAATAACAAAGATATGGCACTTCCAAACCTATTTTGTCTGCTTGATCCCAACACTGCCCCCTTTATAATTGCTCTCACCTGCGCTTTCTTTCCTCCTCCTGCTCTTAGGTGCTGATTCCTGCTTGGATGCTCAAGTCCAGCCTTCCTAGCTTACAACACCTGCACGGCCCCCATCTGTGATTTTGGAGCAGGTTTTGTGGTATCTGGTTGGTGGGAGTTCACAGAACTTGGCTTGCTAGAATGACCATTCTTATTGAAAGTGACAG
>NC_022019.1:2942451-2976950 GCF_000317375.1 Microtus ochrogaster
CTCTTAGGGCAAGGACTGTATTCCTAAAGAGAGACGTGGTAGCAGGGCACAGCATCTCCCATAGGAAGGGCCATGAGAAGAGAGATTCAGTAGCCACAGAGATTCAAAGATGGGCCAGAAGCAGTGAGGGGAACCCAGAGCATGGTTCCCAGGAATAGTGCCTGCTTCATATCTTGGTTACAATGCTGTTATTAATATTCTATTGCTTAGGGTTTCACATAAGTTTATTATTTATTTAATTTGGTTTTCTAAGACAGAGTCTCATGTAGCTCAGACTGGTCTTAAGCATGCTATTAATTGAGGATGGGTTTGAATTTTTGATCCTCCTCCTTCTGTGTCCCAAATGCTGGACCATAGGTGCACGTGTCACCACACCCAGTCAGTTTTGTCACAGTAAGTCTAGCTACAGCCTTTCCCACTTGTCAAACTCTGTCAGCTCCTAACTCAGTGCTAACCATGAAAGTTCATCAAATAAGTACAGCACAAACACTTTTTGAGTACATGAATGTCAAAATGGTTAATGGTACTAAGGGGTAAGCCAGTACTATCCACGTTTTAACAAGAGGAATCTTATTGCTTCATTGCCAGCCTCTGAGATAATTTCAAATTTCACCTAGACAAATTTTTAGCTGAGTCATTCATACTAAAATATTATATGGAGAGAGTCCCAAATGAAAAATAATCCTCCTTATCAAGAAACTTGCCTTCTGCTTACATATTATGCAAACAAATATTCTTGGTGCCAGGCAACATGTGTCGTTATCATTGGGGTCACACAAGAAATCCCAAGAGTTGGTGGCTTTGAGCTGTCCTTGTACCTCAGATGATACAGCATGCTCTGAAGAAGTGATGTATTTAATCTGTGCACCCAAGGATAAATTGGGCTCAGACAAGTCAATGCGCATATCCCAGGCAGAGAGAATGCTGCTGGATGAGGAAGAGTGAGTTGGGTTGTTGGGGTAATAGTGGAAACATCCATATACAGTTTATAGTCGGTTTTCTGAAAAGTTCTAACAAGTCCCAGCCATCCAAGTATCTGGGTCTTGACAGAAAAACACTAGCAAATATTAGTTTTATTTTGTTCTCTCTAGAATGAGTCCATCCTACTTTAGTAATTCAATCTGTGCTTCTTTGAGGGATTTTTAAAAAAAATTGTTCCTGCCAGTTTTAAAAGGCAATCATTCACAAGTATATGTGAAAATTGTCTTAGCAATTATATTGCTTTATAATACCAACGTGATTCTGAAATGCCCTAAGCCCGCAGAGGGCTTAAGTATTACCCAAATAGTTCTGGGAGATTACTAGTGTGGTTTTGGTTTTTCACTTTGTGCTGAGAGAGGGAGAGTTCACAGATGAATACCCATTGGAGAAAGGGAAAACTTTCAGGAAACCTTATTGGATGGACCAGTGAGATGTCTCAGCAGGTAAAAGCACTTACCACTAAGCCTGACAACCTGAGCTCAATGCCTGGCACCCACATGGTGGACAGAAGGAGACCAACAGCATGAGTTATCTTCTGACTTCTATACCTGTACCCTGGCACTCAGTTGTCTGTACGTGGAAGTAAATAAATCCATAAACGTAATACCATTTTAACTAGACCTCCCCTACTCTTACAGTGTCAAATCAATGAGCAGAAAAAACAAGGGAATAAAAGTGAAACAAAAATGTATCTCATGAAGTCCTAGTTTGAAATGATTTAAAATGTGAGTGATAACTTTTAGACATTGATTAGAGTGGTTTGAAACTGTGTATACCGCTTAGCGAAGCAAGAAAGCAAAGCAGTATGTTGACCCTTCTACTCCCGTGTCTATTTGGTTCCCTGGAAGGGAAAGGAACCTTGACCAAACATCACCCCCAGACAGGGAAGGAAGCACTATTTCCCACCATTACCTCCGTCGTTCCAGAGAAGTTTGTATCTCCTTCATCTGCCAACATCCTTGGGACAGTCTTGGAGATCACACTGAGCAGGAGACGGACCCTGCTGAAGCAAGATAGGATGGTCCCAAGCTCCTTGCAAAGAATTCTTGATTAATAAGCCCATCTCTCCCTCAGCAGGTTACACGCTAGGAAGGCCTTTCCAGAAGACTTCACAAAGGGCGGGAAGTGGCCCAGGGCAGTCTCGTGAACGTCCTCTGGGGTCTGAGAGACATCCAGATTGGAGGTTTGCCAAAGGGCATACTTTGGCTTCCTGCCAGCATTTTGTAGAGGGAAACATTACATTGAGGGACGCCCTTTGTTCTAATGAAAATTTCAAGGTCAGAAAACTATCCATTTTACCCACACACAGAATCTGACATTCACAGATTTATTGTGTCTCAGGAATTCATGACATGTCCTCGGAGTTTACCTTGGCTGGCAAAAAGGGGGGGGGGGAACTATGATAACAAAATTATTATACACAAACAGCAATTTTTCTGTACAGCTTCCTTACACTGTCTTCCACTCCTTAAAAACCAAACCTGTATGTACTGATTTGATTTGCTTCATATTATAATTCTTTAAATAGCCCCTAAAATGTTTTCCCAACAGAAACGTGATACCATTTGGCTTACAATAACTAAACCTGCTGCACCAAAACATAAATATAAGATTCATTCTTTAAAGTTTTAAATTAGGGCATTGTATTTACAGGTCCAGTTTTGACATAGATTTTTAAAATGAGATATTTAATGTCAAGGAGGGAAACACAGAGACAAACTGCTTCGGTACATTTATGTCCTATTTCTTCTTTCTTTATATAGCAAGCACTGAAAATTGAGAAAATTGGTGTCTGTTTGCTGTTCCTTGAGAAACAACTAGGAAAACCCATGCTTGCACACAGTGAGACTTTAACAAGGCAATGCATAGGGTTTTATGCTTTCCACAATTAAGATTTACCTGAAGTCTTTTTCACTCACTCCCTGGCCAAAGACCACCAACCTGGAAACAATTTCTGTTTTTAATAGCCACCATTAATATCTATGAAAACACAGTAAATGCACAATTTTCACATCAGGATATGAAACCACAAGAAGTGAATTATTTATATGAACTACATAAAAGTAACTTAGCACTGCCCATGCTTGCCAGACAAAAGTGGCCTTTGTACTTTCCACTCATTCAAGAGATTCACTGAACTTCCCACCCAACGTTTTGCACCGCGGCAAACGTTTTAATGGTAAGAAACACATAATCTACAACTCCTCTCTTATAGACAGGTTGACTCCAGTTGGGAAAACACACAAATCAGTCCGCAACCTCACACACACACACACACACACACACACACTCATACATACACGAATACCCTGTCACATGTGATCAAGAGCCATTAGCACTCATTGTGTACAAAAGGCTTAGTGAGTGAAGTTGTGATCACTATTGTTTTAACAGTCTAAGAAGTTGTCATGGAAATGGTGGGCATGAGTCCAAAGAATAAAGCTATGGCCAAAGATTTCATTACTCACAGATGTACGCATCTAATTGAAAAGAAATTTGTGTTGACACTCTGTTACCCTGGATAAATATTTTTATACCTTGACATCTCTCTTCCTTTTTTCTTTACTCTCTATTCCACACCCATCAGCTGCTTCTGCTTACAGTGCCTGTTGCTATGATTCCTACATGTTATGCCAGAAATCGTAAGTAAAAAGTGAGTCTTAGTCTCTGAGACCCAAACAAGGTAATGTTTCATGAATGATGCATTCTAATGTGTAAGTGAAATAGCCTCCTCCAATTGGGAAAAGGAGATAGATGAATAGATGATAGATAGATAGATAGATAGATAGATAGATAGATAGATAGATAGATAGATAGATAGATGAAGAGATACAGATAAATATGGATTTTATTATCATCTTGGGAGCAAAAATAGCCTACTATAGAGCTGTCTGTCTTCGTTAAAGAATGACTAGATCACTGTGGGGCTATTTGTCTTTGTGAATGAGTTTATTTAGGTATGCGTGCTTTCCAGATAACTTTTCAAAATGTTTATGGACCTACCCATATAACTTTTTATTTTCTGTTTCTAAACTTTGCAATTTCAGTTGCTAATCAGGCTCAACCCTACGTGATATATTGTGCTATTAAATATAATAACAGGAAGACAAATGGATTAAAATTGGTAGAAATTGCATGGTGTGTCAGGTATGGTAGTATGCACCTATAATGCCAGCACTGGATAGATTAAGGCAGAAGAACTGTGAGTTTGAGGTCAGCCTGGACTACTTAAAGAGATTGTGCTGGCTAGTCCTATGTCAACTTGACAAAAAATCTAGAGTTGTCTGAGAAGGGGAAACCTTAATTGAGAAAATGTTCCCATAAGATCTGGCTTTAAGGGATTTTTTAAATTAGTTATTTTTTTGGGGGGAGGACTCAGCCCATTGTGGGTGGTTCCAACCCTGGACTGTTGATCCTGGGTACTACAAGAAAGCAGACTGAGCAAGCCACAGGAAGCAAGCCCATATGCAGTACTTCTTCATGGCCTTGGCGTCAGCTCCTGTCTCCAGGTTCCTGCCCTGTTTGAATTCTTGTCCTGATTTCCTTTGATGATGAACAGTAATATGGAAGTGTAAGCCAAATAAACCCTCTCCTCCCCAACTTGCATTTTGGTCATGGTGTTTTATTGCCACAATAGAACTCTAACGTAGAGACCCCTGTTCAACCCTACATCCTATACTCTACTGCTACCTCAAGGCAATTGCAGGATGTTCACAGCAGAGCTGAAATTGCTTTTGTTTTTCTTCTTCCTGGGCTTGTAGAGCCTGTAACAGTGAGATGCCACGATCTCTTTGTGCCATGATGACCCATGACCTGAGACAGGTAGCAGGAGTTGAGCCTGGACTGTTTGTGTGCTGCAAAGTCTCCAGAGTCCAGAGCACAGGAACATTCTGCTCCCTCTTAAAAAAAAAAAAAGTTTGCTTTGCTTTTCTATACAATTTGGCTAAAATGTTTTACCTATGTGTTAAGCCTTATTTTGGAAAAGCAAGTTTGTATCTTCCTTAACAAATTGTCTGCTCTCTGTACGAATAACATGGGCCTTGTTTTCAACTATCAAGCCAAAACAGAAATCAATTTACAACCTGTTATTCAATTTATACCAGCTGGGAATTCCTTTCTATGCAGGGAGGTTTTACAACCATCCATTCTTAGAGTTGACAGTTGTTCAAGAAATGTGTGTTAATTTTACCAATTGAAATTTTATTTATTAAGAGATTGCACGCACTCGGGAAGGTGTATATAACCGAATAGGCTGGCTTTGTAGCAAATGCATAACCCAGATCCTAGGAAGATATAAGAACGGGCCACGATGCCACCTTAAGTAATGAAATACTGGAATTTATTTTGCCAGTGAAGTTAGAGATATTTAAAACCTTATTCTGGGCCATGAGTCTATGACCTACCAAAAGCTGGGAGACTTTCTACATGTCTGAGATAAAGCAACGATGTCTACAGGTTAAAATAATGAAGTGTGCTTGAAAGACCTGAGGAGTTAGAAATAGACTGCAAGAATTCGTCCTCAGCTTTGCTCATCTCTATCGTTATTTTATACAGTGATGCTAACACCAATAACTGAAGCATCACTTTCCTTTAGATAAGGAACTATGTTTCTGGGGCTCACAGACCTGAGAAAGTGTGGCAAAATTCCTGAGACCCTGAAAAAAGGGGCCGCAGAACTTTTAAGTGGCTTTTTCTTTTCCTCTCAAACCTGGCTTTTGTATTCCTTCCCTTTCCCCTTATTCCCCACCATTCTTTTTGTGGCCAATTAGGTTGCCACCCAAACCCACAGTGACACCTGCTGGCTAATCAGAACTGGCCGGACTGCTGGAATCGTCTAGCGAGGGCATGTGTTGAACAAGGATTATAACAATGGCTACTATAAAAATTCTTTCAAGCTGGAGACAGTGAGAAAAACCCGAGGGAATGTGGTAAGGGTATTTTGGAAGAGGACATTCTTCTTTTCAGGAGAACTCACCTCAGAAACTAAAGGTGGAAAATGGAAAGATTGGGGCTTTATTTCATAAAAAATGGCCAAAGGGACACTCTGTACCACGAGCCAATTATTTAGGTGTAAGATAAAAGTTGTGCTAATCATTCACAGGAAGTCACTCTTTACAATGGTTCTCATCAATTTCATTTTTATTACAAAAGGTGGCATGCAGCCATCCCGTAGCAAAATCCCCCAAAGATTTGAACATGTCCACGAACATTAATTTCTTCTGACACAAGGCTTAAGCTGTTAGACTTACAGCGCTCCTTCTTCATCATTCCCCAAATCTTCTCAACCTTTGAGGAAGGCTCTTTGCTGAAGAATATTTATATTTGCTCATCACAGGTATTCATTTATATGTGGGTGCTTTGGGCTGGGCACCTTTTAAAAAGGATGTTTGCTTTCCTTCAGGAAAACCCATTTCTGATCTGAAAGGACAAATTTTAGTTTTAAAAAAAGAGACAACAAGAATTTTTTTTTTTTAAAACATGGGTACATTTCTTAAAAGATTGGCACTTTTCACCCTAAGTGAAATCCTAGGAAAACCTTCTCCATACACACGTGTTTGTAGTTGAAACAAGAGGTTGTCCCCAAAGGCTTGTAGCAGCCAACGTGTGCTGGACAGAAATCTTGGCCCTCTTCATCCTCGCTGTGTGTTCTCGGAGCCAGGGCTTCAGTTAAGCATGACCTCAGAAGAAGAGTGATCCTTTCAGCATTTCCTGGTATTTGGGGAAAGGAATGTTTTATTTGACTGCAGATGTCACTTGGTTTACAAGAAGGATTTGGTAGCTCATTCATGCCAGTACTGCACTTACCCCGGATTTTTGCTCTGTAGGAAGAACACATGTCAGCGCTCACTGTTTGTTAAATGGAAAAGGTTCGGTACAGCAGAAGCTTCTATTATAAACATTGTGACTTCGTGCAATTTACAAAATGTTCTATCTCCATTAAACAATAAACCCTTGACCCCAGAGCTCAGTTTGAGGATTCGGTGATTCGAGAAGGTAGACATAATGGATAGCGATAATAAATGAAAGGGTTCAAGAGGTTAAGAAAAACTGTTTAATTATTTCTCTAGAGTGTGGGCTGCAGAAGCCTTGCGTGTCTGTCTGCCATCGTCCTGGAGAAACGCTACGTGGAAGGAATCCACCAGCGCAGGCCAGGGGGGCACAAAAGCAGGTTGCTGGCCCTCAACTGTGTTTGTGAACTAATAGTCTCTAGATACCCTTCCATGTCTGAAGCTCTGCGCTTCCTGCCAGGAGATCCCGTGCCAGTTCCTGGGCACATCATCTGTTTTCCGAAGCGCTTGGATTGTTAGCATGAGAAATCCATTGCACATAGCTGCTTCCCAGCTGGGGCACTGGTGAGTGTAGCCTTTCTGCCTTATTTATTTGTTGAAAACTATGTTCTGTCCTCTCTTGGAAGTTCTCTTATGTAACTAGTCCTGGACACAAGCCCTTGGGCACTCAGTCCCAGGCCGAAAGCCTGCTTGTCGGTGGAGGACCTCCTTCTGAGAAGACTCCTCACTTGAACTTCGCAAGGTCAGGGTGTCCGCCTGAGGGCAGAATGTGGCAGTTCCCAAAGTGTCCTCTTCTCCAAATCATGTGGTCGAGAAACAGATGAAGGCTGCAGACTTGGGCTTTGGTTGGAGAACTGGGCTAGAAGGCATTCTGGGTGTAACCTGAGAGGCCAGGTGAAGACTGCTCAGATCTGCCAGGATTCCTTTGTGAGTCCAGTGTGTTCAAAGCAAGAGCCAGCAAGGACTGCTCTGTAGGTCTTGTCCAGGGTTTCAAGGCTGGAGGAGAAGCCTGTTGTTGCCAGATGAAGGCGAATCCATTAGGGCTTCTTAGCCCTAGGCCCATCAAAAACACATTTACAGTAAACTGCTGTCTGTTTTGCTCCAGATCAGAGGCAGCTGGTCTGATGAACTTTGACTTCTGAACTCTAGCGGAAAAAGCACTGGGAAGCTATGAAATAAGCAAGAAAGGGAACCAGGCCTGGCTTTGATTGAAACACTTCCAAACATCTTTTCCCCTGATAGTCTGAGGTGGGCAGAGCAGACACTAAAACTTTTATTTTATTCAGTTGTGGTATTAATGTGGAAGGTGCCGTTACCTTTCCTGGGTGTGTGTGAGCATCAGGGTTTCGGGTAAGAAAGTTCTGGGTGTCAGTGTCAGTCTACCACTTGGTAGTCCCAATCTGCAGCCTTCTGATCTGTAAAGGAGCAGTGGAAATGACACCGACGTGGGACCGCTTTACAGATGAAATGATACCAGACGTGGGACCGCTTTACAGATGAAATGACACCGACGTGGGACTGCTTTACAGATGAAATGATACCACGTTCCTCAGATGCTCAACACATTCCCGGCGAGGGTCGGCTTCAGCTGGGAACAGAAAGTCTTTGAGTCTGAAGCCAGCCCTGGTGATCAGTCTGTGTGGCCTCAGACAAAGGTTCAGATGCTACTCTTGGGTACCACTGAGGTAAATAACACAGTAGGTAAAAGATTTCATTTTCCTACCTGCATGAGATTCAAATGAAATAATCTTCCAAACTGAAAATGGCTATATCCTAGGATCAAGTATCTTCATTTTCTCCCAAACGATACAGATAACTGCCCAATGAGAGGGGATTCCAAACTCCATGTTCAGTCAGAAATACCCGAGAGGGAAAGCACTGGTGCAGGGACATTGGCTACACCAAAAGCTCAGGGGAGCCAAATAAAGGGCAGGACCTCTTGGCCACCATGCCTAACCTCTTCCCACAGAAGCAAGAAGCTGAGCAAAGACAGGAAAGTCTAGTATTAGGCCAATGGGGCATTTGCCTCTTCTATAAAACTTAGGAATATGACCCAAAGCACAGCAGTCAAGATCAATAATATTTCGATGTAAGACTTTAAGGTAAAAGTTATTTAATGTAGTCCCATAGTGGGCAACACGTAAGTTTAAATGGAGATGAGACCGTGAGATCTTGGAGCATCTGAGCCGGGTGTTCAGCTGGGACCAGCAGTGCTGAGAATTCATCCAAAGAAATCCAGTTCTGCTGAAGCCGAATGGGCTGCGGAGGTTCTCAGTGGGGAAGCCCTTGAGCGCACAAGGCTGTTTCTGAGTGGCCTGCACCTCCAAAGATGTGTCTCCATGGCTGCTGTGTGTCAGAGATAGACGAGGCTCCCCTACTGTTTGGGAGATAATTTGAGAAGAAAACTCTGCGCTGTTCTGGGTTCTTTCAAAGCAATTTTAAACTCTCGGATTCTGAGGTTAAAAAAAAAATCACTTATCAAAAAAGCTCCAGGGGGTTTCTTGAACTCAGATCTGGTATTTGCCATGCAATATTTTGATAAATGACGGTTAAATGATTCCAAAGTACACAGATTACATTTCCTTGAATATACATGGTTCTGGAAAATGAAAGGGAAATGCTGCTTGGAGAAAAATACATTCGGGCTCTGCTGAACCCAAGTATTTCAAGAATACAGCAAAGCTTGCCAACGCCCCGGTGCTCCTGGGCTCATATAGCCTGGCTCTCTATTTGAGAATTCCTTCCAGCCCTCGCTTTCCCCAGGCGTCTCTGCTCATGACAGGAAGTCTGTAACTCAATTTTCCCTTCTGTAAATAAAAGCATCTCCAAAACTGCACAGGTCTGCCATCTCCCCCACGGGAAAGAAAGGAAGACAAAAGCAGGTTTTCGTGGTTCTACCCTCTTCCAGGGCAATTGTAGTAAGATCTTAGACTCTAAGATGTCAGGTGGCCTTGGGGGCCTCCCTGATTAAACACACAGCATCGATTCTCGGGGACTCTTATTCCATTACAAAGCCTCGGGAAAATGACAGCAACATTAAACATGGACTCTTTATTGAAATGTAAATATTCATATGAACCAGTGGGCACTGGTCTGTCCAAATTTAAATGTAAGTTATATGCTGCTCCTTTGAGTAGGGTGACGTTCTGACCAGGAGATCAAGGCAGATGAATTAAATTAAACAAAAGTCATGTTTGGAGGGGGCAGTGGTTTGAGGAGATGGAAGTGTCCATATTTTCCTTAATCTCCAGAGTGGGATTAAAATTTATGGAACAGATAAATATTTTGTTTCTAAGTCAGGGGACTCGAAGTAGCCAACAACATTTGGAAGTTTGAAGTTCTTGGGTTAGCAACTAGGTCAGCAGGGCAAAGTTGAAATATTCCCATCTGCAGGTTTGTTTGATTCGCTCACTGCCGTGAGAAACCGAGCACATTCCTTCAACTTTGGAAGCAATGAAGGAGCCCTATGCATTGAGGTTTGTGAACCAACAGAGAGGAATGGTGTTTAATATTTAAATATGTCTCATGTAGCCATTAAAGCTCTTTTACGAGTGTTAAAGCGTTATTAAAGCAAGATGGGCTCTAGGTCATGGGCTCTTTGCTGGCACTCCCACAGTGCTAATGAACTGAGCAATGGCTCCTCACTATACATGGCCGCCTCCAGCATCAAACTCACTGTGCCCGTGCAGTTAAAAATCCCAGGAAAAAAAGTCAACCTGAAAATTATCCTAGCCCAACAACTCTTTTTTCACTGTTTGAACAACCCTACCCCCATTATTTAACATTGGGAAGATTGTAGGAGGCAGGATTAGAGGGCTAAAGTAAGAAATATTGACCAATGAAACAAAATGTATCGGTAATACCCATACACTAAAACCTAGCATCTAGTAGGTCACTCATAGTATGAAGGTATTTACCTTAGTTTCCAGGCAGGTTATGTCCACTCTGGTCTAAGTCATCTACTGTTACCAGAAAAACCCAAGGAAATACTGGAGCAGGAAAAAGCAATGATGATGAAAACCTGGCAGGCTAATAAAAGAAGATGAGCACACTGCATAAGCAAGGCATGTGAGCGAATGTGGAAGCTTTAGATTTTATAGGGCAAATAGTTTGAGGAGTCCTGGTTATGAGTGATAGTCATACCTGCCAAAGCAAAAGCTTTCCTACCACCCGCTGCCAATCATAGCCCATAGAGAGACTGCCGCACAAAAGGATGCTAGAGTATTCATATATGTAAATACTCTCAAACTCCCTTTTCTCCCCTGACTCCAAACAAGACAGTCTCCTACACTTCTCTGCCATCAGAACAACATTCAGCACCAAAGGTTATTGGCAGATAACCCACACACTGTGAGAATCAAACACAAATGTCTGTGGGTTCCACACCATACGTTCAACACAAAACAGTGTGACAACCTATCTTCGCATCACATTTAACAACTGACTAGTTCCATGAAGCACCTGTTAGGATGCAAATAATAAAAGGCTGCATCTTATAAGTCTCTGAGTTCTGGTTGTGGAGGCACGTGAATTTTCTTAAACGGGCTCTGCAAGGAGAAATCAGTTACTGGTGGGTTTTTTGAACTACATTTTTGTGTCAGCATTTAGAAAAAAAAACATTCAGAAAAATTGTAGCAAGAGGCTGCCATGCTGCTGGTGTCTTCCATTCGCTTATGTTGGTTGGTGATGGCATCACTCATACTGTCAAAACACCCAACAACTATGGCTGTCAAGATGCACCGGGTCTAGGGGAGCGGGGGCATTCATCTAAGATGCACCTGGTCCAGAGTCATGGGCTAACTGGAATCAAAAGAAAGTAATCAGGAACTGAGTAGGTGTGTCATGGGTCAGTCTGTGTGTGTATGTATGTTTGTGTGGCTGTCTCTGTTTCCTTTAGGGACTGCACTGACCCTTAATCAAACCTTCCCAATGCATCTCTGTTTCACCCACCTCATCTTCCTGGTCCCCAGTCCCAATTTCAGCACTATCCCAGAGTGTGTCTTAATACATTTTGAGTTGCTTTCCAAAGCTAACCAGCCCAGTCTCTGATTCTTCCTAATTCTAAACTCTAACATGAGAGCAGAAAGAGGGACCCCCTTCAACGTGACACCCTTGTTACAGGTCATTAGCAAGTCTAGGAGCATGGGATCCCCTGTATCTTATCTACTCAGCCAAGTCTTGGGAGACAAAGGAGTCGTTGAACTCTGCAGTCTGAGAAGGAGCTAGCTATGCCAGCTCCCATTGCAATGCAGACAGAGAATCCTAAAGTTACGACACTGTCTACAGCATCTTCTCTCAGAATTCCGCTGTAAGCGATGGCTTAGCTTCTTGCCAGCTTCTCAAATTCCACCTCAAGCATCCCAGAAAGAAGTGGAGAGTGGTCCTCTGTGGTACAGCCATGCTCTTAGACCACTCCGGAGGAAGAAAACTGAAGCAGAAGAATTTGAGTGTGAACACCTTTCCAAACACACTATTAGACCATATTGGGTCTCAGAGAACTTAACAGAATTTAAGATGGCAAGTTGAAAACAGCTATTCTCCTTGTCCTCAGCTAAGACTCGTAGTAATTTGGTGACTCAAAAATCATTCTCAAACATGTCTGTTTTTACAAGTACATGCAGTGAAGATTACTCAGTTAATATAGTAAAATGGACTACACAGAACTTCAGAGACTTTAGAAATGAACAGTGATGGTGTCAATTTTGATAGAAGACCCTGACAGTTCCTATTTACAGTTTAGCATTAGAGCTGTAATTCATTGCCTGTTAGCACATATCAATGCCTAGCTATAAAACCTTTCATAGAGTTTGCAATGAGAGGCTGTGATGATTAGCATCCCATAAAAGTGTGGCTATCTGAGAGGCTGTGCTGTAGTACACACCTCATCAAGCTTTCTTCTCTAGTCTTAAGAACGCCTTTAAAGATCAACACTAGACCTCAATAATACTTCAATTGCCAACAACAACAAAAAAAATGGAGCCATATTAACAGAGCTGTCAAAATGTTCTCTGCCTTAAATTGGCTTGTATAACTGGTCATGGGAAGAGTTCAGTCACTTAAGATGTGACTTCATTAAGTGAAAATTCAATCACATTTAAAAGACTAAAAGATGGAGAAAAAGTCAACCCTGATCGAACTGTTTGCAAAGTAGACTAGATTGCTAAATGTATGGTGTGATTTGGTAGTCAACACAGAGAGAAGTGAGATGTCCATTTGTGAAGGATCCAGGATCACATGGGAGTAATCACCATGGTCTCAGTACATTACAGAAGACCCAGTAATCAAACAATCTGATACAGTCACCCTGTCCAAGGAGCACAATTAAGTCCCTACCAATTTGGTTTGAATTCCACTAGAGAAAGAATTGGAATTGAAATGAACCCAACAGATGTGAAATAATTCTACTCTTTTCCATAATAAAACTAAATGTCATATAAAAACACTATTTTAAATACTTGAAGCTTTCGGGATAACCTCAAACTAGTCAAATATAAAAATGTAAAGAAAAAAATGTGGTAAAATTTCAGAAACAATAGTAACCACAAAAATTCCAAGACCATTAAAAGCTGCAGCCACATTTATTTTTGTTATGATGTGTTTTGCAATCTTTATAATGGTGCCCATAAAGATCAGCTTAGACCTCTTATGCTGTTTTTTTTATCTTAAATAATTCCTTGAGTTTCCATCTATAGACACATTTTGATAAATTCTTTACCTTGAACTTTGTATTTGTGAAAAAGTTCCCTTTCCACCAAAACGGAATTGATTTTCAGTGTCTTAGCTCCCAGGCAGGTTATTCTCATTTCTTTTCAACATTTCTTGATTTGCCTGAAGTTTCTTCTAACTTTAGATGAAGGCAGCACAGAAGAGAAGCTGCTAAAAACTTGATGCTGTAGAGTGCTAAATCCCATCCCATCACATTCTCTCTTCCAAAAGAGAACGAGACAAGGGTTTGCAGTTCTGTGGCTCATCACTGGCTGCGCCGACTCCAGCCCAGCCCTCTTCTGACTTGATTGTCTTTCCCTTTGTCGATCTTCCACCAACACTCAATAGCCATCTTCAACTCCCGCCATCTCCTCTTCACCATACTCTACAGAAGAAATGAAACTAACTCAGGATAGGTCCCCATCTTGGGTGTGTGTGGACCCAACCATTATCCATGAACAGCAACCTCAGATAAGAGCTGCCACAGACATGGCCGCTTCAAGGAATGCACAGGGATGGGCAGGGGCAGATTGGATCCAGGTTCCAGAACTCAGAAACGCTTTGAAGTTTGTCATTTGAGAGTGAGAAAGAAGATTCTGAAAGATGGCTTGAGTCTTGGAGATTATCTTATTCTGTCAATGTAGTCAACTTTGAGTCTGTTAGAATGTAGTCTAGGCCTGGCAAGATGACTCAGTGGGTAGACATGCCTGCTGCTGAGCCTGAACCATTGTGTCCCATCTCCAGCAACTGCATGCTGGAAGATGATGTAGGAGGGTCTTCTTTCTATCTGTTGCTTTCATTGGTTAATTAATAAAGAAAACTGCTTGGCCTGATAGGTCAGAACATAGGTAGGTGGGGAAGACAGAACCGAATGCTGGGAGAAAGAAGCAGAGTCAGGCAGACGCCATGATTCTCCAACCCGAGTAGGACATAGGTTAGGATCTTTCCGGGTAAGCCACCACTTCATGGTGCTACACAGTTTATTAGAAATGGGTTAATCAAGATGTGAGAATTAGCCAATAAGAGGCTAGGCAGTGTTTAAATGAATAGAGTTTCCATGTAATTATTTCGGGTTAAGTTAGATGGGCAGGACGGAAAAAGGGGCCCGCACTATCTACTACAGGAAGGAGATAACCAACTCCCACAAGTTGCCCTCTGACCCCACCCCTACATATCCTAGCATGCATGCATACACATACACACACATATACACAAAATAAAGTAATAAAAAGTAATGTAAAAACATTGTAGATTACACCCACTTAGAAAGTTACTTCAGATTTAACCATTAAGCCTTCAGACATCAAATGCATTGTATCAGCCCTCTGCCCAATTTATTTTTATAAATAAATCTGGTGTCAGCACAGTGTTTTAATTTTATTCTTGAGCATTAAGGGAAGACACTTTCATGGCTTATTTTTACCTGTAAAAATAGAATCAGACAATTGAAGACTGCTGTAGACACGTGGTTGGCCGTGGTGGAATTGAGACCGAAGCCCCATCCTCAGTTCTGCCACCCCATCTTTTATTTCTATACCACCATGCTGTTTTTAACAAGTTTACTACTCTAAAACCCTTTTTACATGCACTGCTCAAGCTGGAAGGAGGATGAATCAAGGTCATGAACTTCAGAATACTCCTACACAGCCAGTGTCAACCCAGGAGCCACAGCTGCACACACTGGGGATCCATTCACTGGCTGCTATCGCAACTATGATCAGCAGCCTGATACTATCAGACAGTGCCCTCCAGATACAATCCATAGGGCATGCGCACACACTCCCTTCTTTCCGGAGAAGGCTAGAAACACCTGGATCGTGTTAGCTCTCTTCTGCCCTTCTACAGCTGGCTTTTATGCTTTTCCCCTCTTAAGGAGTTGACAATCTGGAAAAATCTTGAGACTCAGCCAAGAAGACAAGAGCCTTT
Organism: Microtus ochrogaster; assembly: GCF_000317375.1. Classification (NCBI taxonomy): domain Eukaryota; kingdom Metazoa; phylum Chordata; class Mammalia; order Rodentia; family Cricetidae; genus Microtus; species Microtus ochrogaster. The sequence continues at coordinate 2,957,853 of NC_022019.1, forward strand.
CATTTTGAGTACAGACATTTCTCTGTGTCCTGGCAAAGCAAGAGGGAGAGGGAGATGGAAATTATTCCTTATGATGTAAAAATAAAAATGTGACAAAAAAAAACAGGTCTGTGTAAAGTGCTTGCTGTACACGTGGGAGGACCTGAATTCAGATTCCAGAGCTCACCACAGTAGGGCATGGGAGCGCTCCCAGCACCCTATAGGGAGATGCTGAGAATCAGAAAAAGAACCTCACAGACCAGCCAGCCTGGTATGAAGAGTGAGGAACACCAGGAGATCCTGTTTCAAACAAGGTGGAATGTGAGTGCTGATGCCCAGGGATGTCCTTCAGGGTCCAAACCACACTATGGTGTTCCAGCCTACCCTCAGACATACATAACTGCACACACACATAAACACATCACAGCACACATGCATGTGCGCACACACACACACACCAAAAATAGAAAATAAGGAGAAAAAACTTGTTTTATTTGTAAACAATCCTCTTTGAATAGCAAATGACTGTGTTTCTCGTTTTAGTCTCCTTCTTCCACCTCCTTTTCAACCCACCTCCCACCCCTCCTCCTTTTTGTCCCACTCTGTTTGGTCTTTTGAGACAGCGTTTCACTGTGAACGCTGGCTGGCCCTTAACTCACGATGTAGACCAGGCTGACCTCTTGACCTCTCACTCACAGTGGCTTACAGCCACGCACCACCAAGGCCTGCTTGTGGCTGTATTTCTTTACAAGCTTTGGTGAGTAGTGCCCAGTAAATCCAAACGCCTGCGCTCCACCCGGGCCATCTGCGCTGTGGGCCTCACAGCTGAGCCTCCAGCTGAGAATCCCCAGCCTCTCTCAGTGGGACACTTGAAAATCTCACTCCAAGCGGAGGGCAGGGGGCCAGGGGTGGAGTGGCCCTGCTTGCTCTGTAGTACACAGTTTTTCTGCTTGAAAAACTTCTGATGTCAAGTTAGTCATCGATTTAGATACTTTTTTCCATGAGCCTGCACCCTGGACTCCTGAATAGAATTCATAGATGTGAAATGCTCAAACCATGGGAAGAGCCACTGTTTCCACTACAAAAGCCAAGCCAGAAGAGTTCAGAACCAGGTCCATATTAACCAAATGCCACTGCCCTACCCAGGCTTAGAGCTGAAAGCAACCGCACTGAAAAGCAGAAAACAAAGCTCACTGCCAGAGGGAGATGAAGAGTCTAAGAGGGAGTGCAAAACAGGCTTTCTGGAGTAAGAACAGGCCCAGGTTTGTCCCTGGGTTAGTTGTGAGCAGAAAGCAACCACTCCTGGCTCCCCACTCAGCCACAGAGAGAAGCCAAGTTCACCTGCTGCTCTCTGAGCTGCTGAACAAACTATTACAAACAGTAATCTCCCATCAAATCTAGCTCAGTGCTGCTGGACAACTAAAGATGCGGGGCCAGATGTGCCTCTTAGTAAGAGATCTTCTCTCGGATTGAGACCATGGCGCAGGAGAAGAGCGCTTACCTAGAAGGCAGAAGCTCCTGGGTTTGTCACTCAGCACTGAAAAACAAATACATTTATATAGTTCCTTTCGAAGCAGACAATCCAGCTATGTGTTGAATCTACCCGACAGTATATTTTAATCATTTTTCTACACCTACAAGCTGTCTTCAACCAGTCAATCAGTGGCCAGTTGACAAAAAACAGGCTCCCTGCCACACCTCATTCTTAGAGCTGTCCAAACTTTCCTCTGTTACTCAGCTCATCTCTGTCCTTCGGTTCCACCCAGACTCTAACTCTGATTTGCCTCCTCTGGGCCAAGGTGCAGGTGGCCCTTTGACTTCAATGGCAGCACTCACGCATGCTGCTTTTAAAAGTCTGTTCTGTTTAACCCAGCAGGGCAGAGTCTCTCTTTGACTTTTCTACCTCTCGGCACCAGTAGAAGCTTTTTCTATGCCCCACCCAACCCAGTCCCAGTTATCAAGACGCAAACTGCAGCCCTGGCCTGGCAGTGTCCTATGGAGACGGGAGTGGGGAGTGTGAGGCTTGCACTTGCCCCATGGAAAAGCAGCTTGTTGCCTTACAAGGATGTCACCAGAGCCCACAGGATTAGGCAGAAAGAATGCCCTCCCTGTGAGGATCAAAAGAAATGAGGAGACACTGAGGAATAATTAGTATACAAATAACAAAAACAGAAAGAGAAAGTAGTGGCTGATAACTGTTGCCATTTAACTCAGGTGTAGGTATACATGTGGTATGCATGTGTATATGCATGTGTATGCATATGTTGCATGTGTATATGCATGTGTGTGTGCATGTGTACATGCCATGTCCGTGTCGGTATGTGTGTACATTCATGTGTATATGCACGTGTATACATATGTTGCATGTGTATATGTATGTGTATGTCTCTGTGTGTGTGTGCACGTGTGTGTGTTTGCCTACACATGTGACCTCATGTGATGGCCAGAGTTTAAAATTGGGAATTTTCATCTACCGTTGTTTTTTGAAGCAGGTCTGTCACAGCTCTCACCAGCTGACTCAGCTGGCTTGCCACTGAGCTCAGTGATCTGCCTGTATCTGTCCACCTGCCACCCTTATGGAGGCTGGAGATGATCTGAACCCAAGTCCTCATGCTGTACAGCAAGAGCTGTTCCCAGCGAGCCATCTGCACAGCCGTCTGCTGCCACTCTTGGAAGGCACTGTAAACTTTCTCTGTCTCCCATGAGACAATGAGGATAATATTATCATCCTCAGCATTTCAGATTTCAGAATGTAACCATTGCTGTGACCACAAACAAATCAAAGCCATTAGGAAAGCATATGTAATGTGCTCATAAATTTTGCTTAGAATGTGAGAAATATTCCAGAGTAAGCCACATTCTTGTTGGCAGGGATAGAAAGCAATGCAGCCACTATGGAGGTTTCTCAAAACCAACAAGAGCTGGTCCAGCTCCACCCTCCTGGGTGGACACCCTAAGGAATGCAGCTGAGAAACACACAAAGGTGCTTGTGCACCCATGTTTACTGCAGCACTAGTTACGACAGCAGAGATTCCCATCGGTGGAAGCTGTAAGCATATATAGTGGAGTATTATTTAGCCATAAAGATGTGTGAAATTGTGTTTGTAGGAAAATGGATGGAACTAGATGATCATTAACTAAGTAAAACAAGAAAAGCTCAGATAAGTATCACATTTTCTCATATATGAAATATTATATATCATTTAATATTTTATAAATTATATGTGTAAATATATATATATTAGGGTTTGAAAGTAGAAATAGCAGTGTTTGGGAGGAGGAGGGGACCAGCAGGAGAGAGTGGAGGAAACAGAGAAAAATGGATGGAATCTGATCAAAGTTTTTTATAGATGCGTATGAAAGCATCGAATGAAACCCATTACTGTGCATAACTAAGACACAGCAGTAAAGCATTTTAAATAAAGTAATTATTGCCTTTATTTATTTATTTATTTTGTTTTTTCAAGACAGGGTTTCTCTGTGGTTTTGGAGCCTGTCCTGGAACTAGCTCTTATAGACCAGGCTGGTCTCGAACTCACAGAGATTCGCCTGCCTCTGCCTCCCAAGTGCTGGGATTAAAGGCGTGCGCCACCACAGCCCGGCATAATTATTGCCTTTTTACAAAAAAGGGGGGGCTGGAGAGATGACTCAGCTGTTAAAGGCTAGGCTCACAACCAAAAAACAAAACAAAACAAAACAAAAGGCATGACACACACACTCCATTCTATCAGAGAAAACTTTCTACAGGACGTTAGGACTTTTAGCTAGTGGTGCTGTGGTTTAGAAAGCCTGGCAACAGAGGTAACTCCCCAGGTGCCCGAGTACACAGGATTTGAAGGGGTGTGGGGTGATGCTGGCATGGCATAGAGGGAAGCCATGCGGAGAGAAGAACAATAATTACAGCTTATACAGAAACCAGGGACAAGGAAGGATGGCAGGGTGCTGGACCCAGCACACACCCCCTCCCTCCTGGCTTCACACAGACATTGTCTCTAGCTGCCCATGCCCTACCAGAAAGTTTGTCCAGCATGAAGTACAGCTTCGCAGGGGATGTCTTGATGGTCACCAGAGAAAGGTGTGTCTTTGATCCCTACTGCAGTCTGCGTGCCTAGCTGGCTAGGCCCGCCAGCAGCAATTGTTCCTGCCAGAAGTGTGGTTCCTCACATCCTCTGCAACCTAGGAGAAGAGTCAGAGGTGGTGGGACATGTCTGGGATCACGGCACTCCTACAGGGACATGGGAAGCAGAGAAAGAAGACTCTCAGAAGCTCAAAGGCTAGCAGCTTGGAGTGTGCCTTGCAGTGGCCCAGAGAGACACCCTGCCTCAAAGCAGGAAGGCAAGAACCAACCCTTGAAAGCTGTCTTCTGACGTCCATGGATTCTGTGGTACATGTGTGCCCCCCACACACACACACAGAGAAAGAGAGAGAGAGAGAGAGAGAGAGAGAGAGAGAGAGAGAGAGAGAGAGAGAGAAACAATTGCCAGCTGAGGATGTCCCCCTTTATCCCCATGCTCCCCCCGTTGCCTGTCAATCTCTCTCCTCCACTATTGTCTTTCATGTGACACTTCCCATTCAAATGACAGCAAAGTTTGCCTCAGCTTTCATTTCTAGGCTAACAGCAAACTAACAAAAGTAACTTGCAAAAATTTATAACAAACCTGGAATTGGAACCTAAGTCTAGGCCTGGCAAGATGGCTCAGAGGACAGGTGCACTTGCTGCCAAGGGTTAGGATCCAAATTCCATCCCTAGGACCTACATGGGGGAATGAGATAGTCTTTCAAGTTGTCTTCTGACACACCTACACACACATCTATCTTGTTTACACACACACACACACACACACAGAGCAAAGCGGAGTCTGTCTCTGAAATACACTATGGCCAAGATGGGAACATGGTCAGGGGTTGAGCACTTCCCTGGCACCCATGAGATTTTAGATTCAGTTCAATCCCTAGCACTGAAAAATGAATTAAATATCTACCATGACCATTAGGTGAAACTTAAACCTTAACAGAATTCTAAAAATTAGTGACAATCCATTTTTTTTCAAAAAAAATCTTTCTTTTCATGCAAATGCACTCAAATGAATAACTAAGGCAAAAACGTCCCAAACTGAGCAAATCTGCAGTTTCCAGCTCCACGAAGCCACTGCGCTTGATCTCCTGTCAGTCACGCGAGGATGATGAAGTGCTCAGAGTCGTCACTCGGGTAGCCCTCCCTCCTCCACCCCATCTGCCATTAAAACCGCTATAAAATTTTATGTGATTGAAATAGAGATTAAGGGTAGCTTTGCACTGGAAAAGAAGTTCCTCGTCCAAATCTTTGAGCCCGGCCAAGAGGTGTATGGAAGTGGAGCAAAACTGTCCAACTCTGCCTTGATTATGAGGCTGGCAGCTGGAGACTAGGTGACCCAAAACACATCTGTTAGCACTGAAGTCACTTCAGCTTCTAAAGCTCCACCCACCTTCCCCAGCTGCCAACAGCGAACATCCACCAGGCCACGGATTTCATGAAGATAAATGCCACGCATCAGAATGACACTGTTCACAAGAAACCCTTGCCACCAAAGAACTCCATCTTCCTGTGAAGTCTTTATTGCTTGAACACCAGACTCAGGTGCATTTTCTTTCCTTTAAAAATAGAATTCTGCTGCACAGAAATAAGTTGTAAGGAATCTGGTTATTTGGAACAGAAAAAAAACGTAAATTGTTTTTGGCGTACTTGGTTTCTGTTGTCGTTGTTGTTGTTTTGGTTTTGTTTTAATTTGGAGTGTTTCATTATGTTTACTTTGACTTTAGCGTTCCTTGGCCACAAGTAGCTTCAACACGGCCAAGTGATCCCCATGTCATCCAAAGTGCATAGACCAAAACACTTTCAGAGAGCTCCAAGAAGGGGCGATGATCCGTTTGGTCACCCTCTGGAAGGTCTTGTGTTTATAATAAACCCAGATTCTTTTTAATTTTAATTTAGTCCTTGAAGATGTCCTGCATGTGTAAAATGCACCTCTCATTCTTCCTCTTATTCCTACTAAGATCCTCTTAAATCTCTCCACCAACTTCATGTCCTCCTTTCCCAGGGGTTTGGTCACTTACTTTACTTTTTAATTTAATACATCTAATTCATGTAGAGGAGTGTGTGTGTGTGTGTGTGTGTGTGTGTGTGTGTGCGCGCGCGTGCACACACTCACAGCCTACTCACACCACAGCAATTGCTTGAAAGTCAGAGACAACTTACAGAAGTCAATTCTCTCGTTCCACCAAGTGGGGCCTGGGCGATTGAACTCAGGTCAGGAGACTTGACAGCAATTGCTTTGCCCACAGATCCATCTGTCAAGGTCTCTACTTGTTTTTTAACCCACTGTGTCTAATTAGTGCTTCCTATATGCATAAAGGAATAGGATTATCCCTGGGGCATAAGGACCCTGCCAATGGCTACACTCCTAAAGAAAAATGACTCTCCCTTCCCCAGAAGCCACAAACTGTCATTACCATCTCAGCTAGTGATGCAACTTCTCTCTCCATGCTGGAATTTTTTTAACTGGCTTAATCTTGTGTAGTTCTTGCATAGGTAACAAAAACTCCTATGAGTGAATGTGTCCAACCACGGCATATCCAGGGACCACTCCCAGCTCCTCCCCCTCTACCTCGTACATCTTTCTGCCCCTCTTCCATGGCGCTCCTTGGACCTTGGGAAGAGGGTTGATATAGGGGTTCCACCTACAGCTAAACACACACAGCTATTTATTCTTGGCACCTAGAACAGCAGTTCATCTCTACACTAGGCATCACACACTGCAGTAAGGAGCTCTTAACAGTATTGAAGCAGCACAAATCAATGGATATAAAAATAGCTATTTAGAAGTCAGTTTAATAAATAGCATTTAGAAAACACAATATGAGTAGGTTCTAGCACAGGGTCTGTGACTTCCACAGCCATGGAAGTCTTGGAAATCTGTACCAGGCACAAATTTGTGAAGCAAACCTCAAACCCAATCAAGAGAATGGTTGGTTCCCCCATAGATAATCATGTCACTATTGCACCAGTTGCTCATCTGCCTGGAAGGTCAGTTTCGTGGCATGCCAGGTCTTTCAGTAGATAAGGCCATTGGTGCCTTTTCTCCTCCAGCAGCCTGCAGAGCACCTTCAAGCACTAGGAAAGCTGCCAGCAGGGACTGTCTCCTGGTTCATTCAAATGCAAGTTTTCTATGCTCTGCATCAGCATATGTGGTGTCTTCAGCAATCCAGTCTCACCTCTGGTTGTATTGGGAAACCAAGGGCCATAGTAACAACCTGCATTGTTTGGGTGCCTCTGGGGCCTCTCTGACCATTAACTGGTAGGGTCATGACTTATGCCTGGTACTGAGATTTTCATTTAATAGCCCACGTTATCTGTGAGCATCATTCTTTACTAATGTGGAGGTACTCTGTTGAAATTCTTTTAAAAAAAACATACTTTTAAATAGCTTATAGACTAGTGGGGTTTTGTTATGGCTCCATATTGCATCCTTAATTTTGGTTAGCTCACCCACCACCTCTTTTTCTTCCCCTCCACAGCCTGACCCCACTGAAGCAAACCTTTAGGTTCCAGGATCCTCCCACTTTCATCTGTATCCAATGTTCTGCTACAACCTCATTGTATGCTTTCTTCAGTCGAGCTGTAGCATCAGAGGCTCCCAAGTGGTGTCTTTATACACATTTGATTTTGCTTAAGCCTTCTCTAGGTGGCTCATTTCTACATCTCCATCACTCGACTCCATGCCCGGCCCTTTTGTCCCTAGAATTCCCCCTTTCTACTTATATTTTACTGTATTCTGCTATCCCCACCTCTTTAAATGCATCCTGTCCTTCCAACTCCCCCTCTCCCTATCAATGGCCCAGTTTTAGTTTTCTGGCTTCCACGTGTACTTTGGGTTACACCCACACACACACAAAAAAAAGATTTGAAGTTAGTGGCCCTCATATGAGAGAGAGCATACAAGGCTTGCCTTCCTGCACCTGGGCAACCTCACTCAATATAAATGTCTCCAGTTCCATCCACTAACCTGCTTGTTTTATGGTTCCACTTTTCTCTACAGCTGAGCCATAACCCATATTGTATGTGCAATAGAGTTTCAGGATTCGTTCCTCAGGTGATGGACATGGAGGTTGATTCTGTCTCCTGGCTATCTGTGAGCAGAGCAGCAGTGCCTATAACTGAGGAAGTATTTCTGCTGTAGAATATCGAATCCTTCAGGCATGTGCTCAGGGTGGGATAGGTGGGTCAAATGATAAGCCTATTTATATTTTTTATATTTTTGAGAGACCTCAGCTTGACTTCCAAAATGTCTGCATGAGTTTGTTTTCTTGGTGATGACCATGCTGACAGGAGCGAGGCAGACTCTTACTGTATTTTTAATCTGCCATTCCCAGTGATTTCAGATGTTGAACACTTTTAAAAATGTTTATTAGTTGTTGGTATTCCTTATTTTGAAAACTCTCTGCCTAGTTCCATAGCGCAGTTTCCTGTTGTTTGTTTCTTTGGTGTTTAGCTTTGTGAGTTCTTTGTATATTCCTACACTAATCTTGTCAGATGTCTAACTGGCAAAGTTTCCTCCCATTCCATGGGCTCCCTATTCACTTGACTGACCATTTGCTTTGCTTTACAGAAGTGTTTCTGTTTCATGAGGTCTCATTTGTCAATTGTTGGTCTTATTCTCTGAGCTACCACCATCCTGTTCTGTGCTTTCCTGTGCTTAGGGGTTGTTGTGTACTCTACATTTTCCTCTAGCATGTTCAGGATATCAGATTTTATGTTGAAGTCCTTGATCCGTTTGGAGTTGAGTTTTGTGCACGGTAAAGATGTAAGGATATAGGTTCGTTTCCCTGCGTGTTGAAATACAGGTTTTCTATTGCTGAAGATGCTATCTATCTTCTAATGTATATTTTTGGTGTTCTTGTTAACAATCCAAAAGCTGTAGTTACATGAGGTCCACCTGGCTATAAGGGACCCATGTCTGGGTCCACTATTCAATTCTATCATCAATCTCTGTGCCTGCTTTTGTATTAATACCACATGACTTTTATTAATATGTTTTGTAGCCAGTTATGATGACTCCTCCTGCTCTATCCTTTTGTTCAGGCTTGCTTTGGTGATCCATAGTCCTTTGTGCTCCCACATAAATTTTGAGATTTTTTGGTTTAGTTCTTTTTCTATGGCTGTTGAATAAAGGTTCTAGTATTTTCACAGATTTATTTCATTGTTTATTCTTTTACTCAGAGGGGTCTCATGCATGCCATACTGGCCTAGAACTCAATCTGTAGCCAGGGATAACATTGAATTTATAGTTCTCCTGCCTCCGTCTCTCAAGTGCTGGGTTTACAGGTATGTACCATTACATATGGTTTTAAGCAGCATTGAGGATTAACCCAGGACTTCATACATGCTAGGCAAGTCCAACTCTCCAACTGAACTGCATCCCCAGTCCAGCCTTTTATATTGTAATTGCTACTGACTTGGAGAAGAAACCAAAAAAGGGGTGGTCTTTTGGACAACATTCAATGTTGGGACATGATACTTGTTTGTTGAGATTTTGAGTAGAAGATGCGGAATCATGCAGTCAAGGAAGCCTTTGCTCCCAGGAGGCTGCTGACTATCCTGCCAAGCCTGTCTTCACCAGTTACAAAGAAAGAGACATGGGGACCTTTCTAAAAATCCTTTCCCTCAGATCTATATTCAAGCAAATATTCACATGGTTAAGATTAAAGACAGAGTGAAAATGCACCGTATTAATAATAATAACCATGCCTTCATAGACGACAATCACAATGTTCAACCTTTTAAAGGTTTATTTCTGTTCATTGTTTCTTCTTTCATTTTATTGTTTTCTACTTTTGGTGGCAGAATTTGTTTAATGAGAAAACGAGAAAGAAAAAAGGGGTGGGGGATTCAGAGAAGGAAAAAGTAACAAACTAAACATTTGTAAGAAAAGTATTTCAAAAAAGATCTGCTAAAAGTGCCCTGCCGGGAGCTGCTGAGCTTTAGACACTGACCTAACAGTAGGTCATGGCAGGATTTCTGTTTAGAGAAAAAGGAAGGCTTACCTTGTGTGCCTTCTCAGAACAGTACCAAGCCCCAAATTCAGCACAATAAATGAAGATTTGAGTCTATTTTAAGGGAAATAATGGGGTTTTTTAACACTAAGACATGATCCATGGATTAGAATGAGCTTTTCAATATGTTCAGCATACAAGCACACTTTAATGACTTGAACCCTTGCTAAAGGGATGGAATAGACAACCTCTCTAGTGGAGCCTACGATTGCTCAAATGTCAGTCAGCATTGATTGTGATCCAAGTCTTCAGAAGAAAAAAAGCCAGGGACAAGCTTCCTCCTGCTGCCTCCCCAGTGAAAATCTCCACGGATCTGACAGAGAGCTCTCTGAGCATATGTGCCCACATGTGTCTAGCTGGAGCACACACTTGGGCAGCACATTCTCCTCCTGGCATTCGTAGGGTTGTGGGGTAGCCTTACAAGGTCATTTCAGACACTGGGAAATTCTCTTGAAGATAGCATACTAGGATAATGAAGGAAGAGAACTTGTGACTTTAGCCAGAGTGGTCCAGGAGCTTCTCAGGAAAGAAGTATTTGAGTTTAATTGATATCGTAATTAATTAAGAATGGAACAAGCCGTCCATGCTGAGATCTGGGGTGGTTGTGGGGGAGTAAGTGGACGGGCTCCCATAAGATGATCTGAGGGACAAAGATAGGATCCAGGTCACATAAGACTGACTGTCGCCATCTGGATTTCACACTTGTGGCAGTGGCAAGCCACCAGAAAGTGACACCCGGGGACTGATGAGGTCTGGGTTGCTTTTGACCATTACTCTGACTATGCTGTAGAGCACAGGTGTCGGCAGTCAGAAACAGAAGCCACAGTGCTCCCATCTTCAGACGCTCAGGGTCTAGGGAGAGCAAACAGCAACTTGAGCAGCAGCGTAAGTCAAAACGCGTGTTCACATGATGTAATCGAGGTGCACATGCTTGCATGTATACATACATTATTGGTTTATATGGACCTGTACACCGTAAGTATGGCACACACAGTATGCAGAGTATTTCTATTATGAGAGCGTTAGTTAGCTAGAAAGCAATGTTTGATAGTCAAGTATGGATCAACTTGCAGAATAATTTTTTCCCTTATGTGTCCTATGTTTGTTTTTATTTATTTATTTATTTATTTAAGATTTCTGCCTCCTCCCCTCCACTGCCTCCCATACCCCTCCCCCTCCCCCAATCAAGTCCCCCTCCCTCATCAGCCTGAAGAGCAGTCTGGGTTCCCTGCCTTGTGGGAAGTCCAAGGACCTCCCACCTCCTTCCAGGTCTAGTAAGGTGAGCATCCAAACTGCCTAGGCTCCTACAAAGCCAGTACATGCAGTAGGATCAAAACCCAGTGTCATTGTTCTTGAGTTCTCAGTAGTCCTCATTGTCTGCTATGTTCAGCGAGTCCGGTTTTATCCCATGCTTTTTCAGACCCAGTCCAGCTGGCCTTGTTGAGTTCTCGATAGATCATCCCCAATGTCTCAGTATGTGGGTGCACCCCTACGTATTAGAGTACTACTCAGCAGTAAAAAACAATGACTTCTTGAATTTTGCATGCAAGTGGACAGAAATAGAGAACACTATCCTGAGTGAGGTAAGCCAGACCCAAAAAGAGGAACATGGGATGTACTCACTCATATTTGGTTTCTAGCCATAAATTAAGGACATTGAGCCTATAATTCGTGATCCTAGAGAAGCTAAATAAGAAAGTGAACCCAAAAAAAGACATATAGTCATTCTCCTGAAGATTAACTTTCATCGGGCAATGAAAGCAGACAGAGACAGAGACCCAAATTGGAACACTGGACTGAAATCCCAAGGTCCAAATCAGGAGCAGAAGGAGAGAGAGCACGAGCAAGGAACTCAGGACTGCAGAATAATTTTTTAAAGAATAATATAGTAAAAAAGTTTATTTCTCATCAAAAGTCTTCCAGATAACCTGAAGATAAGTCAAAAGTCAATTATTTCTACTTTATCATTGGATCTAAATGATAATTAAGCTGGCATTTATGTCACTTCTGGGAAAGGGCCCCCTTTCCAGCTGTGAGGAGTACTATGGTGACCTGTCACAGACTAAGTCTGTGGCCATTCTGTGGCTTGCTACTAAGCCACACAGAACAACTAGCAAAATAGTGAGGGGCTTCACCAAGTTACTAAGCAGGAGAGAAATAAAAGTTAGCTCACAGACACTTTGTCTTTGTGCTATATTTATTAATGTTTTGAAGACAGTCTGTGGTTGTTTGGGACACAGGTGTAAGGGCCCACTCACACAAGGTTTAAACGTTGGTTTTCTATGCAGATGGGCAAGCCATCAATCACTTGGTCTGAGGTGGAAACCCTTTCTTTAGTCATCCACATTTCCAAGTGTACTCTCACGTGTGAGAAGCGGGGAGATTTCTGGCTTTCAAAGGTGTGACCTGATATTGAGAAATCACATGAACTTATAATAGATAAGCTTTATAGCAGCAGGAAAGAACCCTGGCCCTTCTAACAAATGAGAATCACTGGACATCATGAGCCAGACCCTGTCTTGCTCAGAGTCACCACATAATGATAGTCAAAGAAATGTGACCAATTAAGGAGAGATAACCTGTTCCAAAGCATCCTTGCTAGGCTGGGTAACACACTAGTGGTCCTGGTCCTTGTTGCAATCACTCTTATTCCCGTTCCATGAACTTCAAGGAGACTTGTTATCGTTTTATGACCATTGAGAGGTGTAAGCTTGGAACCATTCAAAATACTTTGCCTTTCTTTGTCTTTCCATTTGTTGACACCACAGCTTCAGTGTGGTTCCACCTAGCTTTCAGCTACTCACTGCTCTCACTTCTGAAACACAGTGGGCAACTCCAGCCAACAGTGAGGACCATAGGTGCTGCCACATGGCAGGGAAGCACAGGCAATGACGCCATTCACCTTTCCTGTGGCTGACTCCTATATAATTGTCCACCAGAGTTTCAGAAAGTGTAAATATACATCCTTGTCTATGTGTGTTTTCAAGGTAGAAATAGGGCATCATTTTGAGGAGCAGTCTCTCGACCTACCTTATCTGGGTTCAGGCTTCACATTACTTAATTAAGCCAGGAGCCATCTTGGGAAAGTTAAGTTCTCTGTGTTTTTTTTTTATTTGAAACAGCAATACTACTCAAAAGTTCTTGTGGTGGATGAGCGAGTTGCCACATGGCAAGTGCTTGGTGCTGTTCATTGTGCATAGTGATAGCAATCTAAATATTGGCCATCATCGCTGTTGTTCTAATCCTACAAAGATACGACATTCCAAAACAGGAAAGAAGCTAGACGGTGTTGTCCTGATATGAGCCCCTATTAAAGAAAGAAATGCTTATCCTCAATGATTCCTCTTCACACTTTCCAATCAAAAACATTCTCCCGTTAGCATATGTTGAGGAGTTACTGTGTGGCAAGCACTATTTATAGATCATGTGTGAACAGCCATCATAATAACCCTGACAGACAAGGTCTCCGGAGTTAAGAAGCGTGTATTCTAGTGGGTTGTGTGTTATTCGTGAGTCATCTGGGTTATAGATTACTTCAAAAACAGTTTCAAAGAAGAACCAGTCTCCAAGAATGGACTAAAAGAAAGAGACAAGCTTATATATTCAGTTGTTCTGTCAAGAGGAAAGAGATTAGCATGTCAATGTCCATTCAGGCTATGGTTTGAGCCTGCCATTCTTTGCAGTTTCCATGACTTTCCCCACAGTGCTCTGCTGCTTGTCAAGGTGTCTGAGCATAGACTAGGCACACTATCTGCTTCCTAAACTCAGCAACACACTTGACTACGAAACACAAGTGTGAGGGAGGCTCAACCGAGATTCTAAGGATATTCATCATTGGGTTACCTTTAAACAGGAAGAGAAAGAAATGTCAAATTGGGCTTAGCTATAATTTCACCTTCACTAAGCAGTTTCAGCACAAAGCACATACCAAGGAGGATGGATGTGGCAAGGCGGTGCAGCATCCATTTCCATTTGGAAAATCTTAATGCTGAAGGTGCCTGATTGTGGGTCCATAGTCTGGATCTCAGTCCCATGAGTTCCACACAGCACCTTAGCTTCCACCTCTGGAAAATAGAGCAAGACTTCTCCCATTGTTGATCCCAAACTCAGCTTCAGATTCAGGTCACTGCAGAAGATGGAGCAGAACGTCAGTCCTGATGCTAAGTTGCTGACTGGTTTTACGTCAACTAGAGTCATTTTGGAAGAAGGAGCCTCCACTGTGACAATGTCCCTATATTGGCCTGTGAGCAAGCCTGTAGTGCATTTTCTTGATTGATGGTTGATGTGTGTATCATGGGTAGCTCACGGTGAGTGGGGCTGCCCTTGGGCTAGTGATCATTAGTGCTATACTATAGTAAGCAAGCCAGTCAGCAGCATTCCTCCGTGCCCTTACATCAGGGGCTGCTTCCAGGCTCCTGCCCTGAGTTCCTGACCTAGCTTTCTTTAGTGATGGATTTATAATATGAAAGATGTAATAAATCCTTTCCTCCCCAAGTTGTTTCTTGTCATGGCATTTTATTACAGTAATAGAAGCCCTAAATAAGACACTGGGCATGGATCATGCAGAGAAAGTAGAGGTGATCAGAGGATCGCCTTAGTCAACAATTTTCTTTCAGGACTTGGTCTTGTGGAAGCTGGATGGGCAGTCTTCGTAACGCTATTGTCACTGTGTCTGAGGCTAGAATTTGAAGTCTATGGCAATGCCAAGAGGACCTGATGTGAGAGAGATGAAGTGCAGGCCAGAAGCAGGGGCACAGCTGGAATTGCACAAGTATAGAGCAAAACCCATGACTAATCTTGGTGCTTGACAAAAAGCAGAAACCTTTCTCACAAAACTAAACTCACCTGACCCAGAATTGAGAAAATTGAAGGAGAACCCAGGAAAAGAGAGCTAAAGTACACTTGGCAACTCTTGGCCCTAACCCAGGAGGCTCAGAGGATCAACAACATTATGTGAGCTACAATATGGTGGCAGCTTCTCTGGCCTCCAAATCACCCAAGAATTTTCTTTGTGATTCTTCTGTCACCAGACACTTGCAAGATTATTAATTTTCAGTGCAGCCTAGCCAAGTCGATACACTACAAAGACATCACAGTTCTTTGACTTGGATTGAGAAATCGATGAAGCAATGTTCACATTCTTATCCAGACAACTATCACTAAGTGCTAACATGTCTATCATGATGTTGAAGAACAAGGACACATCTGCAGATCTAGTTTGTGATTTTCTTGTTCAGGGACTTTGTTTTGAGTAAGCAAATTAATTAACTCCTGTACCAGTTTCCTCGTATCTCAGATGAGATGAACTATATGACCTGTCTTACAAACATAATCAAAACCTAGGGAAGCGGTGCAGGAAGATGCTAACCCAGAACCTGTGGTCTCAGTGCTCAGGGAGCAGTAGTTTTCTTGAAATGGTCACTCGCTACTGACTCTGAAGGGCTAACCACATTAAAGTCAGATATCTGAGGAGATTCCCAGAGGGCTCCCTTTCCTCCATCATCTTAGGACGCACTTTAGAGGAACACAAAAGTTCAAATAACATGTTCTTAAGGCAACAAACAACAAAACCATTTCTGCACCGAGTCTCACACCGAAAACAAAGCCTCACTGTTCCCCGTACTTCCAGCTGCTGAAAGTGTTTGCTGGTGTCTCAAAATGTGTGATTCCGAGTTGACCTGCACAGTGGGTTCATAAGAAAGACCACTTAATAGGTATGTTGAACAAAATAGGACAAGAACAAGAATTATGAATTGGGACACTGGGTCACACTGCCTAGGTTCAAATCCTGGCTCCACCATTTATTTTATAGGTCACCTATCCTGTTTTCTGTATCTGCAAACTTAATAATAATAATAATAATAATAATAATACATTAATTAATTAATATGAGAATGAATATTACTGAAGAGGACTAAGTTCAAGTGTGCAGAACTGTAACATAGCGAACACCATTGTCACTGTTATCACCTACAGATCTCTTATCTTCTTTTAGCTAAGGAACAGTACCTGTAAACTCTGGTCCATCTACACAAAATCAGAAATTCTAAAAGCATCAAGAAAAATTGGCCTCCACTCAAGAATGTTCTAACGCCTACACTCCTCCACACTGTAGCCTACAGGCTCCATTTGGACTGGGCAAGTCTCCACCGGACTCTACCTTTTTCCTGCCTGGATCTGAGAAACTGATCAGCTTTTCACACTTTTCCTAGTTGGATTCCGGGGCTTTCCTCCTGACTGTGAACACCTGCCACTCATGCTCCAGAGAAAGGGTCCATCAGCAACAGCTTCACCTGCCCTTGGGCCCCAAAAGAAACTATGACGTAAAGTTTCCTTTCTTATTCTGACAAATCAAAGTAATGGACTATTTCAGTCTCCTTCCCCTGAGCAGATGCCATTCTTCAAGCGCCCCACTCACGCACCGGAAGGCACTGGATAACTGAAATTTTGAGCCCACTGCTCTGTGAGGCTATTAGTTTCCTCAGATGTCTGCTTGTTCTTTCCCGACACCTGCACCTTGCTATACTACAAAAACCTAACAGAGTTTAAATCGCCATGTTCCTAATTCAGAATGCAGACGCTCAAGGCAAGATTTCTGTTTTTAAATGAGATCCCTATAAACCATTTAGCAAATTTGAGCATCTAACCCGTCCAAAGCACCAGCGCGTTTGGCCTCAGCCAATTCTTGTAGGCAAGACTGTGGTTTTCCTTGCTCCTTCCTTGAGTTGTTGCTGCCATTCCTTCAGCCCAGCCCTCAGTGACACATGGACTAGGAATGTATTTCTCATTTGTGCATGAGAGCGGTTGCCTTGAATTACGAGCTCCAAAGCTCCCAGACACTTCCAGTCTGGGTGGCCACCCAGGTATAAGTGTATAAAAGTCTGTTCTTAGTATGGCTGTAGGAGTGAAGACATTTACTTCAAACAACGCGTCTCTCAGGGAGCAAGCTAACAGCCCTCCACCAGGAAGAGGCATATTTGTGGTCATGATGTACTAAGCAATGGTGCTAGGAGACACAACACACTAAGAGCCAAAACTATATGCAGCTCCTGAGAAGAAAGGACTGCGTCCCCCCCCCCCATTCTACTGAAGCTTCTGAGTGGCTTACGATTCATCAGAAATGCCCAAAGGGAGGTGTGTGTCTGTGAAACCAGCTGGAAGCTCAGCAGTAGGCATTAAAATTGAGACTTTCAAAAATAATTCTAAAAAATGAATATATTTTGGGAAACAACATCCTAACTTTTGGATGATACACAAAATAAAGAGTTGGCTGGAGGAGAAAGATCTCACCTTCTTCAGACTTAGAAAAGATGAAAGTTCCACTTTGCCTTGTGGGGCAGCTTGAGATGTAGGGATCTCTCAGGACTTGAGCCTGAGGACAGTGGGGAGGAACACAGTGTGTCTCCCAGAAACAGGGAGGGTTCTTCACCAGAGTTCTATTCTACTGGGACAGGAGGAGGGTATGAGGGGGCTTGACAAATTATCTGTCTTTGTTTTCTCTTCCAGGCAGGGTTCAGGGTTGTCAGCAACTTGTCCTCAAAATGCCAAGAGAATTCTTGAAAGGCTCTGATCATTGGCCTGGTGAAGTTCACTCACAGTGGAAACATCCAGCTTCTTGTCAAGATGGTCTCCCTACTAAGTTCCTAGGAAAAAAAAAGTCATCCTTAGATATAAAAACATAGCTACCTATCAAGATAAACCCATCAAAGTGCACACCAACCTAAGCCATCATGCATGAATTCAGATGCACAGATAAGCCGCGACCAAGACTTCAATTTGACTCGCTCTGGTTGGTACAATTAACAGCTGAACTAATATCTAAGGACACATTTCTGACTGTGGAATAGGTGCACCCCTAAGGAGTTGTTGGAGAAATGTTTAAAGCAGCAATTCTCATTAGAGTTATGGGAGAGCTATTCCTAGAGCCTCGAGATAAACTGTACAGCGGAGAAACAATACTGATCTGTGGAGATGAGGAGATGAAGGGCAGAAAAGAAATTCAAAAAAGAAAGTTGGCCCTCAGATTTCCATTTCATATTTATTTCAAGAATTAGACTTCCATTCATTTTTCATTACTGAATTTTCTTAAAGCGAAGCCATCAGAACAATTCAGAACATCTGAGAAGTCCCTAAACCTCTCTGTGACAGGGAGCAGCATGCGATAGTCTCCGTGTTCAGCCCTCATAATGGGAACCCTGAACTTTGTAGATACCTTGGTTGTTCTGAATGCAATGGTGATTGCCTACAGCTGAGCAGACTTCCGGGAAATTTGAGCATTGCCTTCTGTATCAGAGAGCTTTTCATTGCTACAGGGAAATACAGGAAGCTGATACAAAACAAACAAACAAAAAAAGGTTTATTTAGCTCACATCTTCAGAAGCTGAAAGTCCAGACAGAGTGTTTCTAGCTCTGTTGTCATCATAATATCAGGAGCATGTGCAAGAGGGAGAGACACAGGGTGAGACAGGAAGCCAAAGGGGGGGGGGGGGGGAGCCAGGAACATTTTCCTCACAACTGAGGATTCCACGAGAACATTAATTTTCCCCAAGGCTGGCATCTCCACTGAGATGCCAGCACCTCCCTCACACTAAGCCCTTCCTCCTAAAAGTTCCACACCTTATAGCATTTCTGCTTTGGGACTCAAGTATCTAATACATGGACCAGTGGGGTGTACATATCTAAACCATGCCCTTCATCATGCCACACCATCTTTGTTCTCTTATGGTGTCCACACAACTGGGAACATGCACACATACACGCCAATGACATCCACTCGGTTTCTGATGTGTAGGCCTGCATGTTCTGGTTATCTTGGGCCTTTCACAGTAAGGTCTGCTTGTAATGGGCTAAGCACCACCAGCCTGTTCTCCAAGGCCTCACAGGCTTCCGCCTTCTTCTTCAGTACGCCTTCAAGTCTTTTTGAGCCCCTCAAATCACATCATTTTAGCAGCTCTGGTCCATTCATGTGTAGATCCTGACATCTTGGGGTGAGGAGAGAGAGAAAGAGAGAGAGAGAGAGAGAGAGAGAGA
>NC_022019.1:2977050-2983619 GCF_000317375.1 Microtus ochrogaster
AGATCCTGACATCTTGGGGTGAGGAGAGAGAGAAAGAGAGAGAGAGAGAGAGAGAGAGAGACAGAGAGAGAGAGAGACAGAGAGACAGAGAGACACAGAGAGAGACAGAGAGAGACAGAGACAGAGAGACAGAGACAGAGACAGACAGAGACAGACAGAGACAGAGAGAGGCTTATAGCTGGTTGGTTCAGATATAGCTGAAAACGTATCCAAACCTAGTGGTCTCCTAAGCATACTTTAAGCAACAAGGGGGCTGGGGCCCCGTGAGTGGGTCAGGAATAATGTTATACCCCTCAGAAGCTCCAGAAGCATGTCACTCCCTGAATAATTATTTCTACTGTGACACATCCAGCTTCTAACTCTGTAACATTTGGCCACCTCTTTTTCAACACACTCTTCTCTTGGCTTCTGGAACACCATCATGTTCTGCTTTCATCTCTGTCTCTATTAACAACAAAAGCAATGACCATGAGGATTCCATAAGGACTCAGTGTTCTGCTGAGCGTATTTTAAGCACAGTTCTGCAGATTCACTCTGATCCCCAGCCCTAGTTCCTGTCTCTATCCTCCCTCCCCAATCTTGCACGCATTAGAAAACCATCCATGTCCTCCTTATTCCCATTGCTGGTTTATTGCCTTCAGCCCAGAACTCACTTTTGCCTGCCACACCCACAGCCTGACCGTTCCACTGGCAACTCTTCCGGAATATTTGTGAGGCATATTGAAGTTAACTCTTCTAGGGTGTGTCTTAGTGGCCGAGCATTGGCCTAGCATTTGTGAGGTCCTGGGCTCCATCCCAGGTACCACACACGTGTGTGAAATGATATAGGTATGAATAATTTACATTGATATGGATTTTGCTTTAGTAATTTAAATTTAAGGTCAATCTTGTTATATGTATATGTATTTCTGATATTGATTAAGGTATTGTGATTGTGTAGTTCATGTAAATATGTAATGTATATAGGTTGTTAATGGATAATCATCCATAATAGTCAAGATTGTAGTTATGTTAGTTAGATTTTCTAGATGTACATAGATGTATTTTAGATAGACATGTTTCATATCTTTCAAAGACTACAGAATATGGCATTTTTAAATATTTTAATAACTTAGGACTTTTCACAACAATGAGATACTCTGCTCCTGGCAGCACCAATCTACTTCAAGAGGAAGATGGGCATCGAAGAGGATCCTTGATGGAGGAAGGTCATTGGTTAAAAAATGGAGTTTGATAGCCATTTGGGCAAAAAACTGCTCTAGCCTGGACTATTGTATAAACTGGACACAGAGAACCCGCAGAGAGAGGACTACTGAACTTGCCTAAAGGTGAGATGATCTTTCGGGGTTCCTGATTCATGAAGGAGTCTGCGAGACATTCTACAGGACACAGTAGATAGTGACTGAACTGACTTTGAAATTTCCTGGATACTATGGGCCTGAAGGCTGAAGATGGATGCCCCAACGGTACAGAGAAACTTTGGGTGACTGTCCAGGCAGCGACAAATGTATGGAAGTAACAGATCGATGTGACATTTACTCAATTATATCGCTAACAAAATCTTATCAGGTAAAATACAATGTTATGGCCCTCCCAATGGCCTCAGATATCATCAGCAAATCTATGCCCAGCCCAGTCTTCAGTCTTCCTAGGAAAGTCTTATAAAAATATAAACACGAGATTGCCCGTCTCCAGTCCTTCCCCTCTGTGTTCAGACAGATGTGTGTCGCTCCGCAGCCCACGTTGAGACAGCTGCTGCCAGATGGTGTCTTTTTTAAGTGGTTACAACTTGGCACCTGACTTTTCCACCTCTGCTGGTTCTAATCATCTCCTGCCTGGGCATATCAGGGCCAGGCTTAAAGATTGCTAGAACTGGATTCAAGATTTACGAGAAGATGTAACTAGGCCTCTCCCAGAGGTTTGGGAAGAACAGCTGGGGTCCAGCCCTGTACATCACAGCAAGGACCATTAAAAACCAAAGAAGTTACAAAAAAAGAAAAACTAAAGAAAGCGATGGAGACAGAGAAGGGAAAGGTCACCCGAGGGGCAACAGAGGCATCCTCTCAAGGGGCACCTTTAAAGGGAGAGCCAAAGAGCTCTGGCCCTTGGCCTCACTCACACTTTGGACTCTAAACCAGAAACAAAAATTCTTAGGCCAGAACTGTGCGTCCTTCTCCTTAGCCCATTCACGAATGGAGTGGAATCATTCCCACTCAAAGCATGGAGGCTGTTCTGTTCCTCAGTCCTCACCCTGCGCTGATGCAATACAACATGGCTGGGGTTTCCGGGAGTGTGCTAGAGAGGGTCCCAGCCAGGAAGGAGAGGTTCTGTTCCTGAGCTGCAGGAATAGAAGAGCTGGGAAAGGGAAGGCCTGGAAGCTTAGATGAATGCCCTGGCAGGGACTGATTGCCTGTGCTGGGTATTGCAAAGTTCACCTTGTCCCTCCTCCTAAGAGACGTTGCCCCTGCCCCCACCTGGCCCCTCTAAGAGCATCCATCATGAAGAGCTCATCACTCATCACCAGAGAGATCTGGTTTCTTTCATCCAGGGCTGCAGTCACACCTCCCTCTTCAAGAAGCACAGTCAGAGTCTGTCAGCCAAGTGCCTGCGGGCTGGAGAGCCTGTGGGTATCTGCAGGAGAACTGCTTCAAGCCTTGAAAAGACACACTGGGAAGTCCCAGGCTTGTCTGACCTCAAGTCCTGCTATCTGCTTGAAGGGGCAAAATTTTCTGATGATTTTTAACTTTTGATTTTCCTTTTAATGCTGAGTTTTAAATTTGCAAACACATCAGAAGCACAGGGCTGAGAGTGGTATAAACATTGGATAAAATGTTAAAAAGCACTCCATATATTTGACCCCTCCACTTCCTTCAATGCACACACAACAATTTCTTTCATTCCTGACTCATTTGTTTAATTCCTTTACTTAGCATCTTGTTTCTCACTGTTACCTGCTATTATGAATTATAAAATTGCTTTAATGAAAAAGTAAGCTATCAACTTCTTCAAAAAATATAGCTAATATATCCTGATAGATTTTTACATGCAATTTCTTAATCACTTGAGACTGCCTAACATTATAAACCACAAGCAAACTTATTTCAAAACAATTTGTTACTGTTCCTCTGAAAGCAATTTAACTGGAAATTCTTTGCTAATGATGACCTATACCTGCTAGGTCAACAGAAACCATGCTTGAGCCCCAACTTGAAAGAAATTGCTAAGGAAATCTGTGTTGCTGCAAACTGTGTCTTCATTCCATGTGGAATTAATGTACCTTGATGTATTAAAGACTTTAGTTTGTTCACTTACTGTAAGTGGATTTTTCGTATTTGTTTATTTATATGTTGTGGTGTATGTGCGTGCGTGCGTGTGTGTGTGTGTGTGTGTGTGTGCGTGTGTGTGTACATGAGAATGCACAGCCCATGGAGCATGTATGAAGGTCACAGGACAGCTCGTAGGAGTCAGTTCCCTCTCTCCACCAAGTGGATCTCAAGAATCAAACTCAGATCATCAAG
Source organism: Microtus ochrogaster (assembly GCF_000317375.1). NCBI lineage: Eukaryota > Metazoa > Chordata > Mammalia > Rodentia > Cricetidae > Microtus > Microtus ochrogaster. Next base: position 2,980,569 of record NC_022019.1, read on the forward strand.
CTTCTCAGCAGGTACCTCTACCTACTGAGCCCTGCAGCTAGCCCCTACTGAGTTACTTTTAGTTTGCCTTGGAAAGTGGAAACAAGTTCCTCCTTTGAAAGAGTATAGAAGCTGTTTAGGGTACACAAAGATCTCCCACGCCCTTGGGTAGGTAGAATTAACATAGTAAAAATGTCAACCTTACTGAAAACAATCTATAGGATCAATGCCTTGGCCAGCAAAATCCCAGCAAAAATCTTCACAGACCTCGAAAGAACAATACTCAACTTTATATAGAAAAAAAACCCAACTCAGAATAGCCAAGACAATCCTGTACAATAAGAGAATTTCTGGAGGCATCACAATCCCTGATTTCAAACTCTACTATAGAGCTACAGTAATGAAAACAGCCTGGTACTGGATTTAAAACAGACAGGAAGACCAATGGAAGCAAATTGAAGTCCCGGATATCAATCCACACACCTATGAACACCTAATTTTTGACAAAGAAGCAAAAAAATATAAAATGGAAAAAAGCATACTCAACAAATGATGCTGGTATAACGGGATGTCAACATTTAGAAGAATGCAAATAGATCCGTTATCTATTGCCATGCACAAAATTCAAGTCCAAATGGATCAAAGACCTCAACATAAAATCAACCACAATGAACCTCATAGAAGAGGAAGTGGGAAGCACACTTGAACACATTGGCACAGGAGACCACTTCCTAAATATAACCTCAGCAGCACAGACACTGAGAGAAACAATTAATAAATGGGATCTCGTGAAACTGAGAAGATTCTGTAAAACAAAGGACACGGACAACAAGACAAAACAGCAGCCTACAGATTGGGAAAAGATCTTTACCAACCCCAAGAGGACTGATCTCCAAAATATACAAAGAACTCAAGAAATTTGACATTATAAGAATAAATAATCCAATTAAAAAATGGGGTACAGACCTAAACAGAGAACTCTCAACAGACAAATCTCAAATGGCTGAAAGATATGTAAGGAAATGCTCAACATCCTTAGCCATCAGAAAAATGCAAATCAAAACAAGTCTGAGAGAAACAGGTTTACATTCTCTTTTTCATGAGACAAGACCATGTTACCTGAGCATCAAGAAACCTCCACAAACCATCTCGAGTAACAAAGTCATTCCAAGCCACCTTCCCTAGAAAAAGTTGTCACAAAACAAAAACAAAAATCTCAATTTGGTAATAAATGTTAAAATGCATTCTGAAAATCTAACCAAGCAAATAGTAATTTTTATAAAATATTTCAGTCATTCTAGCTCCCCAAATAAAAATGTTCCTTGTAACTAAATACGCAAAGGGGAAAAAGAGCATTAAATTTATTAGCTTGGGCTCAAAGGGAATTTAAGTGTAAAATCAAATTTGTCTTTGGCTTCTATTGCATCTCATCTCTTGGCAGACACCTGGGCAGGTGCCTTCCTGCCCAGGGGCCTCCCCAGTGTGACTCTGCCTCTGGCTTCTCTGAGAAGAATGGGGATGGAGTGTCTGGAAGCCATGTGTGAAGCCCGACTGGAAAAAAGCAGGGGTATTTCTAGAGGACTCTAACTCCACCCTCTGCTGAGAACAGTGACCTCTGTTCTGCCCCTATTTCCAAATCTCACAGCAGTCCTCCTGGGTTGGTACATTCAGTCTGTAGCTACAAAGGCATGGGCACCCTAGAAACGCTAACTCTCAGCCTTGGACAGGAAGGAGGGAATTCTAACAGACTACAAAAAATGAAGCAGATGAAGGGAGAGTCCATGGTGCACAGAGAGCATGGAACTGGGACAGAAGTCAGAGGAAGACAAGGCTGGTAGATCTCAAGGATGAATTTGCCTTAAATGGATCTTAACCAATGAGTCAGCTGGGCACAGTGGTTCAGTAGCAGTCCTAGCATGTGGGAGGCTGCAGCTGGAGGCTGGCTGGATGTTCAAGGTCAGATTTGGTAATAGATTGAATTCAAGGCCAATCTGGGCCACAAGGTTCATCATGTGGAAGGCAGGACAGAAGCAACTCCACAGAGATGAGATACAGAGAGAACACAAGAAGTGTGTGGATGTTAATTTTGTCTTCTAATTTTGTGGTTTGTAGTGTGTGTGTGTGTGTGTGTGTGTGTGTGTGTGTGTGTGTGTGTATGTGTGTGTGACATGCTTGTCCATATCTGACAAACGTTCATGTAAAGGTCAGAGGACAACTTGACAGGGTCTGTTCTCCTTTTACCTTTACATGGGTTCCTGGGATCTGACTCAGCTCTGCCTTTGGTTTTGTTTTTAATTGTAGAATAAAATTATTTTTATTAACTTTTAATTTGAGGCTATGAAAAGCGTCTGAGTGAGTGGACACGAGTGAGTCATCAGGATTTCCGCAACAAGCAGCAGTGCAGCAAAGAGCTGAGAGGATTGGCTATGTAATCAAACCAGAAACAGGTCTCCACCTTTTGTGGCTTTTTTCAGAATGTTTAACTTAGCAGTATGAAAAGAGAGACACATGCTTTCTTTCTATTGAAAATGGTATGAACTCTGAATTTTATTCCTATTATTATTATTTTATTATATGTGGAGGTAATTTGCATGCATGGACATCTGTGCACCACACAATAGTACAGTGCCCACAGATGCTAGAAGAGAATGTCTTCCGTGGGAATCAAACCTGGGTCTGGAGCCTCTGCCATGGTGATCAAACATGGGTCCTCTGGAAAGGCAACAAGTGCCCTTTACTGAGCCATCTTGCAATCCCAACAAACTCTTCATTAATTTTTCACCAATCTGTTGTTTCATTTTGCTTCTTCCACATGACATATGACAAAAATGCTTTTAAAAAGTAAAACTATTCCCTAGTGGAAATGAAACTTCACAAGGATTTATAATATTTTCACAAGTAAGCTTGAAAGACAAAAATGCCCTAAGACAAATGTGAGTGCTCTACAAACAGGTTGTTATTGCAAATTAGAACTTTAGAGGGTGGGAGATGAAAACCTGTGGCCCAAATATCTGGAGCTTAGAGTCATTTGGAACACAGAGGTCATAGTGACCATGCCACTGTAACACAGAG
>NC_022019.1:2983874-3013705 GCF_000317375.1 Microtus ochrogaster
CCACAGTATTATCAGGGTAATCAATTGTAATCTGCAATTACAATTACTTAAAATCTTTCGCAAGGGACTAGAAATACAATGTATATTCAAAAATATTTGTCTCTGAGCCCTTCCCTTGTCATTCATCCAGCACAGTACCTGCTAATATCACTTCCTTAGCTAAACTTCAGTGCTTATCCAATAACTTAGGAGTGATACTCCAATTTGTTCACATCCCCTGTCTACCTCCTACACCACCAAATACTCAACCTGTTCCCTAGGTCATGCAAAGTACCAGGTGGTTATTAGGGAAACCATGGGCATGAAAACATGCTAGCTTTTTGTCAAGCATTGGCCTTCCAATCTCATTGGCCCAGCCAACTGCTAGCCTTCCTAAAATCTCAGTGCAGATGTGTCTCCTGCTAGATGTCTTTTCTGACCTTTGTTGATACCCATTATGGGCCTTAACACTGATGCTTGAAGGTCTACCCCATCTGACTGGGGATTACTTTGTAGGGTTTGTCTCTATGTTCTTAGCACCCAGAACATGGGAGTTAGATCTCAAGGGAACCCAGAACAATGTGTCTCCTCCCAGCACTTCCCACCCTAAACCCCTCCCTCCAGGCCCCTGGCTTCCTCTTCCCTCCCCCAGGCTCTGATCCTGTACAAGCTCGGGCATTTTGGATGTGTGCCCTTTTGCACTCCTGGCTCACTCCTAGCCTCTTGACTCCTGGTCCTCTCTCCTGTCCCTCTCTCCTCTTTCTCTTCCTCTCTCACTATCCCTCCCTCTCTCTTCTGTCATGGCCCCGTTCATTCTACTGGTCAAGTTCAGTCTGGATCCTTCCAGATGTCTCTAGCTGTTTGTTCTCTTCCTCATATTACTAGCACACCCCCTCCACCATACATACCTAAGAACAGTCATGTCCACATGTTTTCGTTCATCTGCTGCCACAATCACAGGACTGGCATCTATGAGTGTCTTTCCAAGGGACTTCGCTGCTTCAAACCAAGCTGCTAAACTGATTCTCCTATGGTATGGATGAATGATTGTTGAAATAAGAGCGGCGGAGCTGCGTCCCCAGCACCCGGCCGCCTGCATGGCTAGCTTTATACCCGAAATAATTACACGGAAACTGTATTCTTTTAAACACTGCCTGGCCCATTACATCTAGCCTTTTCTTGACTAACTCTCACACCTGGACTAGCCCATTTCTAATATCCATGTAGCTCACGAGCTGGCTTATCAGGAATGATCTTAACCTGTGTCTACCTGGAATGGGAGAACCATGGCGACTCTCTGACTCAGCTTCTTTCTCCCAGCCCTCTGTTCTGTTTACTCCACCCACTTAAGGGTTGGCCTATCAAGGGGCCTAGGCAGTTTCTTTATTAATAAGAAATCACTCCCACATCAAATGATTTGCTTCTGATGGCTTCTGCCACCCACCATATTTGACTCCAAATTCTAGAGTCCACTTCTTCAGTTAATTCTTCCTTCCACCTACCGTAACTATTTATCTCTCCTGTCTACTCCATAAGCATCTCTCTGTCTCCCACAGCCTGCTATGCCCTCTTAGGGAGCCTGTCACCTGGCCACATCTCTTCATCTACGTCCATGTGGGCATCTCTCTCCTAAAGATGCTTAGGCCTTCCCTTTTCCCAAAAGCCTGTCCTGTCCACCTTTGTGGTTGCTCTCTCCTGACCTCCACTATGGGACAAGTGTCACCTTGGAGCTCCCTGCTCTGTCTGCTATTACTACAAAAGCCACACCTGTGTGCCAGGATGTTGCTTTCGTCCTACTGGGTCCCTGTCACAGGAAAAGGGATGTCTCTTCTCTGTGATTTGGGACATTTCTCTTGGACCAGTCTCTCAGTCCACTTGGGAACACCCCAGATTGAAATTCTTGTTACCAGGACACTTCTTCTGCCCCCTTTGTTCACCACTCGCTCCTGAGTCTCCTCTTCTCCCCTTCAGAGCTACTTGCTCTGCTTCCGGGCCTCTACGAATCCTCCTTGGGTGGAACTCCTCTACTTTGTGACTCTGTTTCCTCTCAGCCCTCTCCTGGAAGTCCCACAGCTTCTTTGTGCCCTCCTGAGTATGTACTGTGACCCTTTTCCTCACCACCCTCTCAGAGATGACTTCTCTGTCTCTTTCTTATGCCATCCAGAACCTCATACGACCCTTTCTCTTTTCCTCTCTGCACTCAAGAGATTTTATTAAAGCCTCGCTGTCTAACTGCAAATGGCTTGGCCTCAGGCACACTTGATTTTGAGAGCTTGTCTGGAGGTTCTAGCAGAGGAGCGCAGCTACTCATATACCCTTGACCAAAGACCGGTGCTCAGAGAAGGTCATCCTCTTTGACAATGGAACAGGCTAGGCAGCCAGATCAGCCTAACCAACCCTGGCAATCAGTGAGGTGAAAGATGCCGCAGCCAGATAGCCCTCACATCAGGCACACTTGATTTGACATTCTCTCACATGGTATAACTTCTCTTACTACACAAATGATCCTGTATATCTCTTCCATAAACATCTTCTAACTAAACTTGCTCTGCTCTGTACTTGCAGAAATCTCATCTCTAAGCTTTTCTACTTTCCACTCTTAGAAATCTTTTCTCTCTATGATTTCTTTGTTCTCTGCTCTCAAAAGAATATCTTAAAACTATGCTGTCAACTGTCTCAGGATTTGCAAGTTTATTGGGTGTGGTTAAAAAAATCTTCAACAAAATTTAGCTTAAAACTTTTAACAAAAGGCTTATAGTTATAAAAAAAATCTTATACATGGGTAATCTTAATTTTCTACAACATGCTATATCTGTGATTTAACTCTTGTTTAAAAAATAGATCTAGTTTCTGTATATGTATCTTAAATTCAACTCTTGTTTAGGAAAATAGATATTTTTAAATAGCAATTATGTGACTCAGATGACCTCATCAGGATGGAAGCAAACCTGGAGCTGGCAGCCATCTTTACCGAGGTTAAAAAAAGAATCCGTACTATGTAACTTCACCCATCTTAGTTAAAATGACCACATGGTATAAGCCAAGGTTTATTTGATAAATAATGTTTATAAAATCCTTAGGGTTACTCGTGTTAAAAGTAGCTGACTTGAAGCTATAGGTCTAGCCTCTTTGTCTTTGCTAACTTCATTAATCTTTAGCTATTTAGATAAGCTGGGTCTTAAAGAAACTGTGATATTTGATAAAGGTGTACTATAAAAGGGTCAGGAGAATCCCCAATCTCTCCATGGACTGTATTGTTTAAAATGTATTGAATCTGTGGTTTAAAGTTTGGTTTTGATGCTAAGGGGTCTTCAATTAAATCTTCAACTCAAATGCTTAAGACTCGAACGTGACATCTTATAAAGCTGTAAAAATTCCTAAATCTTATGACATGCAAATCAATGCTCAGTAACCTTGAAAATGATCAAATTATTCAATGTTCTCGGAACTATGCTCATAGTCTTTTTAAGTACAGATATAATTCCTTTAGTAACAAGATTTATCTAGCCTCCTGTATATGTTTCCAAGGCTAAGCCTAAAGCAAGTAACTAAAACAATTACAGTTTATTTAAAATTAGGTATCCTTAATAGATAATGGTCCTCAAACCCTTCAGAGATCTGTTGAGCTCTTAAAGTATTTAATGAAAAGGTTTCCCATAATAAACAGAAACGCCAGCTCACAGTGGTGACCCTACAGTCTCCAAAGACAGCAATGGTGCACGGACAACTCCACTTGCATTGGGATAGCATTGACCACTGGGAAAAACTGCCCATGCCCACCCATTGCCAGGGTCCTGCCCACATTGTGGATGCCTTTGTGTTGACTACTCTGTTCTGCCTTACCAAGTTCCCTCTCCCCAGGGAAATCTCTGGGACCTTCTGGGTCTGACAACAGAAAGCCAGTGCTGTTCTGTGTGGTAACTGAAGATGTAATTCTTTCCTGTGTGGTAACCTAAGATCTCTGTCCCCCAGTGAAGTTTTTGAGACCATGTGAGCCTTGGGTAGCCATCGAGAGTGGTCTCTGTTATGTTAATTGATACACAGGCCATTTGAATTATACTTCCTGCTTTAGTTTATCCTTCTCAGATCTTTGATGATATTGACAGCTAACTGTAGCTTTATGTTAAAGCAGCAAGCACTAACTCCTCCCCCTAAGGTTGTAGCTCAGTTCAGTACATTTCATACATCAAATCAGGCTTCACTGTTTTAGAGTTACTAGGTCTCCTGCTGAGAAAGGCAGGCACAGTTGACCTTGCTGGCAGACTTCACTCTGAAGAAGATAAACTCACAAAACAGGTTTGTGTAAAGGTCTGAGGATGTGAAAGCAGTAGCATACCAATTGTAAAGGTAACAACTGTTTCTGGTCTCTTTCCTTCTCATTGTTATATTAAGATGGCAAAAGTTTAGCAGCAATTAAAGGAGTTCTGATAAACTCTTAATCCAGCTTCAGTAAAGCACTGACTACTATTACAGTCACATGTTCAAAATCTCAAGTTTCTTTTGGTTGTCTCCTAAGTAGAGACTTAAAAGCGCTTGCCATGGGCTAAAAACATCTCTGTCCAATCTATAGATCTAACCCTCTGGAGAGAGTGCTCATGCTTTAACCCAGAATCATTTTTTTTGTGTCCCCAAGTTTTTGTTATGACTCAAAGGTGTGAGCCTATCACTTTTTCTACAATATAGATTACAATGGTAATACTAATATATCTAAAACTTTTACTTTAAAAAAATTCTCATAAGCTTCAGGGAGTTGACGTGGATCCAACTCTCACAGGTCAAATGGACTCCAAATAAGTATTGTCAATCAGTAACTTAAATTTTCACACCTGCCTATTGCTGAGGATGGGATTGCACTTTCTCCTTGACTCTTCCACCCAACTACCAGGACCATGGGCCTAAAATTTCAAATGTGCAATTTTTCCTTGAGTACTGTAACTTTACCTTCTGTACCTTATCTGTATCTGTTCCAGCAATTTTCCAGTCAACTGAAAACTGCTACAAACTGCTTGCAGCATGCCACTCCCAGGTGTTCCTTCAGAACTTGCATGCTAGCCTGCTCCAAAATGACCTTCATTTCACTAACCTTAGGTGGTCCCAAATAACCTGGAAAATGAGACCCTCATTTGTCCATCATTCCAGCCTTCCTGTATCCCCCACCCCCAATTATATACCAATTCTAGTAGAAAGTAGTTACAGAAGAGATTATAGTGCTTCTTATCATCAACAAAAGTTTGGAAAGTCAGGTGTCAAAGAAACCCAGGACAAGTCTTACCCAGTACCTGTGATTTCTCCCAGCCCTTCTCACCCCACTCCACGCACTAAATGTGCTCCAGGTGCCGGGCTTCGATTTACCTTCCCCAGCTTCTGATCCTATACAAACTCAGGCATTTTGGCTATGTGCCCTCTTGCTCTCCTGGCTCACTCCTGGCCTCTTACCTCCTAGTCCCCTCTCCTGCCTTCTCTCCTCTTTTTCTCTTCCTATCTCAGATTCCCTCCCCCCATTCTTCTCATAGCCCAGTTCATTCTGCTGGTCGTGTCCAGTCTGGACCCTCTAGATGCTCCTGGATGTTCTCCCCTCATATTGATGGTACACCTCCTCAACCAGACCTAGGAACAGTCATGTCCTCATTTTTTTCATCCAATGGCGAGGACTCCATGTATAGAAGAAATGCTAGACAAATGTGGGGAGAAGAGGTGGAGAGAATAGAAATAAAGGGGTAGAGGGAAAAGAACTAAAAGGAATAAGATATAAAAGGGGGTGAGAGGAAAATGAAGGTACTTTAACAGTCTAGAACTCTAGTAAGCCAGAAGCCTAATTCAGTGAGATAGATCAACCCAAAATTCTAATATGGCAGCTAAATATATCTACTAAAATTGAGATGTGATGAAATAAGAAATGGTGAGATGTGCGATTGTTCACTGATTCATGGGCTATAGCTAATGAGTTTGCTGGATGGTCAGGAACTTGGAAAGGGCATGATTGGAAATTTGGTGAGAAAGACATCTGGGGAAGAAGTATGTTGATAGATCTCTCCAAGGGGGCAAAGGATGCGAAGACACTTGTGCCCCATGTAAATGCTCATGACAAGTTGACTTCAGCTGAGGACGAGTTGAGTAGATAGGATGATTCGTTCTGTGGTCAGTCTCTCTTCCCAGACATGCCATCCCTGTCATTGCCCAGCGGGCCTATGAGCAAAGTGACCATGGTTGAAGAGATGGAGGTTATAAAGAGGCTCAACAACATGGGCGTCCACTCACCAAAGCTAACCTGGCTACAGCTGCTGCTGAATGCCCAATCTGCCAACAGCAGAGACTAACATGACTACAGCTGCTGCTGAGTGCCCAGTCTGCCAACAGCAGAGAACAACATGGGCCCCAGATAGGCATCATTCCCCAGGATGAGCAGCCAACAACCTGGTGGCAGGTTGACTACATTGAACCACTTTCTCCAGGAAAGGACAGTGGTTTGTCCTTACTGTTGTAGATACTTATTCTGCTTATGGATTTGCCTCTCCTACATGTAATGTTTCTGGCAAACCCACCACCTGTGAGCTTGCTGAATGTTTCATCTATCATTGTGGTATTCCACACAGTATTACTTCTGACCAAGGAACTTACTTTACAGCCAGAGAAGTGTGCAGTGGACCCAAAGCAATGGAATCCACTGGTCTTACCATGTGCCCCACCATTCTGAAGCAGCTGACTTGATAGAAAAATGGACCGCCCTTTTGAAGACACAATTACAATGTCAATTATGGGATAGCAGCCTGGAGGGCTGGGGCAGGGAGAGAGAGAAAAGGGGACATACTCTTTGATTCAGCATCCAATGTATGATATGGATTCTCTCCAAAACAAGGATTCATGGGTCCAAGAATCAAAGGGTAGAAAGGGGAGTAGTTCCTCCCACTAGGAAAAGTTTTGCTTTCTGTTCCCTCCACCTTAAGTTCTTTTGGTTTAGAAGATTTGGTCACAGAGGGGGAAACACTCTTACAGAAGACACAACAAACATTTCATTGAATTGGAAGCTCAAACTTCCCCCTGACCACCTTGGGCTTCTGGTGCCCTTAAGCTAAGAGGCTAGGAGAAAGGAATAACAGTGTTAGGAGGGGAGATTGAGCCGGATACCAAAGGGGAAATTGGATTGCTTCTCCACAGTGGAAGTAAGAAAGGTTATGTTTGGGGTACAGGAGATCTTTTAGGCTCTAAAGGTTCTCGACCTGTGGATGATGACCATTTGGGGGTCACATGTCAGATATTTACATTACAATTCATAAAAGTAGCAAAATTACAGTCATGAAGTAACAATGAAATATTTTTTATGGTTGGGGGTCACCACAACATGAGGAACTGTATTAAAGGGTCGCAGCATTAGGAAGGTTGAGAACCGCTGCTTAAGGGCATCTCTTGGTGCTTCCATGTCCTGTGATTAAAGTCAATGGGAAACTACAAGCTAATCCAGGCAGGATGACAAAGGGCACAGACCCTTCAGGAGTGAAGATGTGGGTCTCTCCTCCAAGAAAAGAGCCAAGGCCTGCTGAAGTGCTTGCTGGTGGTAGAGAAATTACAAAATGGGTAGTCGAGGAAGGAAGTTATAAATACCAGCAAAGGTCACATGACCAGGTACAGAAATGAGGATTATAATTGACATGAGTGTTTCTGTCCTGTTTTGTTAACAATGTACAAATATTTGCTTTTTCTTTCCTCAATTTCGTTATTATGTAATGTAACATCAGTTAAGAGAATATCAGTGATTATCATATTTAAGTTTGTGATACTAAAAGAATGTACCTCAAGGGACATTTTTGCCTAGTCTAAAATTATAATGCATTTTTTAGTTCTATGGGGATGTTTATATCATAGTAGATGTAATTATGTTCTGCTTATTGTTTTTATTTGGAAATTAAACATGATTTAAGCAGATATGATTGTAAGACAAGCTGACAAGGGACGGACTTGAATGTATTATTGGTTGTCAACTTGACTACATCTGGAATTAACTAAAACCCAAGGGAAGAGTTGTAAGAGATTTTTCTTAATTAAATCATTTGAAGTAGGAAAACCCACTTTTAATCTGAATCTTTTGAGGTAGGAAGATATATCTTTAATCTGAGCCACACCTTCCGCTTGTAGCCCATATAAAGGAGATGGGGAAAGGAAGCTTGCTATCTTTGCCTACTTGCTAGTTTTCTCACTGGCAAGTCCATTCCTTCACTGGCATTAGAGCCTACTTATTTGAGATTTCAGTGTTAGTGCAGAATGACCAGCAAACTTCACCATGTTAATCGGTTCGCCTATGCACCAAAAGTAACCCCCCCCATGAGGTGTTCCAAAAACTGAGTAGGAAGGAAGTGACTATGTCAACTCTATGAATGTAAGTGCTGTGCCCTAGAAGGGAAGTTTCTGCTGCTACCATGAGTAAGCATGGGGTAGAAGCAACATAATCCTATCCCTTCTTTCTTTAGCTACATGGAATCATTAAAAAAAAAAAAAACAGAGCAATGAGTCCATAAAATAGTCTTGTACACATATCTCTGCAGCTTCTATTATTTCACCAATGTCCTCAATGTAAAAAGTAGGCAGGTTTTGTTTTGTTTGGTTTGGTTTTTTATTTTCACCCATCAGTACAGATGCTGAGCCTATACACAGACTTTAAATATTCCTTATTGAGATCATTTGTCCTGTAATCAGAGTATCAGGGTTTAGACTCTGCTTCTCCTGCTTATGAAGCACATGGCTTTGGGCAAATTGCTTTCTTGTATGAACCTCCTGTTTCCCTTACAGGACCCCATACCCTCTCATTTCTTGGGGAAGCATCTAAGTTAAAATACACACAGTTCTTAACATAGCATCTAGCACACAGACCAGATTGACATGATCCTTGCTATTATTGTTGCTATTGATGTTGTCAGTGATTATGACCCCCACCATTACCACTGACAAAGCACCAGATAGTTATTAAAGAAACAGAGATGCTAAGACAATTGGAAGCCGAAATTTGAAGGAATTCAGCTCTCCATAGGCAAGAAGCAGGTTGATGTACCTGCCAAACACATACCAGGCAGTGCACCCCACTCTTTATTCAACAAAGGGACTCTTGAAACTTGTGATCAAATGACTTGGATGAGTATATTTGAAGTGGCCATTGCATAACTCTAGTAAGGCTAAACTGGGATAAATTATTAGCATGGCCCGTAGCTGTGCTCCATTGTGCAATCAAGAGATGCTGTATGGTTTTACTTTTCATAGGAAAAAAAAATCAAAAACTAGAACCAGAAAACATTTGGAATTTTTTTTAGTCCATGGCCAGATCTTACAACATCAGTGATTTAAACCAGGCATTGAATATGAACTCAACTAGGCCTCTAATATTTCTGCCTTGCTCGGTTCCAGCAAACAATGCAGCCCTGGCTGGTGTTGAAAGTGTGCAGCAGGCAAAGGCTAAAGGGCCAGCTGGACAACTGGAATCTCACTTTCACAGAGCTACCCTGGCCTCCTGAATGCTGGAATAACTTAGTGCCCCAGTCCTCCACACCATAAGTAAAAAAATAAGAATATTAAATTTAATAAGCTTGGAGAGTAAAATCAAAGCCACATTTCCTACCAAAGAAACCAGCTCACAATGATGCGGAGCAGAGAGAAATGTATATTCACCCTGGTTTAAATTTCCAAGAAAATGATAGCAGAAGAAAGAATGATGCACACAGCTAAAATGCAGCGTGTGTTGGGGGCTCCTTTTCAAAAGGCTTGAAGTCCACATGGGTTTCCTAAATCCATCATGACCTATTTTCCTAAACAACGGCATTCTTGAAGCTCCACTTTCCCTGCAGAGGAACCTGCCCTTTCAGGACGCCTCTGCTGCCCTGCTAATCAGTCATGAAGTGATGCAGGACAGTTACAAACAAGTACCTGAAAAGAATGGGATGAAGGCGGTGCACACAACTGTCCCGGCAATCCGCATGCAGGTGTGGGAGACACAAACCAGGTGGCTAAAAGACTTCTTTGTTTGAGGCTGTCAGTAGGAGGACCTGATTAATCTCAGGCCCCATCCCTAAACTCCCTTTTAACTATGTCAAGACATCTCCTCACATCAGGAAGTCTACAATGACATGGCTATCTGCTAAGCTCAGTTAATGTGCTCCGAGGTTTAAACACTTCAGGTTGAAAGTGGATAATTGGTGGTAGTGGATTTTAAAAGCTCACACAGGTGCCTTTGAAAAGAGGTCAAAAGTCAAGTGCATCTCTCCTGAGAGCACTGGGGAGCCCTTCCTAAGGAGATCAAAATTCTTTTACGTAAAGCCCCAGGGTCTTGTAAGCACTGTTATTAATTTAGTTCTGTATGTTCCAAATAAGGGGGAAATGGTGCCACATGTGTGTATTACCAGTAACCTGGGCATATTTGTTCCAGAGAGGGAGATGTTAGATAGATTTTCACCTAGCAATTCTGGATCGCTAATGAAGTAATCCACTTTCTACCAGGCCCGAACTGGGGGGTTCAGGTCAGGGTAATGAACCTTGAACACAGTGGAAAGCCCGAGGGGGAAGGAGCCTAAATGCAGGAATGTGTTGTCAGGGGGTGACCCTGTGGGTGGAGGCAAGGCTGTGAAGCTTTAGCTATGCACAGAAGACAGCCATCAACACGCAGTTAGGCCTCCAAGCGTGCTATCTGCTTCATAATGCCGTTTAGGAACAGAAATTAGAAGCTTCCACCATCAAAACAAGTGTGTGATATTTTTTACAAAGCAGCCAAACAGCCCAACTGTTAACTTCAAGATCCACTTGAAGAGTTTGCTAGAGTACCTCAGAGGTCTCCATGGCCACCTTAACTCCTTACCCCTTCTGTCCGTTAGAAGATAATTGCCTTCAATGTGCCTATTACTCTCTTATTCTTAAAGTGTGTTATTAAAACAGAAGCATACAATTCTGAAAGTCTGCATTTTGACACATTTCTAAAACAAAATTAAACAATTGCACATTTTTATGCTTGCTTAGGAAATTTTTCATTAGCATACCAATCAACGACTTTCTAAAGAGCGTGTGCTCATCAGGATGTCTGTCACAGCCACACAGACGAGGATACAAGGTGGGTGCTGGCAAGGACTGAGGAAGCGGGATCTCTGTTGCAGTACTAGCTGCAATTTTAAAAGGTACTTCAGTCACTAGAGGCAACAACACAGTCAGGATCCAAAGCGCTGAAGCCAGGGAGGGGCAGGTGTCTCCACACCCACAGCCATGGCAGCATTGTTTGCAACAGCTCAAGGTAAGAACAAGCAGAGTCCAGTGCACATATGGAAGGTTAAAAAATGCAGCATGTATTATAGGATATCATAAAACACACCTATTATAAACAATGGTATGTATGGGAGGAAATTCTGACATACTTGGAAGCATCAAGTGAAACAAGTTAGTCACTGAAAGATAAACACGGTGTGATCCCATTTCTATGAGATGTCCAGAGTCATGGAATTCAGAGAAGACCGTCTATGCTGGCGGTTGCCGGGAACTGTGTGGAAGGGAGAAGGCCGACTTACTGTGTAACCGTTTTGGAGACAGTCATGTTGGGCAGCATTGTGAACGTATTTACTGGCATTGACTGTGCATTTTACATCGTGTGTGCTTTCCCACAATACCTTTCAGCTACAACTCCCTCACACAGACATCAGTGCACTATGGGCTGAGGTCTGAATTAGACATGCTTGCCTGATGGGCTGCGCTTAAGTTTGATGCACCACTCCTAATGGAAAGAAAATGTTCCTTTCGAGATTGCAGGGCTCCAACTGGCTTGAGTAAACAGATAAAAACAGGGTGTAGCTGACATTTTCAAATCAGTACACAAATTCTTGGACCCATGGTCTCTATATTTATAATTAGGAAAGAATGTTTGTCACTAAAGTTTTTAATGAAAATCACAGATTTGTCACAGTCGTTTGCCACAAAATCATGGTTTCACTTAAGAAATGGGGAAAGGAGGGAAGAATCTTTCAGAAATAATACTTTAATTCCAATTTAATGTGGAGCACACATGGTCATAGCATGTAGCATAGCAAAGTTAATACAGAAAAAGTAACTCAACTGTGGCTTAACTGCTGCTAGATTACATGTGCTAATTACAGACAAGAAAGACTTGCCACGGCCTGTTAGATGAACATGCAGTTTGCACTCAGCACAAGAGACATGGCACTCGGAGCTAAATGGCCATCTCAGCAAGGACACAGTTAAAACTTGCCAGCTAGAATCCCAGTACCTTCAGCCTGTGTTAACATGGGCTGCCCAATTACCAGCGTGCAACATTTGTTCAGAAGACTTCAAAATCCCCTAACTTGCTAACAATAGTTTAAAGATTCTATGGTGTTTAAAGTCTGGAAAATAAATTTAGTCTCTACTCAAAAAGAGATTAGCCTTGGATTCTCTAAGGACTTGGGCGAGGAAGTCGCTGTCCTCACGTGTCACTCACTATCGGAGGATCACAGAGGCTCATTTCGCTGCACAGAATTTGCAACGGCCTCAGTCCAACCTCACCAACAGGAGACACTTACAGAATCTGATACCCTCAACTCCTAAACGGTTAGTCAGTCTTCCTACTAGTAAGATCCCGATAACAACTACGGCAACAAAGACAAAACGGGTAATACTGATCACCAGAAAGGGTACAGAGGCGAGCCCAGAGAGCTGCAGTGCCCTGCCTCACTTTTGGACCTTCCAATCAATCTCAGGGCTGAAAAGTTCTTAAATAAACCCCCCCCCACACACACACACAATGAATGCACACATATACACACATACACACACACGCTCACGCTCACACACATTCATGAACACATACCCTGTAACACGAGCAGGGGGCCTGGCTTGTTGTTGGGTTTTTTGTCCTGCCCAGTTTCCCACAACTGTTTAGCCCCAAAGAAAATCACACATAGGTCTCCATAAATTATAAGCTGATTGGCCCATTAGCTCTAGCCTCTTACTGGCTAACTCTCACATCTTGATTAACCCATTTTTCTGATCTATCTTAGCCATGTGGCTCAGTACTTTTTTCAGTGGGGCAGATCACATCCTGCTGCTTCAGTGGTCTGGGCAGGAGTGAGAGGAATCAATTTCCTCCTTCCCAGAATTCTCCTGTTCTCATTACATCATTTCTGCTTCCTGTCTGGTTTTCCCACCTGTATTTCCTGCCTGGCCAATCAGTGTTTATTTATAACATGATTGACAGAATACAGACAATTCTCCCACACCAATACACAGGTGCACACATGCATACAATGGTAGGATAATTAAAAAACACAGAGGTTGAGATTCTAAGCAGAACTACTACAGTCTCACAAGTCCTCATTTTAATATATAGTTGGTTGCAAGTTGCCAATTGCCAATCAAGATCCTAGCAAGAACCTCTTCTTTGTAATATTGGTCATATTAAGATGCACCTGACTTTAAACTGCTTGAAGTCAGAGCCCGTTTCTTCCACATCCCAGCATAGGCTAGTTCATGTTCAGCACTCAGCACAGGTTCTGGATGTATGAAGAACACAAAAAAAAAATGGGGGAGGAGAGACAAAAGAAAACAGGCAACACTGGTAGCAAACAGAACTTGATAAGCTGAGAACATTCCCTCTGCGTAACTGATGGCAGGTCCTTCACTCTTCAGAAGCCTCCTCTGAAGTCCTTTCATTGTTCCTGCTGTACGGCTGAAGAAAATGAGGCAAAGCTAGATGTGCAGTTTAGTAGAAGAGGTCTGGATGGGACACAGCTTCCGAGAGTGCACTCCTTTGCAACTCAAACACTAAAATAATAAATTAGGATCTGTGGCATAAATTGTCACAGAGACTGTAACTCTCCTTTCTCTAAATACAGACCCTGGATTTATAGCCCTTTTAAGGCAGGTCATTTTAGTCAGAGCTGTTCATTTATAAGCCGAACAGCGACAGTGCTGGGAGAAACGGCCAAACAACGTCTTCGTGTGTCAACGGAAACAAGTCTCATCTTAAAGCTCATTGCCCAGGCTACTGGGACAGCTCAGTGAGCAAAGGGATTGCCTGTGAGCATAAGGGCATGAGCAAGGAAGTGTGTGCTTCATCCCAGCACTGGGGAGACAGGGACAGGAGTTCCTGGGCTCACAGGATCAGCAGTCTAGCCAAACTGAAAGCCCAGGCACAGTGAGAAATTCTATCTCAAATAATAATAATAATAATAATAATAATAATAATAATAATAATAATAATAATAATAATGATGATAATAATAATGATAATGATGTTGAGGCTGTTGGGGAAGACACTGAGATCAGCATCAGGCCTCCATTCATACACACCTACACACACATTTCACACATGAACATGCACACATGACAAATTTTAATTAATTTTGATTTTTAAATTAGGCAATAAGGCCATTAGTCCCATTCTTTGCATGTGTTTAGAACGGTGTATAAGTTTACTGAGAGCGGTAAGACAAGGTATGTAAGCAGAAATACTGCAAAAAGTTTCCCCTTGACATTCAAGTCATGGAAGCAGCCATGATTTCAGAAAGTTATTGCTTCCGAGAGGTGAAATATCAGTTGACATTATCCTTACATGCACGGGAACTTAGGTCAATGTTTGCACAGAAATCTCTTCTGTAGACAGCAGTTGCTATTGGACGGTTGTATCTGTTCCCTACAGCACTAATCTGACACCATCAGGTGTGGTGGTGTGAATGGCAATGGCCCCCATAGACTCATGGCAATGGCCCATAGGGAGTGACACTATTAGGAGGTGTGGTCTTGTTGGAGGAAGTCTGCAACTGTGGGGGAGGCTTTGGGGTCTCAGAAGCTCAAGCTGTGCTCAGCACACAGGTGCCTTCTGCTGCCTTTGAATCCATTTGCAGAACTCCCAGCTCCTTCTCCAACATCATGTCTGCCTGTACTCTGTCCTGCCTCCCGCCATGATGATAATGGACTAAACTTCTAAAACCATAAGCCAGCCCTAGTTAAATGTTGTCCTTTATAAGAGTTGTCATAGTCGTGGTGTCTCATCACAGCAACAGAAACCCTAACCAAGGCATCCGGTTCATTAATCTCTCACTTGCACCATGACTGCAGCTGTCTCCACCAGTCTTTCCCCCACTTTTCTTCTCAACTTTTTAAATTTACCTTAGCTGTATTAAAATATAACCAAAAGATAAGAATCCTATATACTTAAAAATTGCATATATCAATATGTTTTCTATATATCTATACTGTCAAGCTAAAGAACATGTCAATCATCGCATACTGTTGCTACCTTCGTGTGTGAAGTAAACACTAATACCAATTTCTTAATAGACTTTTGCATTGCTTACTTATCCTTCATCTTAGCTGCTGTGTGGTGCTTTAGACTTCAGAATCCATCATCCTCCTTTGACCAGCAGCCTCCTGCCCAGCCCCACCACTCCTGACAACCACTGCTCCAGTCTCAGTTGCTAGGAGTTCAACTTCCTCAGATAATAATGTGTAATGGAGATTGTGCAAATTCTATTTCTGTTTCTTGTTTTTTTTTTCACTTAGTAAGTAGCTTTTGGGCTCATCCCTGATACAATTCTCAGGATTTCTTTCTCCAGGATGAACGGTATTCCATTGAATGCTTACCACATTGCTTTTATCCACCCACTGGCTGGCAGATGTTTAGGCCGTGTCTATATCTTGGCTATCATGAATAATGCTACAAAGATAATAGGAGTGGCGGCATTTGCTGGTAATATCCATCTCAATTCCTTTTTCTCATATAGCCAGACATGGGTTGCTGGATCATATAGTAATTAGTTCTGTGAAGACTCTTCAAACTATGCTGCAAAATGCCTATGGCAATTTACAATCCCAGCAACAGTGTGTGAGGGTTTCCATTTCTCCACACCACTCCTACTTGGATAAAGGCTCTCAGGTAGCTCAGGCTAACCTTGAACTCACTGTGTGTCCAAGGATGGCCTTGAGCTCTTGATCCTTCTGCCTCTATCTCCCCAGTGTTGGGTTTCATGGCATGCTGGAGAGTGAAGCCAGGGCCTCGCGCATGTCAAGCAAGCCCTCTATTGACAGTACAACATGCCCTGCCCATTTGGGCATCTTCAAGTTGATATGTAGTATCTTATACTTTTCTTATGATCGGTGATGCTCTGCACTTTCTCATATACCTGTTTCCTGTTCATATGTCTTCTTGAGGAAAATATGTGTTTGAGTTCTTTGCCCATGTCTGAATTGGGTGGTTTATATGTTGCTGTGGCTTTGGCTCTCATGCCCTGTCATGCTCCTGCTTTGAGGTGTTTGTTGTGCTTCAGGGGCAACCTTTTTGATTTTGTGCACAGTTTCACTTGCCTGCCTTTGTGTTTAGTGCTCATGCTTTTGGAATCTAGTCATGAAACCATTTCTAACTTCAATGTCAAGAAGTACTTCGCCTGTGTCTTCTGCTAGGATTTTTATAGTTTTCGTTTTTATTATAGACATTAGCCTACTTGAGCTGATTGTGTTCTTGTGTAGTGTCAAAGAAGTGTTCTGTTTCATTGCTTTGCCTCCATTTCCTTAGCTTTTCAGCATCATTTATTGAAGAGAGTCTTGGTTTTCCTTACTGTGTTTTGACACCATGCTGAAGATCAGCTAATTAGATTTGTGCTCTTTATCCTATTCTACTTGTCTATATGTCTGCTTATAATGCCAGTACCATACCGCTTGGGTTAAGGTAGCTTTGTACTGTACTTTGAAATCAAGTTATATGACACCACTAATATTTTTCTTTGTTAAATTGCTTTGTTGGCTTGCAGTCCTTTGTGTCTCCATCTGAATTTTAGGAGAGCTTTCCTATTTCCATGAAAAATGTTAGTGAACTTTTAACAAAAAAATGCATGACGTATGTAGATCATTTGGAATGTAGTGACTTTAACAATATTAATTCTTCCTACTCATGAGCGTGGAGTGTCTCTCTGTTTATGTCTTTAGCTCCATGGGCACCATAGCCAGTGGGTGGGGTAGGTGATTGTCTTTTTCCTTTGTAAAATTATGTGGTGCCTTCTACTGTAATGAAGGCTAGTCCTCATGGAAGAGACATCCATGTCAGGTCACTCAGGGGCCTCTGAGCCCTGTTTCTGCAGTCTGTGGTGTCTTTGGTTTATGAACTTATCCTTCTACTCTGTTGAATAACCAAAGACATCAACAATAGGCTGTTTGCGGGGCATCTCTTAGACAGCTCTGGTCAACAACTCAAAAGAGGGCTCCTCGTGTCTGGTATTGATTTGGCTTTTTGTTAAGTGATCTTCTGCTCTTGCAGGGATGCCAGATAAGAAAAGTTCAGGTAAGTCGTTAGTAAGTGTGATTTCTTGTGGCTTTTCAGGCATCTTCATTGTTTTCCTCACCTCCATCTCCTGCATTTGCCTCTCTCCCGTTTCCCATTCCCCCATCAGATCACCTATCCTGCTATTCCCCTCCTCCCTCCCTCCCTCCTTCTTCAGTATTTACTCCCTACCCCTCCCTTAGGAATACACCTTCTCCCACTTCCCTGACCAAATCACTTATATGCTGCTATTCCCTTCCCTTCTGCTTCCCACCCCACGCCGAATCTGGGTGATGGTATTGCTTTACTTTCCTGGTCTCTGCAGTCACTCCAGGCTATATACTCACATCTGAAGATTTGAAGCTCGGGGCTTCCAAGAGAGAGTGTGTTACATTCATTCCTCTGGGTCTGGGTTATCTCACTCAGTACAGTGTTTTCTAGTTCTACTCATTTGCCAGGCCAGACTTCAGAGAAGGACATGGGAAGTCTGGGTCCGGAGTGGAAAGAGGGTGTGACAGATAATTCTTACTAATTGGATTCTATATAGATTTTTTTTTCCTGACAGTTGTTCTGTAACGTCCTTAGGAATTTCTGTATATAAGACAACATCTTCCTTTAAAGGGGCAACTGCGCTTTTTTTTTTCTTTTCTGACTTAGATTTTGTTCTTTTATTTCTTTTTCTTACCCGGTTGCTCTGGCTAAGAATTCTAGCATCTCCTGAGTTAAGGCTCAAGAGCAGCTATCCTGGTTCTTCTAAACTCTGTGGAAAAGCTCCCAGCTTTTTGCCATCTGCGTGTGCTGTCAGCATGCAGGCTTCTCAGCCGGGGCTTTACTGTGTTTGACTGTCTTCCCTCTGTGTCTAATTCACTGGGAACCTCCACAGTGGATGTATACTGAATTCTCTCAGTTGCTGTCAGTCTTATGGTTTCTATCCTCTGTTCTGTTCATATGGCCCATCACGTGTACTGATTTGCATATATTGAATAACTGTTCTTACATCCCAGGAGCAAATCTCACTGGATCACGGTCCATGATGCTGTTAATGTGCTGTTGGAGTCCATTTGCTAGCATTGCACTGAGGGTCTTTTTTCTGTGCTCACCGGGAACATCAGCCTGCAGTTTTCCCTTCCCATAGTGCACTGGGTAGGGTAGTGCTGGCCTCTTGAAACGAATTGAAAAGTATTTCCTGCTCTAGAAATATCTGAAAGAATTTGAGGTAGGCATGTTGTCATCAATTTAAATGACATATTCTTCAGGGCCTGGGGAGATGGCATCCAGTAGACAGCTCTGACAGCTTAGCCCTATACCTGGAGATCCGTGTACAGGAGGGCATCAGCTCAAGACATGTGTTCTCAGGTCTCCACATAAGCTCTGTAGCATGTGTGCACCTGCTCCTGAACACATCATCTACACATGATAGCAATAATAAATTAATTTAAAACAAAATGACGTATTCTATATGCAATCCAAACCTCACCACTGCCATCTAAGCAAGGCAGATTGCTGAGAGACTGGATACCATGGTCTGGGAATGATTTCTGTTGAAACAACCTTTAGTATGTCAGCCAGCTTCCCATCTGCATTAGAGTTGGCTCACACTAAAACAAAGGTCATCTAAAGATCTTTGTCTGTCACCACGTGTCTTTGGCTGATGCTTGCGAAATTCACACATTAACCCTATTGGACTTGACTTTTTTCATGAATTAAATTTATCTGTCTTTTTCTGTCCAGAATTTTGAGATTATTTTCTATTTTAATCTTGTTCTTAGGTTGGAATTCTACAATACAGAAGTGAACTCCTGGGGAACATCTTTGCACAGATCCTTTCAAAGACCTCAGAAGGAGCCCTGAGAACTTTTGTCATCTTAGCTTAAGATATTTTAACTGCAATAAGTGCTTCAGTTTCCCACTCTTTCTACCATCCATCAACTGCATGTATTCGGATGTCCAGCATAGAAGTCTAATACTGGGGGATGGATTCAAGGTAAGGTGTAAAATGCACATTATAACAATTGGTTTGTGGGAAAATTTTCCAAATCTTATAGCTCATCTACAAAAGAAACCTAGAGAAGTTTGAGAATCAAAAACAATACAGCCTAACCATGGTAGTTTTCAACTAATCATGTTGGAAGCTGGATAAATAGCCTTATATTGTCTGTCTAGCATGAGGTTACAGGAAGTGTCACAAGCTAAGAAGCCATCAAGGAATAAACAACTGAAAGGGAGAAGGAGGAGAGATATTATGAAGATGTGTCCAAAATTACAGTGGAAATTGCTGTGATCTTTGTAGAAATTAAATATTCTCAGATTCACCATTTATTGTATTTTTTCCTTTTCTGAGCAAATAGAAGATCCTTTTTATCAATGAGCTCCCTGGAGATTAAGCCCTGGGAAAATGCTGTAGCTGATAAATATGTGTGGGTTTTGTTGCTCATCGAGTGGAGAGGATGAACGGAAGGAAGGCAGTGCTGAAATGTCTGTTTGTTTTCCCCCAGAGGCTGCAGCTCTGTGCCCCAAGAGAGGTACAAGGACCTCTTTAAATGGTGCTGCTATTCACCTGTGTCTGCTGAGACATGCAAGCAAAGTGACTTCTGTGGGGTAGGGAGGGGATGCAGGATGGCACACTGAAGTCACTTTCTCATTGGCTGAAGAGCTGATAGAATCCCAGGAGCACATGTGAGCAGAATGCTCGACCCCAGGCAAGGACAGCTCTACAGTGGGTGGGACCTGAAGATTGCACAACTGGGGATTCAGGGAAGCAATCTCACTAGGAAAAGAATACAAAAATCATAATTATATACCTAAGAGTGAATGCTGACTTAAACATATTTGCGGGGGGGGGGGGGGGTAAAGACAGGGTTTCTCTATGTAACAGTCCTGGCTGTCCTGGAACTCACTCTGTAGACCAGGCTGGTCTTGAACTCAGAGACCATCCTGCTTATGCCTACTGAGTCCTAGGATTAAAGGCATACACCCCCATCACCTGGCAAAATCACCATAAATTTTAAAGAGCTGACATTTTGTGCCATAAAACACAGGAAAATAGCACACTTTATTAATAATTTTTAAACACATCTTTATAGTATTTTTTTACATTTTTGCCCTATCTTCTTGAAAACATGGTTATTTTGTTTGTCTACATAAAGTTCTCTTTAAATATTGATTAATTCTTCATTGCATAAGGAATATACATAATAAGTTCTTAGTGATCTGATTTAATTGAGTAGTCAGGCCAAAGCAGAGATCTGAATGACAGAATTATTAAGTTATATGTATTTCAAATACTCCTTAATTCACATTAATGCCTTAGGCAGAGCTAAATTATAAATGTTACAATTTGTAACAGAACTATGTCTTATAATAATTTCATGAGTGCAAAATTTCTCAATGATAAAAACAATAAACACAGAAGTTGGGTTTCCTAAACCATTTTACTTAGATAAAAAAAATTGAATTTAAATTATTTTAAATACTTATTTAACAATAATATTTTGTGTTCCAAATATCACAAATATTTGAATCACAGTTTTCAATTAGTGGGAGTTGATTGCATAAACAGGTCATTTTCTAGAGCTTAGATTGAGAACATAAAACTTATTAAATGTCACCGCCAGGCAGTGGTGGTGCACACCTTTAATTATAGCACTCAGGAGGCAGAGGCAGGCAGATCTCTGTGAGTTTGAGGCCATCCTGGTCTACAAGAGCTAGCTCCAGGACAGGCTCCAAAGCTACAGAGAAACCCTGTCTCAAAAAAAAACAAAAAAACTTAATAAATGTATAATTTTATAAACACGGAACTGAATATCAAAGCCCTTAGCAGAATATTCTAGCTTACTTAGTAGTCTGCTGACTTCAAATAGCAACAGGAAGGAAAACAATTGTTCTGAAGTTAGACCTTTAGCCACAACAATATATCAATCATAATCCACTCATGATCACAGAATATCCAAAACTCTTGATTGTAGACAGTGTTTTTTTTTTTTAAGGCAAATACATAACGTAACTTGCATTATTTAGGAAGGAGGCAATTCATAGCACCAAAATCCTTGCAAATCCCCCTCTGCAAGTGAAATACATGGTATAAAAGGAAGCCTGTACCAAAAGAAAGGCAGCCAAACATCTGGGCACCCTCTGCTGATCTTCCTTCTAACCCTCATCAAAGAGGAGCCAAGAGGTCCTCTAGGCTGGGGCCCTCCACACACTTTGAAGGCTGTTTAGGACAGTAGGGGCAGGGCTAGCCTTATCTGCTAAGTGTCTATCTTCCTTTCTTTGATCTGACTATTCCTTATGATAATTATGCTCTTTGGGTTTTGCTTGCTACACAATATAATTTCATTGATTTCATTAAATAATTTGCCCAGATCTCTAATTTTTGAGTCAAATATCATAAACAGCTACCCAGAAACTCAAGCATAAGTCCAGGACTGATACCTGGGTAGCGGGAACAGGAAAGGAACCTGGTAGTGTTGCAGCCATAAGAGACTCATGTCCTTATTTCAGTGTGGAGAATGGTTAGTTAAGAAACACTGACTATGAGCTTAGCTGACTTGGATACTCCAGACTCAACAGTAGACTGTGAGGAAGATATGGGGGAGCCCACACTGCGGCCCACAGAACAGTGAGCATGCTCCTATCTGTGGTTCCCACAAAGAGAATGAAGTACTGCTATCATTATGTTTTCAAGATATAAAAAAGCCAGCAGTGAGTCTGTGAACACTTGATATTTACATGATAATTCGAAAGATTTTATAAAGCTATGAAGCTTAAATTATAAAAAACAAAACAAAACAAAAAGCATGTCTGCCTCTACCCTGGAGTTTCTCTGTGTGCAGCAACGTCATACAGAGAGCACAAGGCCAATGGCATGTCTTAGACAGACTACCAAGCCTAAACTTCTGCCCCTGAACAGCAGCCTTTTACCAAGGACCCAAACTGAGCACAGTAACTACTAATCACGTGCCAGATAACAAAAGCCAACCTCTCGGTGCTGTCAATCATCTCACGCTACTGGTACCTCACATAACCATTAAGAGAGAAGAGGACCACTCACCTAAGAACCACACGAAGGTGCTTTTGAGAACGCTTATAAAATTCCACTCTGAGAATGTGTATCAGTGGACGCAGCATTTGACGGGCCCATCCAGGCCATCTGATGGTGCTCAGAAAATTAATTATACATGCATTGAAGTTATATAAAATAGTCACACACTTTATGAAGGACTCTGAGATTGCTGGCTTTTCACCCTCTACCCAATCATGTTCAAGCTAGTGTGATCAGAATTGTGACAATCCACAGCAGACCTTCACAAATCCTTTGGTTAAGGGATCTATACTTCAATCATTTTATTCATGAAACTATTATTTAATGAGCAAGCCTGTGTACCCAGCACTGCTCTGGACCCGAGAGATGCACTTCTGCATAAGACAATAGAAAGCCATCATAGCTCCCACGGGGTTCATGTTGATCAAGCTAGTTAAACAAGTCATAAAAGCATGTGATAATCAGGACTATGAACAACGCAGTGGCTTACCGACTACAGCATGGTTGGGTAGCTCCACCAGCTCAGTTAGTCATCTATAGAGCTCTTTAAGAAAGTTAGGTGACCTTTGAATGAGAAAAGAAAGCTTTATTCTAAAGGAAGAGGAGGTGCCCCCCACAATGAGGCGTGTGTGCTCAGGGAGCATTTATGAGAGCACAGGGATGTGAGAAGAATGGACAAAGGTGAGGTTGGTGAAGTGGAAGAGAAGAAAAGGAAGAATGAATCACATTGGCTCTTGCAGGCCCTAGTAAGAAACACGGATTTCATCATTGTCAAGAAAAGATGCCAGGTGGTGTTGTGTTGGGATAAGAATTGTGGGCTTTGAAGCCAAGTGCCTTAAACATCCACACAAAGACTGTTAGATCCACATGCCTAGCTGGCTTCTGAAGTGTCACTGAACCAGCAGCAGGCAACACAGAGGCTTAAACTGTACACAGGAAAGATAAGGTGGCAGCATGTCCAGGCTGAGAAACGCAGCACAGAGTCCAAGCACTTTGTGGGTAGATGGAAGGAAGGGGACACCAAACACTGGAAGATAGAGTCAGGGAGAATCCTAGCTGGAAAGCCTTCAGTGCCCAAAGAGCAGGGTGTGTTCACAGACTTGGAGTCTGTGATTATTGTTAGAGTACAGCCTCTCCTAAAGTAGTGAAGCCCCACTGTTCCAACCACATCAATATGTACATGAGAGACATAAGAACCTGTGGGTTAGGTGCCAAGGCAGGTGGTGAGCAGTGTCTGATGCCCTGTTATGACTCCGTTCCTGGAGAGCCATGGGTATTTATGCATTCTGAGACATGGACCACGGACAGGTGATTTCTAGGAAGGCAAACAGATGATGAAAACAAAAATTTCTAAGACACATATCTTTGGTCCAACACCTGTACCTTTACTAATACATTGACTCTGGAACATGTTGTACAAAATAATGTATTTGCAAAGATGTTCAAAGAGAAGCTTCGGGACTCACATGTCCCACTCTGAAATCCTGGCTCCATGTCCATGTGCTCAGACATCAAGGCAACTGAGGATGGGGCCCTATGGAACTGCCTAACAGCCCAGCCTCCAAGGAAGACTGCTTAATTCTGTATATTTTGCAACCATGGGTCTTCCTTAATATATATGAGGCCTTAGGCTCAGCCCCTAGCACTGGAAACAAACAGACAACAACAACAACAAAAGATCCACTAGTCAGTCATAAAATCCATCCAGTCAATTGCCCCCTGTTCTCAGTTCTTCCATCAAGCCCAGGGTTTCATATGCGTGAGGCAAGTGTTGTGCCTCTGAGGCATGCCAACTTTTTTCTTTTGAAAATAAAGCATAGTGTGAAGCAGACTAGAATAGAAAGCATTGGCAAGAACTGAATACACTAATGGTAACTTTGTGTTTCATAAATATAAAGTAAGTCAGTTACATATGAATATAAACACAGTCACCTACACACCGGGTACGGAGGTGAGGCATTTCTTTCCTCGGGGAATGTTTATTTGTAGGTACAGGAGTTATTTGGTTAAAACTACTCTTATGGACTAATGTTTGACTGGAGTGAGTTTTGGAGGAAAGGGCTTCTTAGGGACGACAGGTGAGACCTAGTTAAAAGAACCTGTTAAAACATGTGTGAACATAAAACATCAATAAAGCTACCTACCAACTGGTGCAAAACTGCACACCACATGATGAATGTCTCTAGATGACATGATGATGCTATAAAAGGAGGTTTATCTACTTCTGTCCTAAATGCATATTTAGACTACCTTTTATTTATTCTTTGGCAGTTTCATGTATGTATACAATGTATCTTGATCATATCTACCTCAAACTCCCCCTCTTCTTTTCCCCTTCCCCCAGTACAAACCCGATCTGTATGTCTTCTCTCTGTTATATTTTGGTTTTGTAATCCCATTTAGTCTAATTAGTGCTATTAACTGAATGTTAACTGATCTTATTTTTTAATTGTGTGTACATGCATGTGTGTGTGCATGACTGTGTATGTGTGTGTGTGTGTGTGTGCATGCCTGCCTGCCTGCCTGCCTGCCTACCTGCTACATGAGTACAGGTATACCCAGAGGCCAGAGGTATTGGAATCCCCTGAAGCCAGGGCTACAAGTGGTTATGAGCAACCTGTGGTTGGTGCTGGGACTCAGACTTGGGTTCTCTAGATGGACATGCTCTTAGCTACTGGGCCATCTCTCCAGCCTCATGATGATCAACCTTGTGACTTTGATCTTATCCAGGTTTTAAGTGGTATTGTCTATCTATATGAAAGACACTCACCTGGTCAAGGAAAGAGCTTTCTCTCACATGCCCATTCTAAACACGACTCATGTTTTTATAAAGCTGGGGTTGGAGTGATGCTTAGTGGATAAAAGGGAACTGCATTTGTGTCCCCAGAATGCACGTAAAGCTGGGCTCCAGTATCAAGAAATCTCAGTTTACCTGTGACAAAATGGGAGGTGGAGATGATAGAATCCCCAAATTTTCACAAGCCACCTATCCTGGCATATGCCGCAGTAAACAAGAGACCCCTGCTTCAAATAAGCTTTCGACAGACACCCCAGGTTGTCTTCTGAGCCACACATCTCCATGGCACTTGCCTACATGCAACAGCTTCACCTACACACACATACACACACTGACATGTGTGCGTACATCCTCAGGCACATAAAATACTTATATCCATTTTAGACAGCATATGACCAAGTGCTGCCACATGAGCCTGCTCACTCATGGTGGCAGCCGGGATGCTGATGTGTTCCCAAGGAATCACAATGAAGGGGGAATAAGAGGGACTTAGTTACTGGAGGGAGACCATACACCACAACAAACTACTGATCTGAAGACAAGTTGGAGGCTATGAGCACTGCATAAGGAGACGTATTCCCCTCAGATTTCCATCTAAATGAAAGCTCTGAGTCAAAGACTATGTATTTCATTTTGAGATAAACTTTACACCATTTTGAGTAAATGTTATCTATCACATCTAGCCCCAGGATTGGGGGGACTGGAGATAACAAGGAATGAAGACAAAGTGGAAGGAAAGAAGGGAGGAAGGACAGAAGGAAGGAAGAAAGAAAAGAGGGAAGGAGAAATGATTTTCACACAAAGCAAAAACAAAGACATAGATATTAATAGGGACTCTGTCCCTGCCTCTAGCCCTCAAAATAGAGGAAATCTACCATGAGCAAAAAGTTCTCACTCTGAAGATTTTGCAGCTTAGTCCCTAAGCAGACATGTATCCTTTAGAAGACTTGGGCCTTCTCAAGTCTAGCTTTCCTTTAAAAAAATCTTTCTTTGCAAATTAACATTTTTCCCAAAACCTTTGTCCCCAGATCTTTCATTTCTTTCTTGAGCTCCTAAGACCTAGTAATACATGTTTTATTAAAAGAGAAAAGATCTTTTGGCAAATGAACATGGTCCCCCTCACGATTCCGACCAGCTCTAGTTTCAAACAGGACTCAGTCAGTGAGATTAAAACATCTGTTAAAGTTTGGTCCAGCCCATTTCTCTCCAGGGCCATGAAGCTAATGGCAACAGATCTGATATGGCTTGGGTTTCCTTTATGTACCTTTCTGGCACATCTAAGAAAACCCAGTCTCTGGAAAGAAATAAGAAAGACATTTCCCAAAACTACACCTAACAAGCCTGTGGCATGAAAAAGTCTGGAAGCTCAAGAGCTTCCCCTCACATGTGGTCAACATGATGGCACTGCTGGGCTTAAGAAGGTCAGCAGGCTGTGTCCTTCCCAGGGAGAGAGTTCCAGAAAATAAGAACTTCGCTCAGGAATTAGGAACCAAGAATATATTGTTTGGAGAGCCACCTTTACTGTGAGGGTAAAAGTAAAAAATACTCCAAACAAATTCAAATCAAGAAAATAAATTTAGTGTGTCCTTGACCATGAAGGGAGGGTTCTTCATTGGCTATATAAAAATGAGTTGAAGTCAACTACCCAAAAGGTGTGCACGCAAAAGTGCAGCTTCTGCTCTGGGGTTGACCAGTTGGCTGTTTCACTGTTCACCAAGATACAGCCTCTTCTTTTCAGAGTGACTTTTGTTTTATGTCTTCAATGCCTGGGAACTGAACAATAAACTAAACTTCTAAAAGAAGAAGAAAAGGAAGTAGAGAAAGAGGAGGGAAAGGAGGAAGAGGAGGAGGGAGAGTTTTAGAAGTCTTATTTTCCTTGAAGGCTATTTAAGAATGCAGCATATATCAGAAAAATGCAAATCAAAACAACTATGAGATTTCATCTTACACCTGTAAGAATAGCCAAGATCAAAAACACTGATGACAGCTTATGCTGGAGAAGATGTGGGGAAAGAGGAACACTCCTCCATTGCTGGCGGGAGTGCAAACTTGTGCAGCTGCTTTGGAAATCAGTATGGCAGTCTCTCAAAAAATTAGGAATCAATCTACCTCAAGACCCAGCAATACCACTTTTGGGCATATACCCAAAGAATGCTCAACCACAAGGACATTTGCTCAACTATATTCACAGCAGAATTATTCATAATAGCCAGAACCTGGAAACAATCTAGATGCCCCTCAGCCAAAGAATGGATAAGGAAAATACTGTACAATGACACAACATAGTACTTACTACTCAGCAATAAAAATAACGACATCTTGAAATTTGCACACAAATGGACAGAACTAGAAAAAAAAAACATTCTGAGTGATGTAACCTAGACCCAGGAAGACAAATACAATATGTACTCACTCATAAGTGGATATTAGACATAAAACCAAGAACAACCAGCTTACAGTTCACAAGCCCAGAGAACCTAGACAACAAAGAGGACCCTAAGAGTGACATGCATGGATCTACATAAGAAGGTGAAAACGACAAGATCTGAGTAAATTGGGAGTCTGGGAGCAGGGGCATGTAGAAGAGACGGGAGGGAGGAAGGGGAGTGGAAAAATATATAGCTTAGCTTAAAAAAAAGAATGTGGCATATGCTTAACTACCTCACTGGGTTGGGTGCACCTGGTAACACTGGCGGGTGGGCCACACACAGCTTAGAGAGGTGAACGCTACAAGAGAAACAACAGTTGACCTTATTTAGGCACCCCCCCAACACACATCCGCATTTAAATAGAAGTCTTTCCCTCCTCTACACCCTGTTCATTTCTCACGTGAACTTCATCATTCAAATCAGTAACTCCCTAATGTCTCCCAACTCCACCTCTAATCTCATTATACAAAATAAGCAGCCTAATAAAAAGCAAGACAAAATTTGGCAAATGCCTCCATTTTCCTGTTTACTAACATTTATAATTTTGGTTTTTTGTATATTATCCAGCCTTCATACTAAACACAACACCATATGCTGGGATCACAGTGATTTCTTGCTGAGAAATCAGGACATAGATGTTAGGCTTATGTTGTGTAAATGGCTTTAAAGGCCCAGGGCTGAGGATGCAGAGCATTGCAGGAAAGACCGCTGAACCAGTTGTTATACAAGTATGATTTGCCGTGATGATGGTTCAATGGTCTTTTGTCTCCATTTTTACTGAAAAATTCAGCAACTTTTATTTCGCACTGGCACCAAGCTACAAGCAAATCATGCTTAATATTGTTTTCATTACATTTCCTCTTCACTAACCTCCTCCAAATAAGAAAAGAAAAGGAAGAAATTACCAACCTAGACATAGCCGTGCAAGCTGTGTCATATTAACGCAAGGGACGAAATTTTCAGATGGTGTTTTTCTCTCGAAAACTATTTAAAAGGTGGCCTACACTTAACTTTGTGCACTATTCCCTAAGGGAAGTGGGACTGCATGGGCTGACTACACTGGCAGGTGGGTTCCCCACCACTATCCATACTGTCGATGTCCCATTGTAGTTCCCCGGCAACCCTCTGGCCACTCAACCTCCTATGAAGGAAGCCACACTTCCCTGGGCTGATGGTCCCACCCAGTGGCTGGCATGAGAATTAATATACTTTAACAGGGTTTCCTCACCATTGTCTTCTCTCTAAGCTGATGTGTATGTATTGTATACTTCCCTCTCCCACCCCGTTCTATTTCCTATAACTCACATTCAACTCCAATTTAACCTCGGAGACTTGGGTCCTCTTAGGCATGATGCCTCCTGTCTTTCAGTCCCTCACAGTCAGAATATGAACTGTTTCCCACATGCTCACTCATTTGGTTGGGCTGTGTGTTTGAATTTTGAAATACCGATTTGTTAGTGTGTGTGTGTGTGTGTGTGTGTGTGTGTGTGTGTGTGTGTGTGTGTGTGTGATGTGTGGATAAGTGTAGGCACACAGCTATCATGGCACTCATGTGGAAGTCAGAGGACAACTTTCAGGGGTCAGTTCTCTCCTTCCACCTTTACATGGATTCCAGAGACTGAGCTTAGGTCTTAGATCCATCTCACTGGCCCACGCTCACAGTCTGAACATGTGGTCCTCAGCTGGTGGTACTGCCTTAGAAGACTGTGAAACCTCTGAGTGGTGTGTGTGTGTGTGTGTGTGTGTGTGTGTGTGTGTGTGTGTGTGTGTGTGTACATGTTATCCTAGCTGGCAGATACAGGATGCTAGGGGTGAACCTTAAACCTCTGGTACTAGTCTGTTTCTCTACTGCCTGATATACCAGAATGTGAGGAGCTGTTGTCTCAAGCTCCCATCATGTGGGTAGAGCCACCAACTACCCCATCTTTCGCACTGTGACTTGACTGTACCCCTGAAGTCATAAACTACAACAACTTCTTCCGTAAGCACTGTCACATACTTGGTCACAGTGACATAAAAGTAACTACACCAGTACTTTCTCAACCCAGATGAATAGTTCCTGGGTCTCCAGTTCTCTCAGCCCCCTGGTTCATCAACTGTAAGCACACTTTAGCACATCTGTGTTCTTCAGAAAGTGTGGTGCTCAGTGTTAATTACAATACTCCGAGTGCAGGTGGAGTGCAACTGAATATGAGGACTGCTTTCCCTAGATTATACACACATGCACACACAAACACACTTGCACACGTTCACACACACATGCATACACACGCACACACTCACACACATGCACACATACTCACACATTCACACACACATACA
>NC_022019.1:3013805-3069156 GCF_000317375.1 Microtus ochrogaster
ACACTCACACACATGCACACACACGCACACACACTCACACACATGCACACACATGCACACATTCACACACACATACACACACTCACACACATGCATACACATGCACACACACACACACTCACAGTCTATTATGGAATCTAAGGAGACAATCACTTTGTTGGCAGTCATGGCACTCAGCTAATAACCCTTGCATGAATAAAATTCCTAATCTCCTATGTCTCACACACACACACACACACACACACACACACACACACTCAGCACACTATTGTTTTTAAATAACCTAGCTGCACATTTCAGAGTGTCCAAGCTACCAACCATCTATACCCTCATTTTCTAGCTAACCAAATCTGCTAATCTTTGAGGACCAATATGAAAAGTTGATGTCATAAAACATCTTGCTGATGTCTCATATTTTCTTTATCCTTTAATTGGCAATTTGACTATATAATCTTCCTGAAATTTGCATTAATGGATGCGCTGTCAGCGATGTCTGAACTAATATGAGTTGGCATAGACCTCAGCACATCTTACAAGTTCATATCTGTAGGATATGTCTCAAGTTTTCAGCAAGAACCCCAAGTGACGTTAGAAGTATACCGTATTTTCAGCTGGTGACTTAAAGTCAGCTGACACACCTCCATTTTCACCAGCACGAGTGTGTGAAGTTAGCTGACACACCCCCATTTTCACCAGCGAGTGTGTGTGAAGTTAGCTGACACACCCCCATTTTCACCAGCACACGTGTGTGATTGTAGTCACAGTATTTTCTCACTCTTAATTTTTATCACCTTTTCTCTTCCTCCAGAAACATTTAGCTTTAGGATCATCTGACATGGGTGTTTATCCAATCATAAACTGTTTAGATAAGTCAGATTTTTTTGCAGATGGTATTTCAGAATCCCATCATCTAGTCTGGAGATAAGTAAGTAGCGTATAGGTGATGCCAACAGAGATGGTGCCAACTGCCGAGAGCCATATGTCCTTCCTGTCTCCTATACCACCCACTGTCCTCCATCCCCATGACCACTGCATTCGTATGAGCTATCACTGCTATCGTCATCATCATCACCTCTCAGAACCGGGCAGTGCTCCACAGCGACCCTGGTGCTACGACAGTCCTCCCCATTGTACATTTCCACTGCAGTAAGGGCTATCTTTAGATCAAATCGGGTCTGTGTCTTGTTTAAAATCCTTCCAAGCCTGGTCATTGCCTTGAGAATTATAAGGAGTTGCATCCAATGTGGGAATTCAATTTCAAAAGCAACTGACTAACATAAATGATGTTTGATTCCAACTATTCCAGAATGGTTTTGAGTACCCAACATACTATATATTTATATGTGTGTGTGCTTGTATACACTTATATTAGCCCACATAAAAAAAGTATGAGCATATGTAACAACTTGCTCTTTATTCAATGATTTAAATATAAAAATACCACTTTGGTTTGGTCTCCAGGATGGGGCTGTCCACTGTGCAGGAGGGTCCAGGGGTGGGCTTAAACAGCTGCCTCAACACCATCAAGTAACTAGAGATCAGCGACGGTGACCACCAACCGACTTACATCCATAAAGTTCAATTCATAAGTCTCATGTGCCAAGCACTCCACTCTGACAGAAGTAGAAATGTGCTAGAATGTAGCTAGTGAATTTACTGAAAGCCTACAGTGAGCCAGAAACCGTTCTAGATACACTGAGAAAGAAGACAAGCGGAACCTTGAGCCTTCAGGGCCTCCTTCAGCAAACATGTCCAATACCAGAGCGTTGACTGGCAGTGAAGAGTTACTAGACAATAAGAAGAGGCATCGGGGGTTGAAGGAGAAGATTGCAGGGTCGAGTGGAGAACTCAGCAAACACCTGACTGAGAAGAAAGTATTTTCCCTAAGGAGAGGAGAGGGAAGCCAACCCAACAGTGGAGGAGGAAGAGCAGGGGCTTCAGGACGGAAGAGCTGAGACAGGAACAAGAGAGAGCCAATGCTGCTGGAATGGAGTACAAGTCAGAGCCGTGGCAGACAGCCAACAGTGTGGGGCCTTCTAGTGGTGGGGGAAACCCCAAAGCTTTGGAGCAATTACTTCAGTCTGACTGTGGACTTCAGAAGGGCACAAGGAGTGGCCACGTCCTTCATCCCAGACTCTCCTTGCCCCACATCTTCCCTGCCTCTCACTGCCACAACTTGACTTGCCTGAAGGCCTTGGCACACTAGCTGCTGTTCTGTGGAGTAAACTCCCAACTGACACTTCCTGTCCTACTGTCCTGGAGACCAGAACGACAGGTCACTTCATCCAGGACCCTCAGCCCTCCGGCCTAGGCGCCGCTCACCTGGCCCACTTTTCCAGCATCTAGTCCATTCTGCTGAGCGGGGCCAGCTGGCTCCCCAGCTCTAAACTCTGAAAGCAGAGTTCAAGTCTTTTCCATGGGCTCTGGCTGCAGTGGCAGGTGTCCTGCGCTCAGAGAGAGTGTGGTCTGAGTGTCTGAACAAAGCGAAGAAACTGGAATAAACAGGGAGCAGGACATACTTCAGGAGAACCTGCCATGGTGACACTCTGAACGGCATCTGGGGTCTTTGTAGCTGGATCCCTGCTCTTTGTTTTTGGAAAATGCATCATTTTCTCTTCACAATCTTTCAGATTTGCTTTTAACAACATTCTTCTGAACTTCAAAAGCCTTCCTTACACAACAAAATGAAAAGACGAAAAGCTATGAAAAATCTGTCCTTTGCCAAGCTCAGGACAATCTGTTTTCCTTTTTTGTGAGAGAAGGGAGATAACCTCGTCTAATTGCCAAATATAAAATATTTTGAATTTCTGTGTTATTAATAAGTCATACAAACAGACTTATTAATTTTGCATACAATGCAACTTACTTCAGAGGCATGGCGCCTATTTCAGTCTGGCAAAAAAGAAAAAGAAAGGACAGGTGACCGACACTTGAGCCCACATTTTCAAATCCACATGTAAAGACAGAAACTAGATGGTCACCAGCAGCGTTCACTGGGTGTCTAAACAGTAGCAGCCCCTGAGAAGGAAAGATGGGGGCACCCATGTCACTGTCCTACATATATAACTGGAACATTCGGGGTGAGAAAGAAAGAAGAACGGAGTGAGGGAGAACATATTTTGCATGTTGTAAACTGGTCAAAAGGTTGGTTTGAAAGAGTGGCCACCAACTGCTCTATCTTTGTTACAAAATAAAATAAAAAAAAACATTTTCCCTCTTTGCCTTTGGAAGAGCATGGCGTTTAACATCCGTTCAGAAACCCTCTCTTACCCTTTCAGCATGCATCAGGGTCTCTCACACAAAGGTAAGATAGTGTGCTTGTAAGTAAGCAGTCAAGTGCCCGCTGCCTTTTGAAACTGCCTGACGAGAATTAACGGCCTTCGCCGTCTTCCTTTAAACAACCTTGCCCGGTTTTCTGTAGGCACCTCGTTTATCTTGAGGCCCCTTTCATCTATTATCTGACTGTAAGCGTGCTCATAGCTCATCAGCTGAATTCTCTTTGACAGGGTAGCTTTATGACGAGTAGCCAACAGCCTAATGTCAGATCTGAGAGGACCCTGGGGATGAAGGTGATGGGAAAAAGCTAACCTTCGGCCACTCCTTAACAGCATTTGCTGAGCCACAAAAATAGAGCCTTGACTCATTGTCCCTTCAGGAAAGCGGGACCTCTTGATTCGTATCGGTGCGTGCTGCAGCTGGCTTGGTACTTAGCTCAGAAACACCACTTAGGAGCACCTCTGCAGTCATTCTCGGATATGGTCATCGGTGTGAGCTAAGAAGTTTCCAGTTGAGTAGATGAAAGTGGCCATCCAAACGTTTTTTATGTGACCGCCACCAAGTCCATTTGCAGATATTTTTGACACTGTCAAGGGACTAAAGGTCTTTATAGTTTGGCCACCTGGGCCCCAAAGAATTTTAATTGTTACTTCTGCATTTTGCCAGCAGGATTAAGGACGGTTTTACAACGAAAACAAAACCACCTGTGTTGCGAACACAAAATTTATGTTTTTGAATAGCCACAGCTTGGTTTACTGTTATCTAAAAGTACGTGACGCCGGGACTAAAGACTCCTGTTTACAATAACTTACAAGAATCATATTTCAAAACAAGTTTAAAGCTACACATCCATAAACATTTTGAGAACTGAAGTAGACTTTTGAGAAGCCTTCCACCCCAGCCTTCAACATTTGTCTTCTGTGAATAGGACAGGGGTGCTTTAATAATATTATTATTACAGTGATGCATGGAGGCGGGGCCTGTTGTCTAAAAATCTTTCATTCTCTAAACAGCCTGATCAGTGTCTGACCAGCAGATGAGTGGATGAACTCATTAGAAGATCGTTAGCCTCGCTAATCACCTGGTGATTATTCAGAATGGTAAAACAGATCTTTTCCTGCCCTGGAGGTAAACTATGCTGTAAATAATGACTAAGCATTGGTTGCTCAATGCTCAGCCCACCCATGCGCTTCAGTCCTGAGAGAGGGGCTCCATTACGGTGGAGGAAACTCATGTGCTGTATCCCAGATAATAGGAATTATCTCTGCTATCTTATGGGAGAGTTTGTTTCAAACTCCACCATCCTTAAAGCTACACCATGCTGTAGGATGAGAATCAAGCAATATCTACATGTTCTTGGCTCCCTCTGCTCTATGTGTTTTCCTTTGTGTAAGTCAGTTGAAAAAGAATGTATTCAACTCTCCAGGGATGGAAACGACAAGGACAAAGGTCACACTTTTGCTTACCTGTCACTTTTTACCTCTAAGACACAGAGGGGTGTGCAGAGTGGGCGGTTAGCCTTTGGAGTAGACCATGCCGCAAGATGTGGTTGTTGCTAATGCTTTTCAGGTTAAGACTTTCATAAAATTATGTGAATGAAAACTAAGAACTTTCATGCAAGTATTCGCAACGGTAATGATTCTTGGGATGTGCCCAATATGAAATAAAATCAACTATTGGAATGCCTGGTACTTCAGGGATATCACTCCTTTTATCTCTGACACAAAAGACAAGCATGGCAGCATCTATAAAATAGTTTAAAAGTATCTCCTGCACTTCCTAGCTCCTCCATGCCACCCTCTCTCCACCACAGATGGGTCCGAAAGCTGTCAAAGGCCTAAGTGACCATTACTGTGGGGCTCATGCAAACCTATCTCGCCATTCCCACCTCCCTTGCAAAGCCCGATACCAGAAGCAAATTCCTGCACATCTCTGTCTGCACCTGCACTAATTCCAAAGCTCTAACGGACCGCGATGGCTTTGTACTTGAGGACCCGCCAAGAACAAGCAAAGGTGTCTCCGCACGTGTCTCCTCTGACTCTCTCTCCTGACCTTCTCTCCCTCAAAGGCATTCCCAGCAGGCCTCCCTCCCGTGACTCTGCAGCCTCCAACAGCACTCTCGCTCACCGGGATTACGGGCTGGGGAATTTCTTAGACTCTTTCTCCTCCTTCATTCTCTGCATCTGTCATTTTGCATCTCATTAAGGATTTAAAAAAATCCTTCCCCTTCATTACCACCTTTGCTGCCCCAGGAAAGCCCCCATTAGTGCACATAACTATTATAATTACCAGACAACTTATTTGTGACTTATTACCTGTAATATGGTGTGATCCTTCTCAACCCTTGGCAAATATTAAGGAAAAATATCAGACCACCTGCAAGCTCACCACAGTCTCCTTCAGCTGAAGGCCCCTAGCTTACCAGATCTAAAAGTAGCAGTAACGATAAAAACTCTTTCTAGGTCAGATCAAAACATTTCCCGTGTGAAGTTGGCTACCATCCTATAGCTCCTACCCATCGGTCCTGCATCAAGAGGAAGTTTTAATCTGTCTGCTGGCAAACAGTCCTTTGAATACTTGAAAACACTCCTGGAACTGCATCTGCTCAATGTTCTTGCTGCTCTAACTGCTTCCACCTCTCTCTGTGTGACTTATTTCTCAGATAATCTTGGTAGACCCCTGTCACGACCAGCTGTCACGATCCCACCTAAAACGTCTGGAGCTCTTAGCTGAACATTGTTTTTCTCACTTGAAATCCCTCTCTGCTTGCCCAAACACTCCCACACAGCTTTTTGATAAGCTCGAGATAATGTGGATGTCCGAAGCTGACAAAGAAAGCTCCTTTCTGTGTTCTGTTTGTGTCTTTAGATGATACATCATTTACATTTAATACCTACGCGCTGACTGCGGCAACTTCAGTTCTTTATAAACAACTGTCCTTCATTTGTTTGCCTAGAGGAGGAAAGAAATCTAGGCCCCTTTAATATATTATACAAAATAGAACATCGAGAGAGAGTATGCTCAACAAAGGCAGGCACCTTTAGCTCTCAGAGTTTTGTTTGTTTGTTTGTTTTTGTGGGTTTTTTTTGTTGTTGTTTTTTAATAGCTACCATCAGACAAGAACTAAAAGTATTTCAACACACTTGGCAGGAAATAGTCGCTCCGTTTTCATCCCCCACCCTCAAGCCAGTGACCTCCCTTGATCTCTGAGATGACAGTTTGCCAAGTTCCATGAAGATGGCATTCACAAATGACCCCATTAGATTTCCTAAAGACCTTAATTGCCCGAGTCCTTTCACTCAGGTTTCCGAGGTTCAAGGAATGTTATCCTTCAGTTACTCCCTTGTATGGGTTCTAGTTATTGTTGCTTTAATCCTTTCTGAATCCCTGAGAATGCAAAGAACTGAAGCAGACTTTGATTCTCCTACTGAATTACAAGATACTCTACATACTTCTGTCACATAGGAATTCCCCCATGTTTACCATTCAACAGTGACATTCACCTTCATGTCTAAACATAGAAGACAGCACCATTGCAACGAATGTAGTCTTAACAATGAAAAGAAAAGAAAAGATCCCCTACAAAGGACCATGTGAAATACCTTTAAAGAAAAGTTAATCACTTCCTGCTGTCATTTACTCCATAGTTCAGTCATATCCCAATGAACAGTTGAGGCTGAGGGACCAAGTATCCTCTCTTTATCTATAATAGAAAAAAAAATTATCTGGGCTTTTCTTACAAGTCAAACACACACACACACACACACACACACACACACACACACACCTCTTTGAATGGCTCTATATTAAAGAAAGTCCATGAGATAAAATGAAGTCAGTTTATTGAAACTTTAGCTTTTCTTTCATGATTTGTGACATGGAGGTCTACTTACATGAAACAGAACTGAGAAT
The DNA here is from genome assembly GCF_000317375.1 of Microtus ochrogaster. NCBI lineage: Eukaryota > Metazoa > Chordata > Mammalia > Rodentia > Cricetidae > Microtus > Microtus ochrogaster. The sequence continues at coordinate 3,020,994 of NC_022019.1, forward strand.
ATAGGGTAAATGAGGAGAGAATGCTAAAATAAGTAAAAACAGATTAATAAGGTAGCCACAAAGGAAAAAAAATCGAGATTTCTCTTACATTTAATTAAGTTATGCCAGAATTATAATGCTTTATTTTCTTGTTTAAAATTTGTAGCAACCTCGTATTGAGACCTTTTGAATTAAGCAGACAGTCCATGAAACTCGACTATGCAAGAGCAAGGCATGTCTGTGTGCTAATGTTTCCTCCACAACACAGTCTGTGGCTCTTAATAAGGGCACCAAGGGCCACGAGGTAGCTTTCTGCCCATGTGTGCACACCCACCACCCACAAGTGTAAAGGAATAGGTTCGGCACTCCATCCCTTCCGGGAAATCCAGGATAAATGGCGGAAGTTCTACCCAGAGGATAGACTCAGAGAAGGACAGTAATCTTACAGACACACTAAGGGTTTCCAGCACTCCTAAGGAATGGTGGCAGCATTAGATAATAATCAACGTGCTGCTAAATGACTCGATTGTTTTGTGAGGTTATCTCTTCTTCAATCAAAACATAGTAATGAGGGCTAAAATGCGGCACAGTGGTCAAACAACCCCTTAGCATGTAGAGCACCTTGGGTTGTTGGACTGGAGCCCCAACATGACCAAACATACACATACACACACACACACACACACACCAAAATAAACAAACAAATAAAAATGAATAGAAAAAATGAGCAAACAGACAAAACCATAGTGGTTACAACTATTAGTCTATTACCTGATCAGAAACTGAGCTTAACTTTAAAGTTTTAAGTTCAAAGATTTATCCAAGACAGAAGAGGGTAAAAATAAGTAAAACTAAAACTCGAGAAGTAGTGAAAATTGACAGATTACACTATTCCTTGTGTCATGCCTCACAATGGCCCAGACCTAGATTCTTCTACATTTCCAGCTGGTCTGAACAAAAATGACCCAGAGGGATGGCAAGATGGCTGAGCAGTAAGAGCTCTTGCCCGCAAGCCTGAAGTTCAGTCTCTGGGTTCCACACGGTGGAGTGACAACCTGACACCCTCACACTGTCCCTGGCTTTCCCATGTACTGTATTCACGCGCATACACACTACATAAGTAAACAAGCAATTTTGTGGGTTTTTTTAATTTTCAGAAACATATCACAGCAAGCTGATACTCTCTAGGGCTTTTACTCCCCAGGTATAGTAGCATGAAAGTGACCTACAGATCAAAGCAGGAACCAGGAAATAGAGACAGATGTACTTCATGAACAAAAGAAAGATATTTAGCTAAGGAAGCAGGAGAGGCTGTTGTCTTTCTGTCTTTCATGAAGGCTGGGTCTGCCTTGCAACCCTAGGGGACTCTGGGGAAAGCCAACCCTTAGCCGGCTGCACAGAGACTACAAGTCACTCTGTGGATTCTACTAAGGTGTGGGGCGCTACATGTGTTAGGGGCTGCTGGATTTGAGCACTTCCAAGTCATGGCTACTCTCCAGAGAGGACTGAAACAATGGAATCCAAGCTGGAAGACACTCCATATACGTGGGAAATAGGAAGGCAGGGAAGAGTATCTGACCTGGGGTGCTTACAAGAGGCTTGGTTGTCTTCATATTGCTAGTGATACTTCTTGTTTTCTGAAAAGAAAAAAAAACTTTATAAACTTTGTCCCAAAAAGAAAAAACAAAGCTTGCAAATAAGTAAAAACATCACGTACCAAAATGAACCAGATCCAAAGTCTATACAATTCTATGAACTTCCATGCAGTTAGAACAGGCTTTTGGAACACAGACTGTGGCATCTCATGTTGTTTCAGACTTTCATTACCAAACACATTTTATGCACTAATATACCACCAAAACAGCAGCAACAGCAAAACATGAAAGAACAGCAACTAGAAAACAATTAGCTTTTAATTCTTTTTTGTAAAGTACATTTTCTCCCGGCATTCAGCCTTCCCCGTTGTCATGGGGGCTGAAGAGTTTTCTCAGTCATTAGGAGCACTTGTTGCTCTTGCAGAGAACCTGGGTAGAGAATCGGATTCAGGACCTCGAGAAAAGCAGCAAGTGCACTTATTCTCTGAGCCATCTCTCCAGCCCAATTATTAAGTTTTTGGGTAGGGCATGTGTGTCCTACATGATAGTTACAATGCATTTACACTTCACGTTTTTAGCTATCTGGCTGAGCTTCTAATTTGCCTGTGCACCCTCTATGCGATCTAGTCACCCCACCTGAAGAACAAGATCACCCCCACTGAACAGTGCTGGAGCCCTGGTGATGGAACAGGCAGGATCAGGGTTCCCTGTCCTCTGTGTTGCCCTCCAATCCTGATCTCCACGCAGGCAGCCAAAGAGAGAAGACACAGAGCAGAGCGCTGGTGGTGTATCCAACAGTCTCTTTCACCTCCCCTGTAGACATATCCTGTCACTTTTAACCTGGGATGCAGCTTCTGGGTCTTTCTTCTTAACGCTAGTGGATGTGGGAATCCTTCTCCTACCTCTCTACTGACATTGCCTCGCAGGTTTCAATACTGGGGCGGCGTTTGGCATTGTAGTTTGGGTTTGGGATGTATCAAAATACATAAGACAGTGTTTCATATTTTCCAGGCTAGTCTTGAACTTGTTATGTAAAGATGACCATCCTCCTGCCTCCACCTCCCGTGTGCTGAGATTATTAGCATGCGCCACTGTACCTGACTGTTTCTGCTTGCCTTTTCTTTCCTTAAAATAGGAATTCTGGAGCTGGGGAGTGGGGTAGCTCAGATACTCGGAGCTTGTTGGCCTTCAACTAGGCTGTAGCATTGAGCTTTAGGGTTAGAAGAGACCCTGCCTCAAAACTTAAGGTACAAAAGTAATAAAAGAAGAGCATGTGGCATCCTCTTCCAGTCTCTACATGTGTGCACATAGGTCATGTACCTGCATACACACAAAGAATTCCAACTCATTTCCCCCCTCATCCCCATATCTTTTTATTTCTCTAAAACCTCTGCCACTTATGGGGATCATCTAGATCAGCCTCATCTCTGTGTGAGGTGACCTACACCAGTTCCCTGGCTACCTTAGGCCTGAGGTAACAGGTGCAGCTTTTGCTCTATCAGCCCAAATCTGACTCATGCAGGCTTCCTCATGAAACTGGGACCAGGTCTCATATTTTCCCTGAATTCTTGCTCATTCCCTGCCCAACCTACTAAGTCTTCATCTAGGGCCTCAGATGTGACCACAGCTTCCCAATGGAAAGCAGAGTCCCTGCCTGGTGGCTACACATAGGAGCATGCACTTCCCCACGGCCATGGTTTGCATCTGAAATATCGTCCATGCTTGGACACAAACTTGCTGTTCTGTTTCCAAGGTTCTGGAGCATTTAGGAGGTGGAGATTGGCTGGCAGAATTGGGCCACTAGGGGTGGGCCTGTGATAGTTATGTCCACTCTTGGCTCTCTTCTCCACCCGTGTGAACAGGCACTTGCTGCTCGCTCCCACCTTGCCACCCTCACCACAGATGTCTGAAATCTTCCAGAACTACAAACTAAGATCAACCCTCCTCTTCTGAGATTGCTTCTGCCACGGATTTTGTTCTAATAACAAGGAATGAAACTAATCCAGTCACCCAGCCTGACCAGAAAGCAGATTTCTGTACGGATCCCCAGGCCCCAGGTCTTTAGGAGAACCATAGCAACACACATGGAAGGCAGCTTGTACTTCAAACGCAGTTGAGGGATTAGCATACCCATGATAAACAAGTGTCCACTTCACATGAGGCAGAAAGAAATCCAAACACTTTTCCATGAGCCACTCATTAAGGGACCAGGGTGGAGGGGTGGAGTGTTCCTCTTTGGAGGGGCAAAAGAGAAGAAAGGAAGGAAGGGAGAGAATAAGAGAAAAAGGGAAGGAAGGAGGGGTTCTTATTTCCAAGCCTGATTGTCATTTCTTTGGGCATGTTAGTAGGAGGATCTGAGCCTCTCTATCTCCAAATGGAACAATACACACCATAGAGAGTCATTGTGAGGAGCAGACAAACTAGCAATGCTAGATCCAGTCACGAAGGCTATTCAGTGAGGACCAAAGCTCCCTCCCTTCTTCCCTCTTTTGTCCTGGAACACAACGAAGGTAACTGTAGCCATCAGAGCAGAGAATTGGTCCCCTGTCAGCCACCCTCCACCCCACCCCGCTCATTTCTCCAATCTTTCCTCTTTCCTCCCCCACCATCCTAATTTTGTACTGTCATTCCCTTGCCTCTGTGAGACAGTCTAAATTTCATAACAATTCAATCAAGCTCAATTAATGGAATTTTAAAAGAGGCCTGGAAAATCAGTACTATATTAAATTATGAATGCAAAATCTAGAGCAAAACAGACCTCATGCCTCAGAGCAAAAGTTTATGCTTTTAATGTGTAAGGAAGCCATTTGTCCTTGGCGCCAACCCAAGCCTACCTCGAGCAGCCAAATCCAGCTCTACCCAACCATGTAGATTCATCGTGGAAAGATGGCTGCCTTCCTCCATATTGAAACAGCTATTGGTTAGCACTGAGAGGGAGAAGGAGTTAAACACTAACCTGGAGATTCAGGACAGGGTACAGTCTGCTTTAATGTCTAGGCAAGAATTTAATCATGGCTATCTTAGCCACCAGGTGTACCTTAATCAGCACACCAACTCTGGAGGTCCTGAAGAAACTATCTTATCCTCCCACCATTATTGTGCATCTTACTTAAAGGGATTTGCTAAGCTACTAGAGGAACATGGATCCCAGGCCTTTGTCACAACACAATCTCTCCTATGAACTTAATCAGTCAGCTGGTAGTACTAAGATAAACAGTATATAAAAATGTGACTCTCTACTGGCTTCTGTCATAAAAACAACTCTATTTATTATTATTATTATTATTATTATTATTATTATTATTATTATTATTATTATTATTATTGTAGAAATTGTCTGTTTCAAGCTATAACCCCATCATCTGTCCTGCAATCATCTTGTCTGACTTTCAGTAGCATCTCTGGATATTGACATTTATAAGAAAGTATCTCTCAAGTACTTTTTTTTTAATACTTAGATTCCTGTGGTATTGCTTATCCCAGGAAGCCAAATTCTTTCCTGTAACTTGAAGAGCTGGCTCTTAAAGAAAATTAGCAGCCCTATGATGAACATCTCCATGACATTATAGCAAATGAGAACATCTCTTTTATTTTTTTTTCTTCGAAGAGTGCTGATTAACCTCATAAACCCCCAAAATGGTAACTGTTACTTCCTTCCTGAGTGGAAAGGAAGACAGCAAGGCTTCAGCCTCTCCAAAATCATTCATCTTATATTGGCGATTCTTTGGCTCTTTGAAGGGTGAGTGACCTCTGCCTCCTAAAGAATGATGCCTGTAAAATGATGGAAACATCAAATTGCCTGATTGTTCTTTATGGCTTTTCCAACTTCTCGGAGCCTTTTTATGAGGCTCGCCTTTCTCCTCCATTTTTCTGCCACAAACACCTCCTTCGATTTCTTTGTTCCTCCGTTTGCAGTTCCTTCTCCCTCTTCCTGGTGTTCCCTGCAGCAGAGAGTGTGGAGCCCTGCATCCGTCCCTCTGCAGCATCTACTGGAAACTCCATCAGGTGGCTTTAATTAGCATCTGAATGCAGATGATTTTCAGATCTCCAGGCCCAGCCTTGACCTCTCACCTCTCTGCAGTCCTGGGTTTCTTTCTGTCTGCAGAATATCTCTACTTGGGTGTCCCACCACTTCCTAAAACTAAACATGTCAAGAGCCCAGCTCTTTATCTCTCCACGTGCCCCTTCATTGTCTCTCTCTTTCTCCTGGGCCATCAGTGGCACTCCAGCTAGAGGCTGCGATTCCTGGGAGCCTCATAAGGGCTTGCGTCCCACCCCACCCCCTACCTCCAGGTCTAAAGGGTAGGTTTCTGCCTATGCATGTCACAGCTGAACACTGTGACAACATTGTGATCTCAGATGATTTTTCTTCAAGGTTGTTGTTTTTAAAACTCTACTTTCCTATTCATCCAACTGTTAACAAAGCTTTGAGACCACGGGCACATTCCTTTCCTCGGACTGCCTTGACATCTGGAGTCCTCCGGACTGACAAGAAAATCACATCTGTGTCTCCCTCTGAGTCATGACTCTAAATTATAGAAAATATGACACTACATATTTGTAAGCCTTTTTATTTCCTAACATAATTGATAGCTGTACTTGCCAATTAAATAGCAAACAATTAGTAATTAGCCTGAGAGATTGATGAAGTGGAAGGTTTAAGTGATTATTTCTATTTTAATTCCTATTATCTACCCCTAAAACCATCACTATCCTATGCCTGGAACTTGATCAGATGCCATTCTCTCTGTCCCACTATAAGACAATAATTACACTGTAATGATAGAAACTTTCTTATAACACAACAGACACTCTAATAATATTCATGTGGACTCAAGCCTCCCAACTTCCAAGAAGTAAATACACAAATTGTCCTGGTTCTTGTAGGAACTAATCATTCAAACTGACTTCCCAAGTGAGGCAGACACTTATTCCTTCCCTGAAAAGTCCAAGGGTGATGTGGGCTTCTGACATGGCTTGCACAGCACTCTCAAGTCTGTTTTTCTAGGGCTCCCTCAGCTCAATTCTTCTCTACATGTTGGGCATGTCAGCAAGTTGATCATCTCACATTTTTAGAAATCTCTTTAAATGCTATCAAAAATAATCAGGCCTATATTTTTATTCATTGCTAGTCGGGGGACATATGTTCTACCAGAGCAGATGAACAGAAGCTTCCTTCGGGCCTGCATACTGACGGGCGAATTATTTATTCAGCCTTGACATTCTTCAAAGCAAGGTGTAGCAGTACAGTGCTTGGCAGAGGCAAACCAGGGCTCACTTCTGGAGCCAGAGCCAGGGTCACCTTCACCTGTTGTACAACAGTGGAGAGGGGAGATGGCTGTACTCATAGTCTCTGTCGTTGCCATGGAAAAACTGACCATCACAATGCTAGCAAGTGACAAATGTTAGATCCAAATATGAGCTGTCCACATGGCTGTGTCTGCACCAAGGTGGCAGAGAAGCAGACCCTTTCTGTATGCCAAGAAGTAGGAGAATCTACCAGTACAAACTGTCTAAGACACAGGCCCTGCAGGATTCAGTCCTGGTGGTCTGTTTAGGAACCACGCATGAGCTTCCAGGACCCTTGAATAAGAAATATTTTTCTGTCTCTTAAACATCTTTCTACCTGTTCAATGGTGTTTTTCAGAGGAAAATCCCCTTGCTGCCGTGTTCTATCCTCTGTGCCATCTACCCTACCAAATGTCTTTCCATTCCCTAAGCAAAGTCACCTCAGAGTCACAAGCCAGAGATTTCTATGGTTAAGATCTTTGTCACTAAAGGCAACAACAGAAGATCCAAGAGAAGCCTCAGAGACTGTCCAGTATCAAAAGGGTAGCAGAAGCTAGAGGACTCCAGTCAGAGCAATGACTTAACTACGACGAACACTTACAAATAAAGATGTGTGGACAAAAGGGCATACAGTTTGACTCGCTGTGACACACTACAGTTTCTATGATGAGCTCTGTTGTTCTTTATTTTTGCTGTTGTTTTGTTTTTTATTTTACTTTAAAACTTTTTTCAGGGGAGGGTGCAAAGGCAGAATTAAGGAGACAAAGATGAGTGGAATCAGGGAGGCATGGTGCAAGATCCACAAAGAATCAATAAAATCTCAAAAAAAGAAAGAAAGAAAAGATCTTTGTCACCGGAGGATCTGGGAATAGGAAATGTGGTTGGAAAGCCCCCAGTGTCCAGAAAATAACGACAAGAAGACGATGTGGCCTGACGGAGAGGTGAAGCCTTCAGCTGAAGAGAGAAAGGCTCCCGGAAGAGTCAGGGCAGCACACAACACAGGAAGTGGACCCATTGTGTAGTAGTGTGTGAGAGGCAAGTTGTAGCACGTGTGTACGTCAGATTAGAGTACACATGCGACCTTCTCAACTTAAGGGCCAATTCTGCTCATGTTCAGAACCCTCCAAGCCTAGAACAATACTTGGAATAGAATGAAACTTCAATTAATGCTAGATAAATAAATTTATTATTAACTAGATGTTTCTTTGTCCACTTTATTCACGAATACAGTGCATTCTGATGGCTCTCATCTCTTCACCTCTCTGAGTTCCTTCCCACCCTTAATGACCCCTCCTCCTTCCTATAAGCCCCTTTCCATGTTCATTCTTTTAGCTTTGTTTTGTGGCTCAGAGTTGATCCAGGGCCATCTGTATAATGATGGACTTGAAGCCATCCACTGGAATCTGGTACACTCACCAGTGAATACATAACTGAAGACAATGATTTCCCTCTTCCAGAATCATCAGTAGCCAATAACTCAGTGGGGAAGTGTTGTGGGAACTCCTTCAGCAATAGCATTTTAGGTATTGGTCCATTTGGCTATGGCCTAAAATACTATAAGTGCAAACAAAAAGTGTGCATGGGGCCCTGTTGCTGGATTTGTTTCCCAGTTCCCAGCACCCCCAAAGGACTGTGGATCTCTACCCTTACTGTGAGTTTTATCCCCAAATAAATAAACCTTTGTTATGCTCCATCCCATGATATTATGAACCCCTTTAATACACTACAGGGAGGAGCAGAGCCCCGATGATCCCCTCCCATTTCCACTCCTGATTGACAGGTCCATTTTCGTGCAGCCTGTATTCACTGTCACTCACTACAAAGAAAGAATTCTTTGATTAAGGGTAAGAGTAGCACTTATCAATGGTCTAACATAAATATTTAGAAAGCAATTTGATGCTATGTTCATTTATCTAAACAACAGTTGTAAATTACTGTTAGGTTGGGTTTTATGGAAATGCCATGGATATAAAAGAAGGAGGAGACTGACCTCTACAGAACAGTGAAGGGCAGGACTCGGCAGAACTGAAAGCTGTAAGGCTAGGTGGAGGGGACTTGGAGTTTTATGACAGGAAACGGAACTTTGGGAGTGGAAGATTCCATATACAGATTTATCCTCTGCAGTCTCAGAGTCATAGACACCAAAACTATGTCAGTGTTCTTATCAGAGGGCTCCCAGATCCTAATATCCTGAAGACGCTGCTATTAGTGTGTCAGTTTTCCTGTTCAGAGGTTCTCGGCTCATCGGAGGCTTTCAGGTCATTCACCCCTCACTTAGGGCCTGAGGTTTAATTGAGTTTATAGCACCAAGGATGAACTGCATCCCGTGGAGCAGGCCTCAAATCCAAGCAGAGAGTGATGGTTACTCCCATGATAGCCATGCCATTGTTGTGCCAGTGAGCACATCGTCCCTGATAAGCTAGTATTGTGGCTCAGGGGGTTCATAAGACTGCTGATGTCTTCTCTCCCCCAGAATCCCCTTCCAGAAAAGCATGGAGGAAGGTATCAACTCAGTTTCTGGAATTTTAAATACTGGCACAGGAGAGTAAAGGCTGGCAGAGCCATTGTAAATAAAGAACTGAGAAGGGGAAAGAGATAGTCTAAACTTCAATTTGACTTTCATCAGTATGAATTACAATATTTTATAGGACCTGATTACACCTGTGTCTAATTACAGCATAGACCAATAATGACTACTATTACATGTGTGTCAGAGGAGCTTTGCTCTGTGCTTCATTTGGTGACAAGCTCCGCAGTCTGTTGCTCATTTAATGCATTTATTTGTGGAGCTTGCTCACCTGCTTCCATCTTAAAAATTAAAAACAATTTTGTTCATTAACCGGCCCTCAGCTGACTAAACCAGAAGTGAAATTCGGTCATGTGAGCAACCACTGATACTGTCTTCTAGTTAATACAGTGACCCTGGAGTTCTCGTAGTTCTTAACCTTGGCAGGATAGCAAAAAGCGATGACCCTTGTTTGTTATGGACAGGAGCTCCCATGATGTCCTTGGCATTAAGCCTCTTTATACAAATGGCCTGACAATCCCTATCCCTCTACCTTCACGAACTCATCGAATTCCTATTTGGTGACTCTAGGTAAAGACACATGCACATAAAGATATTTCAAAGGCCTCTGGCAAGGATATTAAATCTTACCTGGAGTTTGTCAGGTCTCTCCCCATCATGGTTTCACCATCCCGGACAACTTACATCAGTCAAGGTTCAATAAACAGACCAAAGTAATTCACTATAAACAACAGCAGGCCAAATACTAAAAAATTCCAGGACCCAAAGGAAAATCATTAAGATATCCCAGAGGTAAGAATTCCAAGAGCATCCACCACCCTAAAGCTTCTGGACCACAGAGAAGTTGGGGGGATGACTGGAACTTAGCTCTGCAGCCTGCACAGAGCTGAAAAACACACACATTTGGGCAAAGGAACATCTCAGCTGCCACGGCTTCTTTAGGATATGGGGTGGAACCTGGACTCACTGATTGCTCCTGGAATCAAGTTCCACCAACAGGTGGTATAAACACATAGACTGCCTCATAGGAACAGGAACAAACAGGAAGCAGGAAACAGGAAGAGCAGCCTAAATTTTCCTGTAGACAGAGTGACCATAAATTCTGAAAATCTGATCCAAATTATGAAATTTTGAACATTTTAAAATTTAAGATTTGCACATTTTTTAAAAATTTCAGTTTGGGGTTTCCATTTTTGTGTAGGTGTGTGTGTATGTGTCTGTGTGCTATGTGTGTGGGGTGCCCTTCATAAAGAGAAGAGGGCATCAGATACCTTAGAGAGGGAGTTACAGTTGTGAACCACCTGATGTCGGTGCTAGGAATGGAACTAAGAATTTTCTGGAAGAACAGTAAGTGTTCTTAACTGCTAAACCATCTCTCCAGCCCAACATTCACAACTTCTCAGAGAAAAATTAATCAGAAATCCCAAATTAAAAGCGATAAAATTACAGAGTTAAAATGGACATCAGAAACAATCTACTAAAATACCATGGACTTGATTAACTCTTCTCAGAAATATACTAAAGTTAACTACTTGCACAAGAAAAGAAAACGAAGTTAAATAGACTGACTTGATGGCCAACTGTTCTTTACTTAATATCAAAGGAGTTCATTTGTGCCAGTGTAAAAGGGGACTTGCTGTCCTTATAAGTTTGTGTTTGCGTTTGTCTCCAGCTAAAGATGGTTGGAGCCTGTGCAAGAGTATGCAGTGTACATTTTGGCACACGCAGCTGAACATTTGAACAGAGCAGAGATCAATGGGAAGCCCATTATCCCTGGGTTTGGCAAAGTGTTTAAACCTGTTTGGGTTTAAGTATTCAAGATGATGAAATGTTAGCCGGTCTGAGACTACTTCAGCCTTTTTTCAGGTGCAATTTAGACAGCTGGGTAAAGGATTTATGCAGGTTTGGATGAATTCAAACACAGGTGTAAAAGATAAAAGGCGAGCGGAACAAATGCTCCACGCTCATCTTTCCACGCTTGGCTGTCTCGTTTAGTGTCTGCTGAGTCCAGTGCCCGTTAATGCAACATCTATCTTATGACTCACCCCAAAACACCAACTTACTTTAATTTATTGATGATAACGGGTAACATTTTTAACCAAAATGTGCCCAGTTCTTCTCCCTGAACTCAAATCTTTCCTTCTCTGAAGTTTCATCCATCTTTCTCCCCATCTTCACATGGATTCCAAGCCTTCCTTCAGAATCTCTGACCTATAGATGTATTTAACAGGTCGTACGATGGTGCAGCAAAATGATACAGCAAAATATGCTACATAATCACTGCGCCACACTCTAACTCAAAGCCTTAGTGTTTGCTGCCCACCGTGGAATGTGAGGTCTGGCAAGGGTAGAAAAACCATCTGCTGGGTTCCATGTCTCTCTGAATGTAATGTTTTATTGACTGATGTTAGGCAGAGGATAATCAGGTGCCTAAAGCTTTAAACTTTAAAATTTTATATGCTCAGAAAAATGTGATTGTTTAAAGGGGTCTTATCTGGACTAACAAGATGACTCAGTGGCTAGAGGTGTTAACATGTATCCCTGGGTCCCACAGGGGAGCAAGAGGCAACCTATTCCTGAGAGTTGTCCTCTGATCTCTACACTCATGTGCCCCTACTCTCACTACACACATGTGCATGCACATGATAGATAGATGATTGATAGAAAAATAGATAAACATATTATAGAAAAATAGAATAATACATAGATACATAGATGATAGATAGATAGATAGATAGATAGATAGATAGATAGATAGATAGATAGAATAATACATAGAATAACACATAGACAGATGATATAGGTAGATAGATAGATACATAGGTAGAATGATAGATGGATAGATAGATAGATAGATAGATAGATAGATAGATAGATAGATAGATAGATAGATAGGTAGATACACTTAGAAGGGTCTTACCTGAGTTTTATGTTATTCATAATGTTATTGCATGAACTCAGAATGAATCACTGAGATTAACCAGGCCTCCCCAGGTTTTTCCAAAGCAAAGTTTACACTACAGTCTCACCATTACAATAGACAAAAGTCATCCCACAAGTGTCAAGTCGTGCCGGACAACACCCAGCACACAGGCAGCCGGGTCGCCACAGGAGGAATATGGTAATAGGGTCACTGTAGCTGTCCAAATTTGTTCCAAAGCTCAAACATGTCACAGTAGCCTCAAAGGACTTCTAGAAGTTCTTTGGGGTCTTGTATTAGGAACAAGCAGTGATACAGGAAAGAAAAAACTCGGGGTACACGTGTACCCATTTGTGAAAGTTACGATAATACCCAGGAATCGGGATCTTGGAGTCCAGCTTAAGTCACCAGTTATACAACCCCAGAAAAAAAAAGCAAGTCTCTCGCCCCTTATATAAAGTATGAATAATAGGTTCCGTCTACTTCACTTCCAAAGCAGCTGTGAGGATCAAATAACTGTTCAAAACACTTTTGAAAAATGTCGTGCATTGGAAAAGACTACATTGTTACTGTTGGTTGTTAACTAAGGGGCACAAAATGATGCATGATTTTGTTTGCTCACAAAACTGCATTTGAGATATCATTGTTTTTAAAGGGGGTGTTTAATTTCTTGCAAAGAGCCTAGGATATTAAAGAATAAATTATTCTTTCTAAATTTACTTACTGGCTTTGCTTTTTAACAGCTCAATTTTTGCTATAAATGAAATTCTCAGCTGGTAAACTTTAAGAAATTCCTTAAGTATTCCTTTCCATCAGTTTGTAAAAACAAGACAAACCTCAAAGTAAAGAAACCACAAGCAGTATAGTAATACTGCTTATTTAAAACCTTTCTGAGAGTTCTCAACTACGTGTCCTTTTGAGCTTTCCTTTCGGTGAGATGCTATAAAACATTCATCTTGTCTAGCTTCTGCTTTGAGCTCTCTGCCTAACTGTGTTAAATGCTGAACTACTGACAGACACACAGTTCAATTTCTGAAGTGTTTTATAGCACCCATACTTCTGAAGACAAAGCACTTACAACTGATTCATGATTTTCTATTTTTTTTCACAATGAGAGCTGAAAAGAAGCTCTCCCCCTACACACACACTCCCAGGTGCAAAACCTGAACTACAGACTGTGCAAAGAACTCAGCAAGGTGTTACAAGAGCCTGCCAGCATCAGTTCATCACGAAGATTCCCCAGACTAGCTGCACGTTCCAATCATAGTCTACTTTCCCGTATATTCATCCAACGATGGATGGATCTATATTAAAGATGAAGCAATAGAAACTGGCAGTGTGGTCCAGTGATAACATTTGCTGTGTAAGCATGAGGACCAGAGTTTGGATCCCCAGTATTTATGTAAAAACCGGGTGGGCACAGAGAGCTGATTGTAATCCCAGTGCTGAAGAGGTGAGGATAGGAGATTTCCCGGGGGAAGCCAACAAATTAGACTAGCTTCATTGGCAAGCTCTGGGTCCAAATGAGAGACCCTGCCTCAACCTGTAAGGTGGAAAATGATTCAGAAAGACACCTGATGTCAACCTCTGTCTACCACATGCATGGCTGTACACCTGTACACACACGCACATGCACCCATAAACATGCAAACATGCGTACATAAATATATGCACATACATGATATGGGATTTCCCTTTGCATGCTGTGAATGCCATTGGTTAATAAAGAAACTGGCTTGGCCTGATGGGTAGAACAGAGCTAGGCAGGGAAAAAGGAAGGCGGAGTCAGGAGAAGCCATGGAGCCGCTGCTGGAGAAAGACACGCCAGAACCATGCCAGTAGCCCACAAGCCTCATGAAAAAATACAAAATAATGGAAATGAGTTAAATTAAGATGTAAAAGCTAAGCCGGGCGGTGGTGGCACACGCCTTTAATCCCAGCACTCGGGAGGCAGAGGCAGGTAGATCTCTATGAGTTCGAGACCAGCCTGGTCTACAGAGCTAGTTCCAGGACAGGCTCCAAAGCCACAGAGAAACCCTGTCTCGAAAAAAAAAAACAAAAAAAAAAAAAACAAACCAAAAAAAAAGCTAGAGCTAATGGACCAAGCAGTGATTTAATTAATACAGTTTCTGTGTGGTTATTTCAGGAGTCTGGGAAGCCGGAAAACAAACAAGCAGCCCCGAGTACAAATTGGTGCTCCAAAGTGGTCAACTAAATCCATGTAAAACCTGAGAGGGCTTGCGAAAGAATTCTAGACACTAAAAAACAAGTTTAGCTGCATTTATTTTCCCGAATGGACTTTGCTTGCTGGTAGCATGCTGTGGCTTCTTTAAGAGAGGTTTTCCTGATTCAGGGGTAGCAGAAAAAGCCACAGTTTTGAAATGCTGACTTTCTGGGCCATGCTTCCAGCACAAACTCTGACTCTTTCTGGAGGTCCAGCTATGGAGCATTTAAATGGGGTTTGTGAACAGAGTGCTACAACTTGCTTAATGGCAACATAGACTGGCTGTGTGCCTAAAAATGGGGCTGTGGGCATATCTCTCAGAGGCAGCCAACAGCTCCACCATGCTGGACTGGGCAGAACAAGCAAGCAATGCTGTATTTCTCCTAGCAATGGTGCCGCTTAAGTTCATAAGAAGGGCTTAATGTTTTAAGAAGCACTTCTGGTCAGAAAAGGATTACAGATATGCAATAAAGACAAATTCAGATGAAAAAGACCTCCAAAAGATACACAGTGTGTTTAAAAAAATGTGTGTAGGCTTGGGAGAGAGAGGAAAAAGAATATAGAGAGTTATAAAAAGAAGTAAATGCTTTATTTAAAAAAATGAAACAAAGTCTTTAAAGAGACAGAGTACAGTCATAGATTAAAGGAGTAAAGATAATAAAACAAATATTCAAAAATAATAAATATAAAACAAATAAGCTAAATAAAGATGGAGAATACACAGAGTGTATGGATTATGTACATTATTGTATTTTCTTTGATTTTATAGACTGTGAAGAAGCTAACTAACATATATTCTTTAAAGTTATCTTGTTTTCAAAATTTGGGTCTAAGGATATGTTGCTTTGGAAAAGAAGTTTTTCTTTTGTTTCCACAGAGGATGAGAATCTGTGGAATCCATCTAGACTAATGTGGTTTGATGGACCAAGACAATCTGACAGGTCGCCTTGAACATCCTTCAAAAAATTACTTCACCCAAAAAACAGCAGGAAGCAGTTTGGAGAACTATACCCATATTCCCAAATATTGTTTGTAAGTGTTTCTTTACATTTTAAGGGGGATATGCTATAGAGATTTGCATTGGTATGAATCTTGGTTTGTTCATGCAAATTTAAGGTAAATTTGGTTTTTTATATATTTCTGCTCTTGATTAAGATATTGTGTTTTTGCAGCTCATTTAAAAATGTAATGTATAATTAAGAAATATAGGTTAATAAATAATCATCTATAATAGTCAAGTTTGTAGTTATGTTAGTTAGGTTTTCTAGATGTACATAGATGTATTTCAGATGGCTAGACATTCTTCAAACCTTTCAAAGACTACAAAATATGGCATTTAAAATGTTTTAAGAACTTAGGGGGCTGGAGAGATGGCTCAGTGGTTAAGAGCATTGCCTGCTCTTCCTAAAGGTCCTAAGTTCAATTCCCGGAAACCACATGGTGGCTCACAACCATCTGTAATGAGGTCTCGTGTCCTCTTCTGGCCTGCAGATATACACACAGACACAATATTGTATACGTAATAAGTAAAATATTTTTTAAAAAAAGAACTTAGGACTTTTCATGACAATAAGACACAGCTGCTCCTGGCAGCACCAATCTACTTCAAGAGAAAGATGGGCATCAAAGAGGCACCTTATGGAGTTGGTTAGCCATTTGGGCAAGAAACTGCTCTTGATGTTATACTGTGTGAGCTAGACATGCAGGACCCACAGACAAATGACTGCTGAATTTGCTTAAAGGTGAGACACTCCTTTGGGGTTCCTGTTTCATGAAAGAGTACACTAGACATTCTGAAGGACACAGAAGAAAGTGACTGACAAACTGCCAATATAGGTGGAACTGTTTTTGAAATTTCTTGTTTCATAGAAAAGTCTGCTGGATACTATGGGCCTGTAGGCTGAAGATGGATGCCCCAATGGTTCAGAAGAACTTTGGGTGACTGTCCAGGCAGCAAGATGTCTCTTTATTCTCTAGAGTATTGGAAGTTGCTTACAATGCACTTTCTGTTTACTAATGTTATATTTTATTCTTCTGGAGACTGTGATGGAGTTGAAGAATTTATAGTTATAGTTTTCCTTAGTTATGATAAAATATAGAGTAGATGTAAGCATTATAACTGTAATTCTTGCTTGATACCTGTTTTGTTATATGCAATTTTACTATGTTAAAGTTAAAGCCTTCCTTTCTATTTAAACAGAAAAGAAAAGTGATGTAGTATTCCCCTCTGAATGCTGTGAATACCATTGGTTAATAAAGAAACTGTCTTGGCCTGTTAGGGTAGAACAGAGCTAGGCAAGGAAAAAGGCAGGAAGACTCGGGAGAAGCCTTGGAGCTGCCTCCAGAAACAGACGTGCTGGAATCTTCCCAGTAGGCCACAAGCCTTGTGGTAAAATATAAAATAATGAAAATGGGTTCAATTAGGATGTAAAAGCCAGCCAATAAGAAGTTAGAGTTAATAGGCAGAGTGGTGATTTAATTAATAGTTTCTGTGTGGTTATTTCGGGAGTCTGGACAGCTGGGAAATGAATAAGCAGCCCCCTACCACACATATACACAAATAAAGAAAGAAGCAACTGGGTAACACATTGAAGGACATCTAGCATCTCAGGCTACATACCATATCCTCTGAAGCTACTGCATTATAACAGTCCTGTTTTAACATTAAGTCTTACACCTTGCTCCTGGCCACCTTAAATTCATCTTCTGGATGGGACTGCTCAGACTAAGTCACTCTCAAACTCTCTATTATGTCACTCCATCTTTGCTCTCTGATTTTCATTGTTTCTTTGTACATTCTTGTCTTCTCACATAAAAATGTAAGCTCTATAAAAATAGGGACCCCTGCAATACGGCTTATTCCTTGATACCAGGAATAATCTATGACACTGAAAATATACTCAGTATATGAGTGAGAATAAAAACCTTTGCAGAATCACAGCCATACTCACTACTATATGTGCTGGCAATTATTTCTCATAGAGTTTTAGCACCAGGTATTTCACCACTGTATAAATTTCCAAAGAGAAATGGTTTTCCTGCCTCTTCCTCCCAGGATGGACTGTACCCAGTCCCCCCCAATGTCTGCTTGCCCATAGGTCCTTCCTCTAAATGTTCTTTAGAAGCTTTCAAGAATCCACTAGTGCTTTAGAGTGTGAATGTTCTTTTTAAAATAGTACATGATGGTAGATAGGATTGGGGTAGTGGGGAGAGGGGATGGGACAGGAGTGGGTGGTGGGAGCACTGAAGCAATCTGAAGACTGAAACCTCTTGCCTGCCTGACTTGTTCAGATGTGGTTAAAACAGTCACTGTTCAATCTCCTTATATGGGATAGATAGACTCAGTGGGCCCCACATGCTAGTTGTTCCTCACGAGGAACTGAGAGTTTCCTGTAACAATAACCTCATCTTGTTAATGTGATCATTTCAGTTACTTGCAGAGAAGAAATCACTGGGAAAAGAGGAACAAGCTAAATGACCTTGCTGTGTGAATTAGGATCCAGTCCTGATACTGGTTGTTGACTTCATGAGATGTAAACCCTGAGCCCACCAAAGCTGGAAGAGAGGATGAAGTCCCACAAGCACCTTTTTCTTTTGAAGTGGCCCCAAACCTTAAAGCCTGCATTTCATTTGGAAAAATCTTCTGCTAAAACCACTTCCCATATGCAGCCCATCTGGAGGACTATAATCTAGTCTTGCCTGCAGCAAACTGGCAATAACGATGCTAGCCTTTCATCTCGGATCCCCAAGCAATAGACAAACATTAATTAATGCCCCCAACACACCTGGGATGAAGGGAAGTATTATTATCCATGGCTCACAGATGAGGAAATCCAGACACCAAGAGGTTAAATGGCTTGCCTTAGGCGACAGAGCTAGCTAACAACTGTGAAACTTTCCACTGACACTGGGCCTTTAAAGCCAGCTGGAGCTATGAGAAACTTTGAGAGGATCCTCTATGAAAAGAACCATCACTGTAAGAGCCATTCCTTGTGAGCATGAACATCTGACTTCATATCCTGGCTCCCACATAAAAGCATAGTGCTCTGCTGTGAGTATATAAAGCCAATGCTCCTGGAGCAGAGACAAGTGGGTTCTAGAAACTCACTGACCCTGCTCTGTGTCACTGAAAATCCCTGCCTCAAAATAAGGTGGAGGGCCCCTCTCCAGCAGGCTACTCCCTGAGAAGCCACAGACCACTTGGGCCAGGGAAGCAGGTAGCCCAACTGCAGATCTTCACTCTCGCTCCTGCCCTCCAAATCCAATCCCCCAGCCTCACTTCATCTCTGTAGCAGACCACCTGCTACAGCCTCCTCCCCCTTCTCCTCTCTGTCCCATCTCCAGGGGATCACTCAAATCTTCTCCCCCAACCTTTGTCCCCACTCATCCTGTTATCCCAACCATGACTCCAACAGGCTTTCTCTGGGAACAAACCTGCCAAGCCTGCAGAGAAGCAAGAGGGCCAAAGAAGCAGGTGGGTGAGCTTCACTCTCCCTCTTCTCCTCAATATCCAGTGCCCCAGCCTCATCCCAAGCTCTGAAGCACACTATCTTCTGTGGCCTCTCCTCATTTTCTGTCCCTATTCTCAGGGGACTAAGCAGGTCCTGGTGGAACACGCCATTTTCCTCCCTCCTGTGGCTATTCTCAGGCACATCTCAACTTATCTCTATTTCTAGGTGTCAGCTCCCAATACCTACGAGCACATTCTACCTGGAATGCCCAGTGACAATAACTATCAGGATCCCATAAGAATTTCCTATCAGGCAACCCACAGCTACCACTCTCTCCTAAGAACCAAAGAGGCTAAGAGAAACCAAGGAATAAAATCCCTACTCAACAAAGACAAGACCAGGTATTAGCATCTAGAATTACAATGTTCCCAAACCCAGATGCCTAGACACCAGTGTAAAATAATAATCAATAATAGCCAGGACAATACATCTAGACCAGAGTCCAGCAACCGTGCCACAGTAGGTCCTGAGCACTGCAACACAGCTGAAACACAAGACAAAGACCTTAAAATAGTCCATGAATATGATAGAGGTCCTTCAAGAGGAAATGAATAAATCCCTTAAAGAAAACTATGAAAACACAAATAGTCGAGGGAAATAAACTAAGCAGATTAAGAACTGAAAGTAGAAAGCTGGGCGGTGGTGGCGCACGCCTTTAATCCCAGCACTCAGGAGGCAGAGGCAGGCGGATCTCTGTGAGTTGGAGTCCAGCCTGGTCTACAAGAGCTAGTTCCAGGACAGGCTCCAAAACCACAGAGAAACCCTGTCTCGAAAAACCAAAAAGAAAAAAAAAAGAACTGAAAGTAGAAATAGAATCAATAAAAGAAAGCCCAAACTGAGGGAAATATGGAAATGAAAAATGTAAGAACTTGAACAGGAAACTCAGAGGCAAGTCTTACCAACATAATACAAAATACAGAAGAGAGAAACTCAGGCATTGACAACATGGTAAAAAAAAAAATAGATGTATCAGTCAAAGAAAACATTAAATCTAAAATAAATAAATAAGTAAATAAAATCCTGGTGCAAAACATTCAAGAAATCTGGGACACTATGAAAAGAACAAATCTATGAATAATAGGGATAGAGAAAGTATAAGAAACCCAGGTCAAAGGCACAGAAAATATTTTCAACAAAATCACACAAGAAAATTTTCCTAACCTTAAAGAAGGAGATGACTGTCAAGGTACAAGAAGCATACAAGACACCAAACAGACAAGACCATGGTGTGAGACAATGGTCTGTATTCTGCCAATTATATTTTAAATAAACACTGATTGGCCAGTAGCTAGGCAGAAAGTATAGATGGGACAACCAGACAGGAAGTAGAGGTAGGTCAATGAGAACAGGAGAATTCTGGGAAGAAGGAAGCTCTTTCTGCAGTCCTGACCTGGCCACAGAGCAAGCAAGATGTAACTGCCTCACTGAAAAAAAGTACCAAGTCATGTGGCTAACATAGATAAGAATAATGGGCTAATATAAGTTATAATAGGTAATAAGAAGCCTGAGCTAATGGGCCAATCAGTTTATGACTAATGTAGACCTCTGTATGATTTCTTTGGGACGTAACAACTGTGGGAACTGGGCAGGACAGAAACTCTGTCAACAAGACCAAAAAAAATTATCCTCAGCACACAACCAAAACACTAAACATAAAGAACAAAGAAATAATATTAAAACATGCAAGGGAGAACAGTCAAAGCAACATATGAAAGCAGACCTATTAGAATGACAGCTGACTTCTCTCAGTGAAGATTCCAAAAACCATTAATGCCTAGACAGATGTTCTACAGATGCTAAGAGACAATATATGCCTGCCCAGACTACTATACCCAGCAAAACTTTCTATCTCTGGAGAAAATAAGACATTCTGGTCAAAACCAACTTTAAGCAATATCTATCTACAAATCCAGCACTACAGAAGGCACCAGAAGGAAAACTCCAACCTAAAGAGGCTAACCATACCCAAGAAAATATGGAAAATAAATAATCCCAAAGCAGCAAATCAAAAACAGGGGCATAACACAACAACAGCGGCGATGACAACAACAGCATAACAGGAATCAACAAACATTGTTACCTCTCAATATCAATGCTCTCAATTCCTCAAAGTAACAAAATGGATGCAGGAGAATCCAAAACCACACCTCAGCATCAAGTATAGATACCAACGCACAGTAAAATCTAAACAAATGGATCTAAGAAGCAATCTGATATAGCCATTTTAATATCTGACAAAATAGACTTCAAAATAAAACCATCCAGAAGAGCTAGAGAAAGATACTACATACTCATCAAAGGAAAAAATCTACCAAGAGAATAATTGTAATTCTTAATATCTATATGCCAAGCAAAAAGAACACCCAAGTTCATAAAATTCTACTACAGTTAAAATTGACCTTCACACACTGATAGTGGAAGACTACTCTTGATGTGGGATTCCCCTCTGCATGCTGTGAATACCACTGGTTAATAAAGAAGTTCTTTTGGGCCTGTGATAGGGTAGAGCAGAGCTAGGTGAGGAAAACTAAACTGAATGCTGGGAGAAAGGAGATGGAATCAGAGAGAAGCCATGTAGCCCCACTGGAGCCAGATGGAACTTTACCCAGTAAGCCCACAGCCATATGGCAATACACAGACTACCAGAAATGGGTTAAATTAAGATGTAAGAAATAGCCAATAAGAAGCAAGGGCTAATGGGCCAAACAGCGATTTAATTAATACAGTTTCTGAGTGGTTATTTCAGAAATCTGGGCAGCTTGGAAACAAACAAGCAAACAATCAGTCTCCTACTACAAATTGGCACCAATGTGGCCAACTAAAATCCTCTTAAAACATGAGAGAGTTTCAGAAAAAAATTCCAGGCAAAAATATAAACACACAAACAAACCAAAAACAAACAGACTTAAGCACCTTTAAGAGGAGTTTTCCTGATTCAGCAGTAGCAGAAAAAAAGCCATGTGGTTTTAAAATAATAGCTCTCTGGGCTGTGCTACCACTGTGAACTCTGGCTCTATCAGGAGGCTGAGCAATTAAATGGGGTTTGTGGGCATCATGCTGCAAGTTACTTGGTGGCAGCATGGGCCAAATGGTTATCAGAATTGAGGTGGTGAGAACAGTTTTCACCTGGCAATCTAAGAGGCAGTGAACCGACTTCTGCCACGTCAGACTGGGCAGAGCAAGCAGATTGTACCATATTTGCCCTAGCAATGCCGCCACTTAGGTTTTGAAGAAGCGCTTAGCATTTTAAGAAATATTCCTGCTCAGAAAAGGATTACAGATACACGATAAAGAGAAATTCAAATGGAAAATACTTCTAAATGGGTCACAGTGTTGGATAAATGTACGTAGGTTTGGGAGAGAGAAGAAAAGGAGTATAGAAATGTATTTTAAGAAATAAAGTCTTTAAAAGGACAGAGTACAGACAGTCATATATTAAAGGAATAAAGATAATAAAATAAATATTAAACTTGTAAAAAAGCAATAGAGTAAGAAAAATAAGCCACATAAAGATGGAATATACACAGAGAGTTTGGATTATGTATATGATTGTGTTTTCATTGAATTTTTTGACTGTGAAGAAGCTAATTAACCAAAATATATACTTTAAAGGTATCTGTTTTCAAAATTTGGGTCTAAGGATATGTTCCTTTGGAAAAGAGGTTCTGCTTTTGTTTCCTCAGAAGATGAGAACCTGTGGATTAATTCCAGACTAATATGGTTTGATGGACTCAGACCCCCTGAAAAGTCACTGTGAACACCTCCAAAAATAATTCACCCAACAAAAAGCAGGAGAGAACTATGTCATATTCCCAAATATTGTTTATAAATGTTTGTTTACATTTCAAGGGGAATATGTTATATAGATTTGTATTGGTATGGATCTTGCTTTATTGATATAAATTTAAGGTCAGTTTATTTATATGTATATTTGTGCTCTTGATTAGGGTATGTGTTTGTGTGGCTCATTTAAAAATGTAATGTATAATTAAGAAAATATAGGTTAATAGATAATCATCTGTAATAGTCAAGCTTGTAGTCATATTAGTTAGGTTTTCTAGATGTATATAGATGTATTTCTGATGGATAGGCAGTTTTCAAATCTTTCAAAGACTATGAATATTCAAAGAATATGGGATTTAAAATGTTTTAAGAACTTAGGACTTTTCATGACCCAGCTGCTCCTGGCAGCACCAATCTACTTGAAGAGAAAGATGGGCATCGAAGAGGCTCCTTATAGAGTTTGCTAGCCATCTGGTCAAGAAACTGCTCTTTCCTAGACTGCTTGATGCTATGCTGTTTGAACTGGACATGCAGGACCCACAGAGATATTACTGTGAACTTGCCTAAAGGTGAGATGCTCCTTCAGGGTCCCTGCTTCATGAAAGAGTCAGCCAGACATTCTGCAGGACACAGAAGAAAGTGACTGACAAACTGCTAATATAGGTGGAACTGTCTTTGAAATTTCCTACTTTGTGGAAAAGTCTGCCAGATACTATGGGTCCTTGGGCTGAAGATGGATGCCCCAATGATACAGAAGAACTTTGGGTGACTGTACAGGCAGCAAGATGTCTCAGTCAATCCTAAAGCTTTGGAAGTTGCTTACAATGCACTTCCTATTAACTCAGGTAATATTATATCTTCCTGGGCTCTTAATGGAGGGAGGGAAATGGGAGGCAGTGGCGGGGAAGAGACAGAAATCTTTAATAAATAAATAAATTAAAAAAAAATTATAATTATAGTTTTCCTTAGTTATAATAAAAGATAAAGCAGATATAAATATTATAACTGTAATTCTTGCTTGATACCTGTTTTTTATATGTAATTTTACCGTGTTAAAGTTAAAAACCTTCCTTCTTATTTAAATAGAAAAATGGCAGTGATGTGGGGTTCCTCTATGTTGTGAATACCAGTGGTTAATAAAGAAGCCCTTTTGAACCTGTGATAGGATAGCACAGAGCTAGCTGGGGAAACTAAACTGAATGCTGAGAGGAAAAAAAGGCAGAGTGAGAGAGAAGCCATGTAGCCCCACTGGAGGCAGATGGAACTTTACCCGGTAAGCCACAGCCACATGGCAATACACAGATTACTAGATATGGGTTAAAGTAAGATGTAAGAGTTAGTCAATAAAAATCTAGAGCTCAAGCCGGGCGGTGGTGGCGCACGCCTTTAATCCCAGCACTCGGGAGGCAGAGGCAGGTGGATCTCTGTGAGTTCGAGACCAGCCTGGTCTACAGAGCTAGTTCCAGGACAGGCTCCAAAGCCACAGAGAAACCCTGTCTCGAAAAAAAAAAACAAAACAAAACAAACAAAAAAAAAATCTAGAGCTAATGGGCCAAGCAGTGATTTAATTAATACAGTTTCTGTGTGGTTATTTCAGCAGTCTGGGTAGCCGGGAATAAACAAGCAAACAAGCAGTCTCCTACTACACACTCCCACCAATAGATAGATTATCCAGACAAAAACTAAACAGAAATGGTGGAACTAACTGACATTATAAACTAAATGGGTATAACACAGTGTTTCTGAAACTGTGGGGGCAACCCCTCTGGGGCTCAAATATCAGATGTCCTACATATCAGATATTTACATTTCAATTCATAACAGTAATAAATATATAATTATGACATAGCAATGAAAATAATTTTATGGTTGGGTGTTGCCACACCATGAGGAACTGTATTAAAGGGCTGTGGCATTAGGAAGGGTGAGAAGCACTGACCTAGCAAAAAGTTACAGAACATTTCACCAAAACACAAATAAATATATACTGTTCTCAGCAACTCATGGAACTGTCTCCAAAATTGAATGCATACTTTGACACAAAGCAAGTCACAACAGATAGAAGAAAGTTGAAATAACGCCCTGTATCTTATCTGATCATCATGGACTAAAGCTTCATATGAACAACAGATAAAACAGAAAGCTTATAAACTCCTAGAAACTAAAAAACTCACTACTAAATAATAAAGTGTCAAGACACAAATTAAGAAAAAAATGAAAAACTTTCTAGACTTGAATGAAAATGAATACAGAACATACCCAAACATATAGGACACAAATGAAGGTTTCTAAGAGGACAAGTTCATAGTTACACTAAGTATCTGCATTAAAAAACTTGAAAGATCTCATACTAGTAACCTAACAGCATACCCAAGAGCTCTGGAACAAAAAGAAGAAATCACACCCCAAAGGAGTAGACAGCAAGACATCATCAAACTCGAGGCTGAAATAAATAAAATGGAAACAAGTAAAAAACAATGCAAAAAATCAATGAAATAAAGAGTTGGTTCTTTGAGAAAAATCATAAAAATTAACAAACCTATGCAAATATTAAATAAAATGCAAATAATATCCAAATTAATAAAATTAGAAAGAAAATGAGGGACTTAACAACAGTCATGGGGAAAAACCTACAGAATCATAAGGACATAATTTAAAATCTGTACTCGACCAAATTGGAAAATGTAAAAGAAATGGATAATTTCCTCAATAGATACCACTTAACAAAGTTAAATCAAGATCAAATAAGCAGTTTAAATAGACCTATAACCCCTAGTGAAATAGAAGCAGTCATTAAAAGTCCCCCAGGGAGTGGATCTGGGGTAGAAGGGAGGTGGTTAGTGAGGGGAAGACTGGAAGACTGGAAGGAGCAGAAGGAGAAAAACCGCAGTTCAGACGTATTGTATGAGAGAAGAAAAAAATCTCCCAATCATAAAAGTTCCAAGGTTAGATGGTTTTAACACAGAATTCTACCAGACTTTCAACAAAGAGTTAATGTCAATACTTCTCAAATCATTCCATAAAATAGAAGTAGAAGGAACATTATCCAATTTACTTTATGAGGCCACAAGTACCCTGATACCCAAACCATACAAAAACCCAACAAAGAAAGAGAATTACAGACTAATTTCCCTTAGGAACTTAGAATCAAAAATTCGCATTAAAATAATTGCAAACTGAATCCAAGAACTTATCAAAAGATCATCTACCGTGATCAAGTAGGCTTCATTCCAGAGGCAGCAGAAATGGTCCAACATATGCATATTGATAAATGTAATCCACCATATAAACAAACTGAAATAGAAATACCACATGGTTATGTCATTAGATGCAGAAAAAGTCTTGTCAAAATCCAGTACCCCTTCATGATAAACGTTCTGGAGAGATTAGGGATACAATGGGAATATCTCAACATAATAAAGACCGTTTATAGTCCAGCAGTCAACATCAACTTAAATATAGAGAAACTCAACACAATCCTACTAAAATCAAGATCAAAACAGTGATGTACATCTTCTTCATACCTATTCAATATAGTACTTGAAGGCTTAGCAAGAACAATAAGACAATAGAAGGTTATCAAGGAGCTACAACTTGGAAAGGAAAAGTCAAAATATTTTTATTTGCAGGTGGTATGAAAGTATATAAAGGACCCTAAAAATTCCAATAGAAAGCTCCTAATGCTGATAAATGCTGTCAGCAAAGTAGATGAATACAAAATAAACTCATAAAAATCAGTAGCTCTCTTTTCTACAAATTACAAATGAGCTGAAAAAGAAATCAGAGAAACAACACCCTTTACAAGCTTCAAATAATATACAGTCTCATGAGGGTAAATAACCAAGCAAGGGAAAGATTTGTATGATAAAAATTTGAAAACATTAAAGAAACTGAAGAAGATATCAAAAGAAAGAAAGATCTCCCACACTTATGGATTGATAGGATTAATGTAGTAAAAATGGCTAGTCTACCAAAAGCCATCTACAGATTCAATGCAATCCCAGTCAAAATTCCAACACGATTTTCCAGATTTGGAAAGATAATCTTCTACTTCATATGGAAGCACAAAAAATTAACAGGACAGCTAAAATGGTGCTGGACAAACTGGATAGCTGTATGTAAAAGAATCCAAATAGATCCATCCTCATCACCCTGCACAAAACTCAACTCAAATGGATCAAACACCTCAACATAAGACCAAATACACTGAATGTGATAAAGACGATACTGAGGAGTAACCTTGAACACACTGGCACAAGAAAAGACTTTCTGAACAGAAGACTATTAGCATAGGCTCTAAAATCAACCATTAATAAATGGAATCTCATGAAACTAAAAAGCTTCTGATGGCAAAGGACGCTGCCCTTTGGACAAAGAGACAACCTACAGAATGGGAAAATATTTTTACCAACTACATATCCAATAGAGGGGCAATGTGCAAAATACATTAAAAACTCAAAAAAAACTAGCTGTCAAGAAAACAAATAACCCAAATAAAAATGTGGTACAGATATAAACAGAGAATTCTCAAAAGTGAAAGCTCAAATAATTGAGAAATGCTTAAAGAAATGTTCAACTTTCTTAGTCATCAGGAAAATGCAAATCAAAACTTAGAGATTTCATCTTACAGCTGTCACAATGGCCAAGATTAATAAAAACAAGTGTCAGCTCATGCTGGTGAGGATGTGGAGTAAGGGGAGTGCTCATCCATGCTGGTGAGGATGCGGAGTAAGGGTAATGCTCATCCATTCTGGTGGGAGTACAAATCTGTACTGTCACTGTGGAAATCAGTGTGGTGCTTCCTCAGGAACACGGAGATCGATCGACCTCAATATCCAAAAATACCACTCTTGGGCATGTACCCAAAGTATGCTTCATCTTACCACAGAAACTCTTGCTCAACCACTTGCTCTATTTATAATAGCTAGAAAGTGAAAATAACCAATATGTCCCTTAACAGATGAATGAATAAAGAAAAAGTGGTTCATTTATGCAATGGAGTATTGCTCAGCCATTAAAAATATGAAATCATGAAATTCTCAGATGAATGGATGGAACTAGAAAAAAATCCTGAATGAGGTAACCCAGACGCAGAAACAAGAGAAATATGGTATGCATTTGCTCATATGTTGATATTAACTGTTAAGTCAATAATAACCAAGTTACAATCCACAGAGCCACAGAGTTTGCATATAGAGTAAGGGACTTGAAGGGACACAGATAGATTTCCCTAGGAAATGGAAATAGAATAGTTATTAATGGATGCAGCACTAAAAAAGGAGGATGTGGGGGGAGGAAGAGGAGTATGAGGGAAGGAACACAGACAGAGAGAGCTAAAATTAAGAGGCATTTGAGAAGTAGTATGGAGATCTAATACAGTAGAAGCTTCCTGAGTGTGTGTGTGTGTGTGTGTGTGTGTGTACTGGAATTGGGTTACATCTAATTGAGTTGCTGACCAAAGGGGTCCTATAGGAACCCCCAAACAGCCCAGGCTCTTGCTTAATCTATACGTTGCTCTTCACAAACTGACAAGGCCCCATTGCTAAAGACAACACCTACACTATTCAATGGACATGGGGATGTTATGCTAGTTCGCACATAGATCCTTTACCCCTTACACTAGTGTCTGCATTCTACCAAAGAGGAAACATGAACACTAACCCAGCCACAAACTCTTTGGTCTCCTGCCCTGCAAGATATGCTAGGACAAGGGTGGCATGAAGTTCGTAGGAGTGACCAACCAGTATCTGATTTTACTGAAGGACCACTCCACAAAAAGGAACCAACCCATAACTGACACTGCTTGTGTGACTAGGACCCTGAGACTAGATGTCCTGGAAGCGTAGGGTAAGGCCAAATACTATTGTTTTCTAAAGAATGGAAATAAAGTAGCAATAACATCATTTCTAAAGGCATTCTGCTACACTAATAGATTTAGTGCCTTGCTCAGCCATCATCAGAAAAGTGTCCTCCTGCAGCAGATGGGAACAAATCCAGAGACCCACAACCAGACATTACACAGAGAATGATAAATCCTGGAACACTCAGCCCTAAGTGGAATGATATTTACAAAATCCTTCACCTCAGGACCCAGGGAACACGGAGGAAGGTGAAGCAAAAAGAGTGTAAGAGCCAGAGGGACAGGAGGACACCCCTAAATCAACATGATCAGCACACTTATGACCTCCTGGAGCCTGAGGCAGCATGCACAGGGCCTGAGTGGGTCTGCACCATTGGGGTCCTGGAGATGAAAGAAGGGGACACATGTCCCTATCTCTAACCCAGAAACAATCTCCCATTGATAACCACTGGCTACTGAAACTTCAGTTTCCTCCAAGGGAGTCTCACCGGGGAGACAAACTGCTCGCACTAAGTGTAGGCAGCGTGGCCAGCGGTAGATGCCAACAGGAAACCAACTCCATCAACAGCAGCTTTGGAGGTCTCTTGTCTCAAAGTGTCATGTCAGGGCTCTCCATATATGTATTATTTTATTTGTTTTTATTCATACATATTTTTTCTTCTCTCTTTTTACCCTACAGGCCCTTCACATATATATTGTAGCAGTGTAGCATTTTTGTGGGATTTCTGAGTGTGTAAACACTGAGTCTGTTTCTTGTTCTTTCTCTTTGGCTCTTTTCCTTGCTTGTTTTGTCCAGTTTCAATGTGTTAGTTTTAGTCATTATATTATGTTCTATTTTATTAATATCCTATAGAAGCTTGTTTGTTTTCTAATGAGATACAGAAAGGGTGGATCTGGGTTGGGGTGTGGAGAGGAGCTAAAGGAGAAGGAGAGGAAATGGTAATCAGAATATACTATATAAGGGAGGAAAATCTATTTTCAATAAAAGGAAAATACACAGGAAAAAAAGTAAAATATAGGTGCTGGAGAAATGACTCAGAGGTAAGATCACTGACTATACTTCCCAAGGACCCAGGTTTAATACCCAGAAGCCATACAGTGACTCACAAGCATCTGCAACTCTCATCACAAGGGATATAATGCCCTCTTCTGGTCACCACGGGCACTGCACACACACAGTACACAGACATACATGTAAGCAAAACACCCATACACATAAAATAAAAAGTCACTTGACAACAATCTCTGGTGTCCACACAATGTATACCTACACACACACACACACACACACACACACACACACACACACGGGGAAAAGGAAGACATAGAAACAGTGACAGAATCTGGATTATTATTTTCTCCATGTCTTTCCTGACATCATTCAATCCAACGGGAAATAATCAGTTTGCTGCATCCAAACTTCAAGCAATTCAAACTACATTTTTGAGCACCTACTATTTGCCTGGCACCAACACTTAGGTCTTTTCTTCCATTATCCTTCCTGAAAACAAAGTGTGACTAGGAAAATAGCCATTTCAACTTGTGGGCCACAACGATGTTGAAATTTAGTAAGAGTGGTTTTCCTCTTATGGTTGACAGGATACTCAAAAATTACCAAGATATGGGGCCACTGGCATCGAGGCTAGGATTTATCCTCATTGTTTGTACTGACTTTGAAACCAATTCTCTTTGGAGGGATACCTTGCTCAGGCTAGACAAAATGGGGAGGGCCTTGGTCCTGCCTCAAAGCAATGTGCTAGACTTTGGTTACTTCCCATGGGAAGCCTTACCCTCTCTGAGTGGATGATGGGTGGGGTTGGAAGGGAGGTCCAAGGAATGAGAGGAGGAGAGGGAGAAGAACTGGAATTGATATGTAAAATGAGAAAAGAGGTTTTTTTAAAAAAATATTTAAAAAGTTACCAAGAGAATCAAAGGTGAGTAATCATGTGATCGTTGTACACAGAACAGCCTGCCTCCCAATGTCACAGTCCCAATGTCACCCAGCTCTCACAAAACCCGTCAGGAGTCCACCAGGGGTGTCACTAGTCTTAATCACAATGACATGCCTGGTCATTGTGCTTTTATCCAAGCATTTACATAAAATACCACACTGAATATCTGTCACCATCTCAGACACGGTCACACTGTTCTCTCTTGTAAATGAGGAAATGAGACTTAGGGCGTCAGAGAAGGGTAGAGCCATTATCTAAAGCCAGTTCTGGTCATGAAATCTACACTCTTGACGCATTTTACTTCTCTACTTTAGCTAAAGGTTCTTTTTTTTTTTTTTTTTTTTTTTTTGGATTTTTCGAGACTGGGTTTCTCCGTAGCTTTTGGTTCCTGTCCTGGAACTAGCTCTCGTAGACCAGGCTGGCCTCGAACTCACAGAGATCCGCCTGCCTCTGCCTCCCGAGTGCTGGGATTAAAGGCATGCGCCACCACCGCCCAGCTAGCTAAAGGTTCTTTACCAGTTGTTCCTCCATTATTTGCTAGCTCTTCACTCTCCTGACACATTTAGTGAACATATCACATCAATACGGGACATCCCCTGCATTAGAATGAAGCGAGTCACCCCCTCTTGTAAGGAGGAGGCTGCTTGTTCATCCCGGTCACCCAGAACCAAAATAACCACACAGAAAATATATTATTTAAAACACTGCTTGGCCCATTAACTCTAGCTTCTTATTGGCTAACTCTTACATCTTAATTTAACCCATTTCTAGTAATCTGTGTATCTGTGGCTTACTGGCTAAAGTTCTGTCTGGCCCTGGAAGGGCTACATGGCTTCTCTCTGACTCTGCTTCCTTCTCCCAGCATTCAGCTTAGTTTCCCTGGCCTAGCTAAGTTCTGCCCTGCTATTGGTCCAAAGCAGTTTCTTTATTTATTAATGATAATCACAGCATACAGAAGGAAATCCCACATCATTCTCTGACTCCCTAAGGGAATCTGCAACACAGCCACATTCTGAATAGTTGAACTGCCATTGACCAGGCTTTGGGAGTACTGTTGTTTATTATGTTATGTTAAAGAGATACTCCTACTGGGAGTGGAGCTTCTGATTTAAGAAGCATTTGGACTATTCCTGGACCCTGGGCCTCATATGTACATTTCTCTCTATTCACTGATGTACAATTTAAAATAAGATCCATCAAGTCAACGAGGGAAAGGACTTGATGTTTGATTCAGATGAAAACCCCACGATGACTTGGGCTTTAAGTATGATGTCATCAGGGTTCTTGCTCTGTTCTCTCTGATCTACTGCCCTTCAAAAGCTGCAGCTGCTCCTCCTGAAAGACAGTTGCAACATCTAAATGCAATGGTGATGCATGGTGCCAAGAAAAGGGAAGAAGCAGGAAGACAGAAGTGAGACCCTGTCAAGACGCCAAGTGAGAAGGACCAGGTCTGGCTCAATAGACAACCTGGGAACCAGTCTGAAAGCTTGAGAAGTGACCATACAACCGGATTACTGAATATGTAGACCTGCCTGGCCTGGCCCAGTCACTGCAAAGGATGTGGGATTGTCTGGACATCTTCTAAGCAACCATCTCCAGTCTGTTTCACTACAACACGAAGGTGTAGGCTCCTTCTCTGAGTGGTCAAAGGGGAAAGGAGAAAGGAGAAAAGCGTAGTAAGCAAATGATGAAATCCTTTACAGTCTGCCCCTTGGCTACCCAACCTTCTCACACCTTCACCTTCCCTACAATATGTATCCCAAGGACACAGATCATCCTGAAAAACTGAAATGTAGGTAATAGATGTATTTCATATGTATCTTATAGA
Source organism: Microtus ochrogaster (assembly GCF_000317375.1). Taxonomy (NCBI): domain Eukaryota; kingdom Metazoa; phylum Chordata; class Mammalia; order Rodentia; family Cricetidae; genus Microtus; species Microtus ochrogaster. The sequence continues at coordinate 3,053,462 of NC_022019.1, forward strand.
AACATGTACTTAATTAACATAGTTCTAATAAGATTCATTCACTGTGGAATGTGTTTCTTCCAACTATTAGCTTCAGCTTCATTTTCATGTAGAAAATGTTTTACGTAAGTGTTTAAATAGGCCATGGGAGCCGGACTTCTCCACCACTAACTAACAAGGCAGTTCTTTTCTGGAGTTGAGGTATAACCTCATGCCCTGATATCAAGGCAGCTACAAGACAGTGGCAGTCCTGATCCTTCAGAGGTCACTGTAGAGCCTCTGGGGATGGAAGGTGAGAAAGGATGTGAGCTTGTAGAATTGCTAGCCGACTCGTGTATCATTTCTCCTTTGCTTCTTCCTTAATAACAGAAGCCTAGATTCAGCTTAAGAAACTTCACCCAGATTAAAGATCCCTTTGCTTCTCTTCCAGCTAAGTATGACTATGGACCTAAACAATGCCCAGGGAGATGTTCCCAAACTGCTCTGTGGTCATTTCCAGGCAGCTTCCTTTGAGGATGGCCTGCACATACTCACTCCCCATTTCTACCATCCAACTCTAGGCACAGTCAGACCACCTAGAACATCTAGGGAAAAGACAGGTGCCAAAAAAATCAAAGTGAAGCATCACATGCATTAACTGCAGCAAAACAAAACATTGCCTCCTTGCCTGAGTGAAATTGAGGTATATTTAGTGTGTAGTCACAATTGTCGTGTGATGGGTGCTTAGTTCACATGTAACAGTCTACAAGCTACACACAACTAGAATTAAATACAACTATATAGGATAAGACATATATGAGCCAGGCAGTGGTATTGCACACCTTTAATCCCAGCACTCGGGAGGCAGAAGCAGGTGGGTCTCTGTGAGTTTGAGGCCAACCTGATCTACAAGAGCTAGTTCCAGGAACCCTGTTGAAAAAAAAACCAATAAATAAATAAATAAATAAATAAATAAATAAATAAATAAATAAATGAAGCTGAGCTTAAACCTATGAACTTTCCTGCTGTAGGAAAGTTCCCAAAGCCACCAGTGCTGGTCCAGGAGTCCAAATAATTCATCACAAACCCAGACGCCAGCCGACTTCCTGTGAGGTCAGCCCGAGGGAGACTTTAGAACATGGTTCCAGATGTGGTAGCTCTCCAGGTTTCATCTCCGCCATGCAGCTAACTGGAAGGAGAAGGGGCAGTGAGATGGGCAGATACTTTTCCTTCAGGGTTTCCCTGAAGGTACAAATTGAGTGCCCGCTCCAATCCCACTGACATGGAAACACATGGCTATTCCTAGCTGCAAGGAATGTTATGGTGGCCTTAAAACTAGAGGTCTTATTGCTATGGAAGGAAAACAGATCACCTAAGGAACCATTTCTCAATCCTTGGCCACACTGATAATGTTGAAATATGGTAAAATGGAAACAGGGTGTAAGAAATAAATTTTCCTAGGTGCAAGAGATGCTGGTTTTCAAAATGAAGAAAAGAACGCTAAACAAATGGAGATCTCAGAAGTGCTGCTGATGTTCAAAGGACTCTGTCTTTGGTAGTGACTTAACTCCTGGTTTAAGGAAGGTCCCAGCACTCTGCCTGCCTCCACAGGGCTCACAGTTCTTCTTCATTATCTCATGTGGGTAGGAACGCCATAGCCTGCTGCTTTCTCTCAAGCAAGTCTTTGCAAGACTTTGCCTGTCCCTGGGGACGATAGGAGCATCTTTTCAGCTGTCGCATCCAATCTCTGATTCCTGAGACAAAAGGATTGACTTCACTTGGGTTTTGGGTGCCATGGGGCAAAACCAGGAGGAAGTAATTTCACTGAGTTTGGCCTGGGAAGACACCAACAAAAGCATCCTAAGTTACTTCCCTGAGAGTGAGTCCCAGCAGCTAAAGAGCAGATGACTCCTGAAAATGTGGGCGGAGTCCGAGGGTTTGTAGAGGACAGCGGCGGGAGAGAGAAGATGGCCGTGGGCTCAAATGGGAGCTGATCCGACCTCAAAGGCTAACTTCATCTTGAGTCAACTATGAATAATGTATGTCGCTAATACGCAAGCTATACGACGATAGAGTGTCCTATTAAAGTGTAAGGGGCAGGTGGGTGCTCCAAAGCAACGCACTTATAATTGGACAGAATTTTATCCGCAGTCAACAAAAGAGAAAGAAATTGAAAGAAATCGTATTCGTTGAGCTGGGAAGTCTCTATCACTGTTTGTGACGCTGTCTTAACTCATTTGCTTTTCATTTTACTGTTCTTGTTTTGAGTTCTCACTAATAACAGAATAACGCAGGTGATATTTACCAAGAACTTGCACGGGGCACTACTGGGGGCCTCTCCTATGGCTTCCCTCCACCTTCATCACATGACATCCCTGAGGTAGCCGCTGCTCCCTCCTTTCACACAGAAAGAAGCCGCAAGGCTCAGAAGGTTTAGGCAGGTGACTTGCAGCAGAGACAGACTCCAAACCTGAGAAGCCCGACTCCAGACTCCCTGCTCAGTCCCTATGTTGACATCACGTGGGCTTGGTATTTGGGAGACATATTAATGAATTACATGAAAATCAACAGGTCCTGACTGGTCCTTGCCCTTTGGATTCCTTTCTCATAAAACTGGGTGACTGATATCCGTTTTCGCTGCTTCCTGCGTCCACTTTTGAGGTGGTATGCAGATTCCTCCCTAACTTTCCTCAGGCCTTCCTTCCTGCTTCCGGCCTCCCAAGCTCATCACTGCCACTTCACCTCCTCCAGCAGCAGGTGAGGTGTCAATGGTGTCACCTAGTGGTGAGAGAGCGTAACTCACTCGCCTGCCTCCTTTGGCAGAGTGCGTTCACCCCTTTGAGTCCTGAGTCAGCTGATTCCACACTAATCTTTCTATTCCCAAGCTCTCGTCTTCTTTAGCTCCCTTTATTCTTCTCCTTTATTCGTCTTGTTCCTTTAAGGCAGAGCTCTCTATCCCTCATTATTAATTTTACTAGTCTAAAGAGTTACCCGGTCATCTGGGGAACAGGAGGTTCTGGAGTCAGAGACAGCTGCGGTTGAGTTCCAGATCCACCACATTGAGAGGCTGTAAGCAAGTGCATAACCTTTCTAGATAGCATTTTTCAAATCTATATTTGAGGTAAGTTGCCTACATCAGAGTTTTAAGAATTTGGTGAATTGAAATAAGGCAGTTTATAAAAGAATACATTAAGAAAACAAGGACTGTTGATGGTCTTCTTACTGCAAATGGAAGGTAACTCCTCTTTATACAGACAGACTGGGCTAGCCTTGGCATGTGGTCCGCACTGACAAACATTGCTTTGATGCAAAAGTGTCTGCTTAATTCCAAAGAGCCATAAGTAAGAACCTCGAGTTTTCCTTCTAAAACTGTGAAAAGTAAAACACATTTGACTTTTTCTTTTTCTTAAAGTAGCACTGAAAAATAATTTTATTTAAAATGCTAAACATACAAATGTATCAAAGTTAAGCAAAAAGTCAAATTAATAAAATTCCCATCACAAAAAGGACATTATTAGAGAGGCCATGTTCTCTCCAATGGCATTTTTAGGAGATCCCTGTGAAATTCAAAATTCAAGGCACAATTTCGACTAAATATATATCACATTTTCGCCAACATAAAACTGATAAATCCCAAGTCAAAGCATCACATAATCCACAGATAGAGATATAGCCAGGGAATAATAAGTGAATTTCCAAGGTGTAGCTCTGAGTTCGGCTACAAACACCATATTCAGGTGAGCCAAAGGAAGAAAAAGTATAGAAATATGTGGGTGACCGGGAAAAGCAAGATGAACATGTGTGATGGTCTGAATGAGAACTTTCCCCGTAGTCTGAGGCGTTTGAACACTTGGTCCCTAGCTGGTAGATATTGGGGAGTTGTGGGATCTTTGGGAGGAAGAACCTTGCAGGATGTAGCAGGTCATTGGTGGAAGCACTTCCTGCTCATTTTCTCTGCTTCCTGCTTACCCTTCAAGATGTAAGCTCTCAACATCCGGGTCCTGCTGCCATGCCTGCCACCTGCAGTTAGGGGAGGGGGAAGCTTGTTCGTCCTGGCTCTGCCGTGATGCTCTCCTCTCTCTAGAAATGCAAACCCGTAGACACTCTGTTCTGTAAGCTGCCTTGGTCCTGGTGTTTCCTCACCACAATAGAAAGGTAGATGCAGCATTTGATCTGCATGTTTGTAGGTTTAATGTATGGATTTGAGACCTCTAAATCTGAATATCTCTAGTGATGTAAGCCACCCTACTTGTCCTCTTACAAAGAGCTGTAGGAGACACCCTTCCAAATGAAGATGTTTTTAAAATATGTAAATTTTCCTGGTTCAACAATAACTTGCACTCTTCAGGGATTCTTTTGCTGTCAGTCACTCAATACAATAAGCTCAAGTCAATCCTCATGCCAGGGTCTTATTCCACATTGGTAGAGATCCCAGCCTTCTGCCCAAGCCATGGGCTACTACTGTTAAGAACCCTGAGACTCTGCGTTCTCTAAAAGATTCTATTGAGACACGGCAGATGCTAGCCAGAAAAAAAGGATGGGGTGGGGCAATTCCCACCACTACCAGCAGTTAAGCAAGGTAGCACTTAGAACATGTCCCCCTACCAGAGCTGAGAACACATTTTAAACAAGAATTTTAAGAATGAAGTCACAGCATACACTGACTGTAGCAAAGAGTATCAGGATCACAACAAAGCAGAGGAGCTTCGGAATAGGAGAGGGATTCATAAGAAGTTCTTGCTGCTTCTAGATTGATTGTTGTCAACAGTCTAGAAAACTTACTCACAAACTAGGTCAGCTGTGACGAACTTTAAGCCATCACTTATGTGTGGTGTAGTCTTTCCGGTTGTTTTCACACAGCTGTTGATTGGTCACTTGCCCTTTTCCCTCTCCATTTTATGTTCCTTATAACTCAAGTTAAAATGAACCTAGACATTTGCTCTCCCCACCACTCAGAAATAAGAACCAGACACTGACATGTACAACGTGGGTGAATCCCAAATGCATTATTTTGAGTGAAAGAAGCCTGACTTAAAATATTGCATAGTCTGCTTTCATTTATATGACATCTAAGAAACATTGAAAGTACAGGAACAAGGTTGCAAGGAGCTAGGGGACAGGACATGAAAGACTTTCAGAGATGATATAAATGTTCTGTCTTGATTTTTGTGGTTATTGTATTATTACCATGCACTTTTCAATATTCTGAACTGTGTACTGAAAATGAAGACCTCTACTGTATGCAGCTTATGACTGAACAGATGGAACAGTGTGTATATATTCCACTTCACGTCTCCTTCCAGGATACAGGGGAAACAAAATTGCAACCGTTTTCTGTTTTAATTCACATGAACTGTTATGATTTAGATCTGACCTCTGTCCCAAAGGTCATGTGCCAGATGCCCAGTCACCATCTTGTGGTAGAACTAGGATGTGTTGGAATCTTCCTAGGTGGGATCAGATTTGAAAACATATGAACATGACCTTGAAGTGGTTATAGAACCCAGCATGTCTCTGTCTCCGTCTCTCTCTGCCTGTGTCCTCCTTCCCCTCTCTCCTTCCTGACCACAAGGCTATGAGCACTCTCCTCCCACACGGTCCAACTGCCATGATGCTCTTTCTGTGCTCCTAAACACAACAGAGCCAGTAATTGGAGAGCTCTGAGACCATGAGCCCAAACTAACCTTTCCCCGTTTTAAATGACTACTCTTGGGTGTTTTGCCCCAATGACAATAATATTCCCCCAAATAGAAAAAGATTACTATAGTTACTGAATGATTTGCAAAGATACTTCTGATATCCTCTTTAAAAGAGGTCATAAAATAGCAACATAAATTTTGTAAGGAAATGATGCATGAAAAAAATCATAACCAGAGGATTCTACTAGAATAGTCATTGTTTTTGCATATAAATGCTTATAGTCACCTCTTATGGTCCTGCGTATTTCTGTGTATCAATTATAATGCTTTCCCTTTCATTTATTGTTTTATTTATATCTTCTATCTTTTGCTTTCTAGTCAAAAGTTTTTTGATCTGGTTAATTACTTAAAAACAACAATAACAAGCCGGGCGGTGGTGGCACACGCCTTTAATCCCAGCATTCGGAAGGCAGAGGCAGGTGGATCTCTGTGAGTTCAAGGCCAGCCTGGTCTACAAGAGCTAGTTCCAGGAACCCTGTCGAAAAAAAAACCAATTAATTAATTAATTAATTAATGAAGCTGAGCTTAAACCTATGAACTTTCCTGCTGTAGGAAAGTTCCCAAAGCCACCAGTGCTGGTCCAGGAGTCCAAATAATTCATCACAAACCCAGACGCCAGCCGACTTCCTGTGAGGTCAGCCCGAGGGAGACTTTAGAACATGGTTCTAAACAACAACAACAGCAGAAGCCTCCGTTTCCTTCATCTGTTTTTGTTGTTCTCTATTCTATCTTGATTATTTCAGCCCACTCTTTGTTCTTCCCTTCTCCTCACTGGTATTCTTCTAGACCCTGTTGCTATACAGTTAACTCCCTTCTCTTCAGCCTCTTTTTTCTTACAAATTAATGACTATAAGATCTTCTCTTTGGACTCCTTTTACCACAGCCTTTAAGATTTTAGAAGGTAAAACAGGCATGGTGCATATCTTTAATCCCAGAACTTGGGAGGCAGAGGCAGATGGGTTTCTTTGAGTTCCATCCACTAGGCCAGCCTAGTCTACATAGTGAAGGAAAACTAGAGTTACAAAGTGAGACACTGCCTTAAAACAATAACAACAACAACAATAAGTTTGTCTAAATAATTTTTATTCTCCACTGGCCAATTCAGCCATTGTAAGTCTTGTACGTGTATCTAATTTCCACATTTTTGTGAATTTTTCAGTTTTCCACTAGTTACAATTTTTAGTTTCATTGGAAAGAGAAAAAGAAAGTTGATAGGATTTTGGTCTTTCTTGATTTGTTGAGACTTCTACAGAAAATATTCCAGTGCACCTGAAAAGACTCTATACTGTAGTCAGAAGGAATATTCTATATGGGTTTATTAGACCCATTTCTTCTAAAACATAGTTCAAATGCAATGCTTCCATGCTGATTTCCTCCCCAAATGGTCTTTCACTGTAGAAGCAGAATACAGAAGTAGCTCCCATCACTGCAACGCTGGCTACTGCTCCCTCAGAGCTGCTAATATTGACTGTTATGCTTGGGAGCTTGGACAGTAGTTCGTGTGTATTTCTAATGTCGCATCTTCTAGAGTAGAGTTCTTCAGTTACGGCATATGGCATTCACTGTCCCTTTTTCATTGTTCTTCTGTTTTTGAGACAGGGTATCAGTATGTTCCCCCACTGCTCTCAAGCTTCTGTGACAGCCTCCAGAGTAGGTAGGACTATGAGCACACACCACTGCACCTGACTGTTATGACAGTCTTTTGCTTATGGTCCCTTTTGTCTAAGGTAAGTGTAGCTACTACTGTTCTCCTTTGGATATTATTGCAAGAAACATTCTTTTCCATCCCTTCATGGTCAGTCTTTGCATCTTTAAAACTGAAATGAATCTGTTGGCCAGCATATAATTTCATCTTGATTTTAAATCTACTCAGACCATTTGTCAGTTAACAAAAAAATTTAACCCATTTATATTTAAAGTAGTCACTGAGAGATGAGAACTCACTATTCCCATTTTCCATTGGATTCTGCCTATTTTACACTTCCTTTCTTCCTTTCTCACTGTCTTCCTTTGTGGTTCTATAATTCTTGTTTTTATTTATTTTCCTCTTTTATGTGTCTACTATAAGTTTATAATTTATAGTTTCTCTGGATTTACATAAAATAGCTTATAGTTGTGACATTTTACTTTAGGTAGCATCAGCTTAAGTTATATGGCATACAGAATCTCTGTATTGCTATTTTCTTCCCTATATTCGATTTTTAATGTCGCAGTTTACTTGTTTTTATATTCCACTTTCACAAATAAATTCTTGTAGCTATTGTTATTTTTTACTTTTGCATTTTGGATTTTATATCAAAGTTAGTTTACTTGTTCACCTCTATTATAGTAATAGTAATAATAGTTATCATTGTATATCAATTCTCTTTTTTCCTACTCTATTTTCTAATTGTCTTATAGTTTACATATATAATGAAAACAAAGCTATCAGTTCCTTATTATCAGTATTGTTCTGTCCAACACATAGGAAACTTTAGGGCAATAAGCCTTCTTAGAGAACCTCATCCAACTGATTTAACAGATGCAAGCTTTGGGGTCTATCCTTAAGATACAATCAAGGGAACAGAAATGTATTATAAAATGCTTTTATAAAGCGGTAACTAGAATCAATAAATGAATGATATTAATTAGTAGTTATGTCTAAAACTTGTTTCCAATTTGTTAATAAAATACCAGAAAAATTGTGAGCTAGTCATAAAACCCACTTCATCTTCTTGCCCCTCTTGTTGCACAGTGGCAAATTAGATAGATACTAGATTGCACCTCTACATGACAGCTTATTGAGAATTAGCAAATCAAGAACTCTACAGTTATTTTGTATTAGATTAATTTTTATCCATGTGCAAATGATGCTAAGATGTTTTCAGACTTTAATCTGATGCACCCTGGTAATTAAAAGTACATTGAGAAATAATTTTTAGATGATTTGTACAAATCAAATTTAAGTCTCACACAGAGGAAGCCATGACAATCAAAAACAAGGGTTACTATCAGGATTATAGGATTTGCTTTGGTAAATAAAAGTCATCTATTAACTCATACAATGCTAGAGTTACTGGGAAATGTAAAAGACTCATTCATCACTCCCTGCATGCCATTACCTGGCAATTAATCTTTTAACATGTGAGCTTTTTGGAGGACAGTTCAGATGCAAACCAAACTCTTTTTCTCTTACACATTGCTTCAAAAAATAAACCCACAATAGTCATCCCTCCAGAGCCTGATGATAAGAACCCTGCTGCTGAAGACACTAAGATACTATGTACTTGAGTCACAGAACATGGAGAAATAAAGCTGGTGCCCAGCTGGGAGCCTTATCCCACAAGCTATCCCTCAGAGTTCTAGAAGGTGCTATGCATACTGTAGGAGGAGAAAGGTACTAATTGATTTCACTAAACAGTGAACCCTGCAAACTACAGCTGGTCTGACAAGAAATGCCCACTGGTGCAATAGAGCTGTTAATGTTATAGAAGTAAACAATCACTTTATGATTGGACCTAACACTAATACCTTGAATCAGATTTGAACCCACACCTGGCACTGCTAAGGGGAAAGAACCTGTGGCTAGATAGGTCACAGGCTCTCGGGAATGCCCAATGCTACTATCCTGCAAGGTGGACATAGTATTCAAACAACTCTTACTAATTTATTGCTATACCTATAGATCAGAACATTTCTCAACTGTCATCCAAAAATGTTTTTCCTTGCAGTAGATGGCAATTAACAGAGACCCTTAGTTGGTCAGTGTGCAGAGAATAAGAGACTATAGAATGCTCGGTTCTGATGGGACATACGTCTCACACCTCAACCCACAAGGCTCTGGGAGTTTTAGAGAAGAGGAGGCAAAAGATTATGAGAGCCAGAGGTGATGGACATCAATGAAACCAGACTTTCCAGATGCAGACGGCTGGGGGGGTGGGGTGCACCTTCGACCTCACAGTGACTGTGATAGCATGCATACAAATTGAACATCTCAACCAAGCAAAGACCCAGCATACAGAGCTCGGGGGCTTGGGGTGGACATAAAATCTCATCACCAGCTGAAGACTGTTGGCATTTGATAGCTTCTAGGAGGAGAATCAGTTTTCTTTAATAATGTGACCCTTGGTAGGTCTACCACATGTCAGGGCTAGCCCCACTGCCAAGACTAGCTGGACAACACAAACTGGATGATATAAGGGAAGAAAACCCAAAGTTTGGTGGGAGGAAAGGGAATGTGGAGAGGATGGTTGTGGGAGGAGTTGGGGTGAATATATCCAAAACAGTGCATGAAATTCTCATATAATAAATAAAAATACTGTTTTTAAACATAGCCAAGAAAAAATTAAATCTTTATCCTAAGCTTTACGTAGCCACTAGATTAAAACTTTCCCGATTCTCGACTATGGCTTAATAGTAGGAGAAGGAGACACAGGCTGTGCCATGTGTCTCCATTTTCACCCATGCTCTTTGAAATCCAGGTTATGTTTTTAATACAGAATTGAATTTAGCTACCTAACATTTTTCAACTACAAACATGAAACTTGTGGCATATAAAACATCATGGCAGGTGCTGCTTTGAGCATCTTGCAGGGTAGGTCATAGATTTTTCACTATTCAGGGACCATTGTTTTACTTCTGGAACGTTCTAAAAATACCAGTGTTGATAAATCATCCTGATGCTCTGATATCTACTCTCCAGCAATATTTGCAGTCAAACTCGCTCACATGAGGAGTGAAACAGAGGTGGAGGGAGGAGCTACACTCCCAATTCCAAATTCCAAGTGTGCCACGAATCTGCTAGAACTTATTCAAGTCAAGATACTGCCTTAAGCATTGGTTTAAGGCAACTTTGAAGCCAAATAGGTTAAAGATGTCATGTCTCTGAAAGTCTCCTGAATGAGGAGCTTGTCTCAACACATTCAACATAATTTTTCATGCAAGCAAATTGGGGTACAGATATAACACATATAAAATAATTTAGACAAATATTGAGAAAGAGAAAAAATTTTTAAATGTATAATCTCACCATGCCAAGATAACTAGCTAAATGCTGCATACATTATCTTCTAGGCTCTTTTCTGTGTATTTGTAAGTGACATTTGTAAACTTTTCTTAAATTCAAAAACAATACACAATCCTCCTTTGTGCTTCCACTGTCTACCTAACAATACAATCACAGAATTCTTTTCATGCCAATAACCGCTGACTCAGAGAACTGGTGTTGAACAAGCCCTTGTAGATGAGTCGTTTGATCAATTTTATAAAATACTATCTGACAGTGGCTAATGTAGTGAGTTTCATGATGATTGTTTCCTAACTATAACTACTCGAAAGGGAAGTAATTAAAGAAAGGTACAGATCTTCCAAAAGTGTGTTATTTGTATGAAAATTTTTCTTATATTTACTTATTTAATTTGGGTATGGGGGAGAGAGCACATGTGTCCCAGGGGAGCATTGTGTCCCAGAGGATCATGTGTGTCCCAGGGGAGCCCTGTGTTCCAGAGGATCATGTGTATTCCAGGGGAGCATGTGTGTCCCAGGGGAGCATGTGTGTCCCAGAGGATCATATATGTCCCAGGGGAGCATGTGTGTCCCAGGCAAGCACGTGTGTTCCAGAGGATCATGTGTGTTCCAGGGGAGCATGTGTGTCCCAGGGGAGCACTGTGTCCCAGAGGAGCATGTGTGTCCCAGGCAAGCACGTGTGTTCCAGGATGCACATGTGGGGTCAGAAAGCATTGTGGTAGCAGTTCTCTCTTTCCACTGTGTATGTCCCAGGGACCGAACACAAGTTATCAGGCTTGGCAACAAGCCCCCCCCCCCAAGCCATCTCACTGACCCTGAACTTATACCTCTTAGAAATCAAAACCAAGTCAAACAGACTCCAAACTTCAGCTGTTTGAATCAAAATGTGAGATTCTGAATATGCAAAATGTGTTGGTTATTTAAGTGGCAGATTTGCCTCTGTCTGGTAAGAGAATGTTGCTTACTGGGGGGAGAAGGTTTGGAGCTTGTGTCTGCTCAGCATAGCACTCTGCAGGTCTGGTTTTCTCCACCCTTGGTTTTACTGCAGTTTCACAGGCCCTGGGAGGACCATGTTCCACTAACACCTGCACACACTCGTGCATGGCTAGAATGAAGTTTGGAAGGCTAATGTTACAAGCCCCTAAATCGCTGGCCCAGCTGCCTGATGCCCAGTCCTGTGGCCGGCCCCCTGATAACTCCACCAAACAGAAGAGTACATGTGAGCATGGGTGTGTCAGGAAGAGTGGGGAGGGCTGTCTCTTCAAACACAACAAATTATTGACATCTGAGAAAGACCGTTTTGGAATACTCAGGGCCTTTCAGAGCAACAAAGTAGACTCACAGATCATATCCCATTAACATGTGTTTCTACCTCAAGAGTCCAGGGTGGTTGGCAGGTTCTCATCTCTGTTTGTCAATTTTGATCAAGAATATATTTAAGTTCAAAAATGCAGTTTTGTGAACTCGGGAACTGCCTATGAAATCAGAGCTCTACTTGGTGATGTCTGCAATGGGAGGGAGGAGAGAGAGGTACACATTCCCTGTGGGGACCCCATGCTTGGTACTACAACCATATTCCTAACATAGTGTTCATGGGGCCATGATTCCTTTCCAGAATTTAGTCATCATACCTGCACTATAGATGAGCTATAGCACCGAACTCCTGTATCAGCTGGTTGGGTTCTCTATCTCCCTCTATCTCTTTCCTTTCCCCTCTCCCCATCAATGTTTTCTATTTCTGTTCTCTTGCTTTCCCTGTAAATGCGTAACAAATCATTGTCTCAACCAAAACTCAAGGAAACAACAGAATGCAACTTCTTGAGAGCAGTTGGAAGTCACTTTGAAGATTAGTGTTGCCTTTTTCAATACCAAAAGTAAAGAAAAGTAGTGGCCCTGACCCATAGGTTTGTGTTGCTGTTACTATTTGTGGAATTTTAGCATAAATTATATATAACGATGGGCTTATTATTTACATTTAAAATTTACATTTTCAGAGATGTGTGTCATGTATTTTGATCATATAATAGCCCCTCATAACCCTTTCTCCCGCTGATCCCTATCCCCCTCCATTGTCGGTTCTTTTCTGTATTCTTTATACTTGCTTTTTGTCACCCACTCTATTGAATTAGGCTTTGTTACAAAGAGAGGTGGGGAGGTTGTTTATAGACTGTTGACTCCCTAGCAACAGAAAATGTGTCTCTCCCTCCCCCAACATCCATTAATTGCTACACTTATACCTTTGAAAAGTTTGAATGGAGCCTTGTGATTCCCTCCCTTCTCCATGACAGAACATTGAAGAAACAAGAATTCTGTGGGTCTTGTGCTATTAATCACAGCTGCTAAAAGTTCAAGGGTGCAACAGCCAGATCACACCCGGAATAACATGCTCCAAAACACACCACTCCTTCCCTCCTCCCACTCTTACCTTCTTCCCACACTCTTTCACAGCATTCCCAAAGCATTTGAACAGAGGATACAGATGTCCCACTTAGGCGTCAGCTTTATATAGCCACCCAGCCCTTTGACCGGTAACTGCTGCTCATGGTAAACCTAAGCCTCTCTCACCAAAGCTGGCCTCAGCACAGTTCTGTGCCCATAAACTCAAATAGCAAATCAACAACACTAGCTTCGATGCTAGGGTCCATGGCCTCCCCAGCCACAGGCTTTGATCGGGTTTGATCATAGTAGACATGACCTCTCCCACAGAATGGACCTCAGATCTCAGTCGGTTAACCCTTCACAGACTTGCCACTATTCCACCAGAGGTCACATCTCACAGGCCAGTGAACAGTGTAACACCTATGTCCACAGCTGAAGAAGACTCCTGATGACAGCTATGCCCAAGCAGCCTGACAGCACCTCTGACATTCAACTGTCTAGTATAGCTAGTAGATTTGAATTCTGTCGTTTGAATATAAAGATGAGCACAAAAGTCAGAACCATGTTCAAATTGTAATATAATCAATCATTACCCTACTTGTAGGCACAAAACACAATGATATATACATTTATTAAGGTGTTGCGGGAGGTCCTTCCACTCCTCCAGCCAATAGCCGCTGAGATACCAGCCCATTGGGGCGTGGTCTCTCTCCCTTTAAAAAAGCGGCCACTTCCCTCTCCTCACTCTCTTACTTCCTGCTCCGCTTCCGGCGACTAGACTCCTTCCTGATTGCTCAGAGGGCTGTTGTCTGGGACGGTGATCTGTAAGTTTTTTCCCCTTTAAATAAATACCACCCTATTAATCATAATTCCAAACTGCTGTGGGATTGTTTTGTGACTTACGCCTTCACTAAGGGTAACAGACTCACAGCTACAGGAGAAGTTGCTGAGACCTTCTGTTTTGCCCAATGGTAGCTGGGAACCCACCATACACCACTTTATACCATCTGACCGGGTCTTCACCACCCAAGAGAGAGCATGATCTCCCTCTCTGTCCACAGACAAGAAGCCACACCCTTAGGCTGGCACCCCAAAGCTATTGGCAGAATGAGTTCCCACAACCTCTACTTGCTTCTCTCCAAAACTCTAGACAAAGATGAACAGTATATTTCCTATCCAAAGATCATTTGCCAAAGGAAGGTAGCAATTGAGGTTAGGACATGTCCGCAAATGTTAAAACTAGACCGCTGAACGGACACCCACTAAAACTAATGCTCTGAACGACGGCATAAACCGAGAGTCCCCTTGAGTTCCAAAGTTATTAACAGGCAGCACTCCCTCGAGTGTCTAATTACACCGCATGCAGTGTGCACGTTCAGAATCAGTGCAGCTTGGTGCCTTTTGTCCAGGGAGTCACTACGGGACACGGTATTTTGAACTCATTCTTTGCCTGTAAGGTAGGCTACATCCCATGAAGCTTAGCGAGGACTAAACAGGATGCTCTGAGAGCAGGGAGAGCAGTGCCGAGAGCTCTCCTGGGCTGAGTTGCTGTTGGTTTCAGTTTGGATGCTGTTGCTATAGTGACATTAGGATCTGAGCTCCATTCACACTCACACAACCAGCAGTGTGACATATGCTTTCCCCTCACATACTTAGGTAAAAAAAAAAAAATCACACTGTTTTACTGAAAAGAATACAATGGAATACGACTTTTGAAAAAGTCAGCATCTACAAATTTCGGCAATTTTTTTTCTTTTCCACTAAGAATATCTTAGAGAAATTTGGGGAGTTTAAATAAAACCATGAGACTAACACGTTGGGTTCAGAAGTTTGAGGTACTGCAGACGTGCTCTGGGTGATGTTACCCAGGTCACTCAGGACCCAAATTTCTCCACTTGTACTGAGTGTTAGCTTTCTTTAGTGAGAGGCCATCTCCCAGTGCCTCTGTGACTGTCTGTATCCTTGGTTCAGCTTGAGGTCCAGGCCTTCAGAGAATAAACAGTGGGTGTAAAGTATCGTTGACATCATCTTACGTTTTTTATTTATTTTTTAATGTGACTTTAGATGCACTATTCAGTGTCATCTCAATCCCATACAAAGTTCCATTTTAGATACCTTCCAATGGTTTCTGTACTTCAATAGTCTTCATATTTGAATTATGGAAGAAATTTGAATTTGGAAGAAAAGAACTTGTACGCTTACCCAGAGAGAGAGATGCTGGCATGTAAAATCAGCAAGGTCTGTAGGACATGGCTAACAGACATACTGGAGAATCTGAGAGAGGTGGTAAAGTCAACTTCGATGCAGGACTCACAGAGTTTGGTGCGGGCTCTCAGGGAATCCAGGGACATGGTAAATGGCATGACAATCCTAGTATGTATGGAACATAAAAGCTGTGTGCCTTTTGCTTTTCTCCTCTTCTCTCAAACCTGACCTTGGCTTCCCAACTTGCACTGCAGTCTTAGGGGACTGATGCCTGATTTCCAAAATGGACCTTGGTTACTCTGAAATCTACAGTGTGAGCCTCCCTTTCCGCTTTAAATGGGATAACAGATACAGATGTGTTTTCAGTTCTTCAGGGTCACACACTGTGTTAAAGATGAGATAGATAGATAGATAGATAGATAGATAGATAGATAGATAGATAGATAGATA
>NC_022019.1:3069256-3071961 GCF_000317375.1 Microtus ochrogaster
ATAGTTAGATAATAGATAGATAGATGATAGATAGATAGATAGATAGATAGATAGATAGATAGATAGATAGATAGATAGATGATAGATAGATGATCGATCTTAATTTAATTCTCCCCTGATTCAGATAATTAACTTACAAATGCACCAGTGAGAAAGTATGTGCTGGCATCAATTAGTGCTTAAATGAAATTTTAGATTAAAGTTAATTTGCTTTAGTTAAAATTGGGCTCAAGGCAATCAGCAAGTTAACTACTAAAAGTGACTGTAACCACACCATACACGCAGCTGGTCATCAACAGAACCTTCTGGTCGAGGAAGAAGCAGGATGTGCCCCATCTGTGCAATGTAAGCACACATCAGGCTTTCCACAAGACTCTTAGGAAGAGTGGAGCATGCCACTTGGTGCCTACTCCTGCGCTCTTATAGCATCTCCTCCCTACACAATAAATAGCCTGTTTGTGTTGTTTTCTTGGTTTATACACTGAGGTGATAGACATACTATTACACTCTTTTAACTAAATTTCAGAACTCACTGACCAAGTATAATTGAAGTTAACCGAATTCTAGTAGAACTTGCTGTTACCATCATACCACTGTACATATTACTATTAGTCCACATAACCAATCATTAAAAGGCATAAAAACTAGTTTAGGCGATTTGACTAATAAAACATAAAACAAGACAGAGAAGTGATATTTAAAGTATGATGATGTACCCATTCAATGGTCCTCAATGACATTACAGTCAAATCATCTGGTACTAACCACAACATCATATTTATACCCAAGATGATTTTTGCAAAAGAAGAAAATAGCACTGTGTAGCAGAAACAATAGAAACAGTTTGTCTCAGAGGAAATTTATCTTTCTCAATGGGTCTGAGTTTTCCAAATCAAACCAACTGAAACAGAAAGGCCTTAAATGACTTGAATTAACCAGCACGAACCTGGGAAATTCTTGTTTTTTAGGCAAAACACTCAAAATGAGGAGAGTAATCAACTGTCCTTCCTATCTGACACGTGTGAAAAAGGGGACTGTCATGGACAGCGCCACTCTGCCTGGCCATCACCTTCCTATCTGTGATGTGGACAGCACCATGCATCACAGGCATCACGATGCTATGAAATATACATGTTGCCCATATTTAAACAATGTTCTAAAATGCAAATTCCTGAGCGGGGCAGTGCAGGAATCCAGGCTCCAGCCTATGGCATTAGCTGGTGAATCTCCAGAATTCATAGTTTCTAACTCTGACATGTGTCATCATGTCCATTAAAGACCGACATGTGGTCCCCAGATCCATATTTGTTCCTGGAAGAAAGCCGCATCCTTTAATTACCCCTTACCATCTTATTGCTCCAATTATTACTACAACTTTGAAACACTTCTTATTTGACACAGGCTTTTTAATCAAGAACAAACAAGACCACACACCCTCTGATGATATATTAAAAACACATGTCTATTATGATAACTACCCTCGTGGAAAAATTGTTGAGTGAAAAGCCAAACAAACTGATGGAACCAGGCGTAATTTTAGACCATTTATTGCCTTCTCCAAGGCTGCCTGGCTTCAGGCTCAGGCTACCAACGCCTTAGTGTGCCGATGACAAAGGACCTTGATGGTGTATGTGCCTTCTCCCGGGAAATCTCAGTTTGGTCCAGAAAGGTCAGGGTTTGATTCTGATTTTGACTTTGCCACACTTTTTTTAAAAAGTGAGGATTATAGCACTAAGGAGAAAGAGTCACCTATGACATACTTGCAAAGAATAAGTTTCTAACAATCTGCTCTTCAGAAGGATGTTAGCAACAGTTTTCCATTTTCTTCCTAAAATTTTCTAAGATTAAGCATATAGTATTGAAAAGCTGTTGCCTTTTTTAAAAAAATACTAAATACTAACTAGGAAATTTGAGTATGTGACATTAAATAATTAATGTAAAACAATGGGAAAAATTGACATTCACTGAGGAAACCACACACAAAGAGATGTTATAAAGGGATGAAGATGATGCAACAGTCCCCAAATAATGACACAGTGACACCTCCACAGGAAAATCCAAAGGGAAGAAGACAGCAGTGGGAGTTAAATGGGGCTGGAAATAGTGCTGCAATTTCATGCATCCATGTCTTATTTTGTGAACCTTGCAAGACTGGAGGGCTTTCAGGAGACTTTGGCAGAGCTTTTGCAGTGCTTGTGAAGTCACTGTGGAAGACATACCAGACTTCCCAACCAGGAGATGGAAACCTGATGTGTCATGGCTCTTGGTGGAGTCAACTGTGTGAGAGCTATTAGGGAAGAGTTCTGTAAGTGGCACAGGTGACAGTCATTCTGGCTGTGCACATGTGTGGAAGCGAAGATCCCCACAGAGACTGGATTCTCAGTTGTGAAAATGAATGAGTGCAGCAATCATGGCCTGCTCACAGGAAATATGTGGTAGATTGTGCTGGGTGAAAAAGAATGGACAAAGAAAGCTAAGAAGAAGGAGCCAAAAACCAAGCCTTAGGTAACACCCTCAGTTATAAAGACAGGCCAGCCAAAGGAACCCAGAGGCCATTTTCAAAGATGGGGGGAAAGAAGAGGTAGGAGGAAGAGGAAGAGAAGGAGGAGGAGAAAGAGGAGGAGGAGAAGAGGAAGAGGAAGAAAAGAAGAAGAAGAAGAAAAAGAAGAAGAGGAGGAGGAGCAGGAGGAGCAGGAGGAGGAGGA
>NC_022019.1:3072096-3076972 GCF_000317375.1 Microtus ochrogaster
GCAAGGAAGTTAGGGTGAAGGAATGTTGGAGACCAGGCATTTGCATCACGTGGAATAAACAAGTGTAAGGAACATGGGTTGTATCTTATCTTTGGGGAGAAGGTGTTTCAAAATGCCCTCTGGAAGAAATATGATTCTTATAGCTTTGCTGAAGTACTTTATGGTAATGTTATGGAGTTCAAGACCACCAGGAAAGACCACTAGACTCCATTCAGATTATAATTAGCTGAACTTATTAAAACTGCCAGCAGGATCGCAGTCTATGAGCCATATCAGGGACATGCCATGCAGGGTAGGAAGGATTCCTGAAGGCAAAAACCACAAGAAGACCTTGAGTATCTGCGGAAGCAAGCCCATTTTACTCTGCCTAGATTGGATAGTCAAAGCAATCTCAAAATAGTCCTTCAGTGTCTGCATACTTAGGTTACAGAAGCCAAAAGCAGTCAGACATCATAACAAAGCAGATGGTCATGGTCACGGCTGGACATTTGTAGGTGGGAGTCACTGAGGCAGGGTTACTGGGAACTTATCTTCCAGGGACTGGAGTCAGAGACAAACAGCTAGGGGGTACCAAGATGGATGCCTGACATAAAATGGAGTTTCCTTAGCCATCACAGTAAGCAACCACTATGTAAATTATGTTTAGAGATTTATTTTAAAAACAAACAGAAAACTTCTAAGAGGGAAAGCATGGCAAGGGGACCAAACAGAGGAATTCCCCAAAAGGGTTGGAGTGAGGCTCACTTGAGTGGTAGTGACAAGAACATTGATTCCTTGTCTTCAGCTTTCTCAGGAGAAAACTCAGAGCAGGGAGAGGGGTTAAGGGGCTAGAGAGACAGCTCAGTCAGTAAAGTGGCTGTCTTACAAAAACAAGGACCTGAGTTTGATCCCCCAAACCCACATTTAGAAGTCAGGCATATGGCATACATTGTAATCCCAGAGCTTAGAAGGCAGAGACGGGCAGATCCTGGCAGGGCGGGGGGGGGCGGTTCTGACCAGCCTGGAGAGCCTTTGTAACAAGTTCCTGGGCAGTAAGAGACCCTTTTTTAAAAATTATAAACTGATTGACCTAGTAGCTCAGGCTTCTTATTAATTAATTTTTACATCTTAAATTGGCCCATTATTCTTGTCTATGTTAGCCAAGTGACTTGGTGTTGTTGGGGTTTCTGTCCCAGCCAGTCCTTGTGCTGCCTGGTTCCTGCAATCATTAAGTCACAAAGAAATCACACAGAGGTCTACATTAATCATAAACTGATTGACCCATTAGCTCAGGCTTCTTATTAACTCTTACAGCTTATGTTAGCCCATTATTCTTGTCTATGTTAGCCACATGGCTTGGTACCTTTTTCAGTGAGGCAGTCACATCTTACTTCTTCTGTGGTTGGGCAAGGACTGCAGAAGAATGGGCTTCCTCCTTCCCAGAATTCTCCTGTTCTCATTGACCCACCTCTACTTCCTGTCTTGTTGTCCTGCCTATATACTTCCCGCCTGGCTACTGGCCAATCAGCGTTTATTTAAAACATAATTAACAGAATATAGACATTTGTCCCACACCAACTTGGTACCTTTTTTGGCAAGGCAGTCACATCTTGCTTCCTCTGTGGCTGAGTCACTACTGCAGACTGAGCTTTCCTCTCCCAGAAATCTCTTGTTCTCATTGCCCTGCCTCTACTTCCTGTCTGGTCGCCACACCTATACTTCCTGCCTGGCTACTGTCCAATCAGCATTTTATTAAACAAATACTAGAAACAAATCTTTATAGGGTAAAACCACTGTCCCACAGCACCCCCCCCCTTTTTTTTCAAAACAAGAACTCTGAATCAAATCTCCCTTGTTTAGCTTTTCCTTTGTTTAGAGTGTTAGTTACAAGTTGTATGGATAATGGTCAGGAAGAGAGATCCTTTTTAAAACAAAAGGTGGAAAATGATATAAACAAAAACCAAGGTTGTCTTCTAACTTCCACAAGCAAGAGAAGCCTACATGTGAATACACTCATGTTCAGGCCTGTGCACATACAAAAGGAAACGGAAGCACAGTTTGGAATCTAAATGCAGGGTAACCAATCTTTCTGGATGTGTTCAGAAGTAGTTACAGGGAAAACCTAGGCTGCATCCTCCCATGTTGACCTCCACATCCTGATTCCCATGTGTGGAAGATCAGTGGTTTCCACCCGATTCTCAAAGAGCTTCTTACAACTACAAGTTTGGAACCACTATTATATTCCACCCTATCACCCAAACACTCTACTGAATCCTAGTAGCCAGCCTCTTAATTCTTCCTTGAATCAGAGGCCAACCTGCAGAACATTCATTCATTATTATCAGATAGCTAGCCTCAATCAGTTCCTTGTCCATTATTGTTCTCCCAATGACAATCTCCGGCTTAATTGGAGATAACATCCTAAAACGAATTTAAATATCCTAGTAGTATAACCATTACTCTGATCTTTCACACCAGAAGTGAAGAATTAAACTTCTCAGGCCATCAAGAAGGAAGGCCTAATGCCCCACCACCAATACCCAAAGCTGACATTTTACTTAAACTACCTCTTGTACATTTAATCTATCTCTTCTACATTTTGCCTTTACATAAAATTATCTAGTACATCATACATGCATGTATATTGTACATTAATTTACATCCCCAAGCATATAAGTACGTAATTATATTAATGATTCATAAACTATAACAATTTAAGCCCAGTTTGGGTGGCAAGCCGTGCTAGTGTCGGCACGCCCTTTCTCATCTGAATGAAGGCACGGCTGCCCTCTGGAGTTCTCTTTGTGCTTCAGATCCACCCGCTGCTCCCAGTGTTTCTTCTTAGTCGCCTTGGCCCCATAGGTACTTCACTTCACAAGGCTCCACATCCAACCCCTTTCTCTTCTTCTTTCTCTTCTTCTTTACACAGTCTGTCTGGCTGACCAGCTTCAGCCAGCTCCTAAGGAATGGTCATAAACTCTGGAAATGATTTATTGGTACAATATATGACAAAATACTACATGTGTTTTCAGAATTTATAGGCATTCAGTATGTATTTACGGTTTCCAAATCATTTTCAAGCCAAGAAGTCTATGAAATATCTCCTCTTGGCATCCTTCAGGCTCTTCTCACATAACATGTCCAGATCAGAACTCACCCTTTCTCACAAGTCCTTTTGTGTTTCCTGACATAGGGATGAGTATCTTATTCCAAAGACACTGGGTATTCTCCTGTGGCTCTCAGGTTTGTGGGAGATGTTCCTAGTGACTCCCTCCTTGTCACTGATTTCTCCTTCCAGTTGGTCACCAGTCCTGTCCACTCTCCTTATGAACTCTTTCGTACCACTCCCACCTAGCCCACACCTTGCCTTAGCCTGAGAACTTCCCATTGCTTGCCTCGACAGTTGCATTCAAGCTTCTCCACTGACTTCCCACCTCCAGCCTCAGTTTACTGTAACCTCACCTCTGGAGAGTCTTCCCGAGCTCACAGCTGCTTGTGAGGAGCCACTACCTCAAACCCTCCTAGAGCGCTTTCACCCTCTGCTTCTCTTGGTTCTGAACCATGCTCAGCCAGTTGACCTCCTCATGTGTATCTTGATCTCTAGCTTCTCTTTCTGCCTTCAGACTTAACTCAAGACTGCCTAGTACTAGGCTTCCCTCATCACTACCACCACCCTCCCAGCTGTTCTTATTTCTTCTGTGCTCTGAGAGCAGATAATATATATAATAATATAATGTAATATAATATAATGGTGTAGTCAGATCTCTTACTCTTCATATCCCATAACACCTAGCATATAATAATTATGTGTTTTGTGGAAGACTGGCACTAGGAGAGTCTAGTTCATTCAGAACTGGAGAAGACTATATTTTGTATTAGGAAAGGCCCAGTGTAAGTAGCAATCACTTCTGACCAAGATTCATGATGGAACATTTAACTGAGGTAGAACCATAGTGACTGCCTTGGGCCAGGACCTTAAATCCAGTCACTGGCGATGCAGAGAAAAGTCCCCTTCAGAGGGTGAGGGGAATGTCTATACTAGCAACCTATTCAAGATACCCAAAAGGATGACAGAAAACTCAGTACTTTAATGAAAAGATACAGGAGGGGAAGGGTTGCCTGCAAAATCTAATAACATAACCAAATTCTGTAGTGTCCTAAAATTGGTACAGAAAAAAATCTGTAACAAAGAAGGATTTGGGCAGAAAACAGTCCTGGAGAGGAATTGTCCAGACAGTTCCTTTGAGGCTGTGATTCTTACCAGGTCATCAGAACTTCTGGTCCAACACAAAGAAGCCAAGTCCACTTCATCTTACTGCCCAGGTTCAGGGTCCCTGGTATCAGGAACTTCAGTGACCTGGCAGAAAAGTCAAAGCCAGTGCCAACAACAATGACTTGAGGCTGTCTTCGGAGTGTTGAGCAAGAGCCCTGAGTCAAGGAATGCCCTTCCAGAGTCTCAACATGAAGTTAAGTTCTTTGAGCTTTAGGAGGTCTGGGGTCTGGTAGTCAGGTAGACCCTGGAAGTATCTTTTGGGAATTTGTAATTTTTAATGCTTTTTAAATAGTTTCTCACTTACTTAGTAATTGCATATTTATGTGTATATGTACATATATGTACATGAGTATGCCATGATGTGATGTGTGTATGATGTGGGAGTGTCATATATCAATCTGTTGATTTCATTGGTTAAGCAATAAAGAAACTGCTTGGCCCTCATAGGTTAAAACATAGGTTGGAGGAGTAAACAGAACAGAATGCTGGGAGAAAGAAGCTGAGTCAGGGAGTCGCCATGATTCTCCCACTCCAGGCAGACGCAGGTTAAGATCATTCCTGGTAAGCCAGCTCGTGGGCTACACAGATTAATAGAAATGGGTTAGATTAATATGTAAGAGCTAG
>NC_022019.1:3077572-3080781 GCF_000317375.1 Microtus ochrogaster
ATATATATTTATATTATATATTAATATATATATATATACACACACACAAATGTACACATATTTACAAGTACATACATTGACAAAAGCAGCCCAAGGGAGGAAGGGTTTGTTTTGGTTCATGGTTCCAAGGTGTAGCCCATCATAGCAGGGAAGTGGAGGCAAAAAGTTAAGGCTTGAAGCAGCTGGCCATGCTGTATCTGCAACTGGGAAGATGAGAGGAACCAATGAGTGTGTGCTCATCTTGCTTCCACTTTGGACGGATGCAGCCCAGGATCCCAGCCCAGGGAGTGGTGCTCCTTCCTTTAGGGTGAGTATTGTCACCTCAATGAACCTAACCCAAATACTCTGGTCCCAGGAAGCCCAGAGGCTAGCTCCCTCGAGATAATCCCTTAAGGCATGTGTCTCCCAGGTGATTCCAGAACTTCAACTGACCTCTTAACCCTCTCAGTACTAAACCCGTAATACCATCTTAGGAGTGCGAGCCTTCAGCCCTTCCTTACTGTTAAGAAGATTCTCTCAGTAAAGTTTGTTTCTCATAAAACCATAAGTATTCCAAGGATTTTAGCCTTTACCACTGCTATGACTTGAATGTGCAACACACACACACACACACACACACACACACACACTTCATATTGCAACTTAATCCCCAGTCCAGTAGTATGAGGTGTTCAGGAGAAGATGAATCCTAATTTCACGGATGAAAGGGCTGGAGCAAGAACACTTGTCACTTCTGTCTACCCTCCCACCCTGCGTGAGCACACCGCTGCCTCTGAAGCAGAAAGCCAGCCACCACACCGGCCATTGCAGACTCTTGAACTTAAGTATGCCAGGCTATAGAGCAGTGTTTCTCAACCTGTGGGTCCTAACCCCTTTGGGGCTAAAACAACCCTTTCTTAGGGGTCACCTAAGACCATCAGTAAAGAAAGATCTTTACATTATGATTCATAACAGTAGTGGTGTGGGAAGTCCTTCTGTATATGTGTTGCTTTTATTGGTCAATGAATAAAACTGCTTTTGGCCAATGGCTTAGCAGAGTAAATCCAAGCCAGAAATCCAAACAGAGATGTGGAGAAAGAGTAGGCAGAATCAGGAAGATGCAATGAAGCTGCCAAAGGAAAAAGACACAAGCCACCAGCAAGAACCTTGCTGGCAGGGCATGAGCTTCGTGGTAAAATATAAAATAATAGAAATGGGTTAATTTAAGATATAAGAGCTAGCCAATAAGAAGCTAGAGCTAATAGGCCAAGCAGTGATTTAATTAATACAGTTTCTGTGTGATTATTTCAGTTCTGGGCAGCCAGGAATGAACAAGCAGCCTCCCCCAACATAGTAGCAAAAATTACAGTTATGAAGTAGCAATGAAATAATGTCATGGTTGGGGTCACCACGGCATAAGGAACTGTATTAAAGGGTTGCAGCATTAGGAAGGTTGAGAGCCACTGCTCTAGAACTTTGAGAAATAAAGTTCTATTATTTATAACTTTCTAGTCTATGCAGAAGTGAACCAAGGACTGAAGTATTAGAACTGAAAGAGAACTAGGAATCAAGCTCAAGTTTTCTGCTAGTTTTAAAACAGAGAAATGCTTTCCTGCTAACACAGTCAGGAGCACTGGCATCCCTCCGGGGATTTTGCAGCAGAAGTCGCCAGAGCAGAACCCGAGTGCCCTGTCCACCCCAAGCCAATCTCAGCAGAGGCTGACATGAACCACAGCAGGAGGGGAGTCATCTGAAGGTCAGGGAGATGAGGTTATGGGATCGATCCCACTTCATAAACTGAGAAATCAGTGTAGTGAGGTTAAATCAAAGGTGGCTTGTTTGGTTTTGGTAAAATAGCCTGTTAAATATAAATTTTAAACATAAAATGCCTACTAAATACAAAATTTTCTTTTGTAGATGAAGAAGCTAAGGTTTAGAGATATTGTGTGAAATTCCAAAACCCATACATCTATTGACAGTGGACATTTGGCAATACAGAGGGAAGCCAAGTTTTTAAAAAAGACCAGTTAAATACTCTCATGAGCTGGGTAGAGCATGCCTGAATCCCAGCTGTTGGGCCTATATGAGTTCAAGACCCATCTGGGTAATTTAGTGAGACCCTGGCTCAGAATAAAACAGTTGTGGGGATAACTCAGTGGTAGAAAGTCACACACAAGACCCTGGGTTTGCTTCTCTGGAACCATAAAATAAACAACCAAGAAACTCCATAAACATTGTTTAGGAGTTTAAACAAACAGCTAGAAAATCAATGCCTCGGGGCTGAGGTGGTGACTCGGGAGCTAACAAGCTTGAGGAGCAAGCCAGAGAGCATGCGTTCAGGTGCCCAGTACCTACACACAAGTCAGCTGTGGCAGCACACTCGGAACCCCAGCACTGGGGGACCTGAAGACAGGTGAACCCCAAGGCTTTGTTGGCCATTAGACACAGTAGCAAATGCTGAGCTCAACAAAGATACCCTGTCTCTAAAGAATATGAACATGGAGATGCAGTGGGGGAACAACACCGACCTTAGCCCCAGCCTCCACAGGTTCAGGCGTGGATGAGCACACAGACATGTCTATACAGACACAAAGCAAATCTCTGACCTCTGCACAAGTCTGCACAGGTGAGCATACCCACCCACCAAGGTGCAGCCTCACAGATACACTACACACAAAAAAGGAAGGAAGGGAAAGACAGACAGACAGACAGATGTTGCAGGGGGAGGTCAATGTCCCAAGAACCATATTCAAGAAATCTATACGTATAAAACTACAAACAAAGGGGCTATACAAAGGGGTGGGGAAATGGTTTAGCCTTCCCTGTAAGCACGAGGACCTGAGTTTGGGTTCTCAGTGTTACGGAAGCCCACCAGAGATGACCACTCAGACACAGCAGCAAATCTTGATGCCAGCCAACTGGCACTCACTTGGGTGTTCAGGACCTAAGTGTAGTCTTGAGAGTACAGAGCACAGGCCTCAGCAACAACACAAGGAACCTCTGCACTGTCTAGCCCTGTCTCATCAGAACCCATGTAAAAAAAAAAAAGAAAGAAAGAAAGCAGGTGTGATGGCCTGTGCCTGTAACCCTAACACTGGAGCAGAGGCAGGGAGGCAGATCCCTGAAGCTCTCTGGCCAGCCAGTCTAGCCAAATCTGTGAACTTTGGGATCAGTGAAAGATCCAGTCTGGAAAGGGGAGGGAAGGGAGGGAAGAGAAGGAGGGAGAGAAG
>NC_022019.1:3080989-3083834 GCF_000317375.1 Microtus ochrogaster
AAAGGAAAGGAAAGGAAAGGAAAGGAAAGGAAAGGAAAGGAAAGGAAAGGAAAGGAAAGGAAAGGAAAGGAAAGGAAAGGAAAGGAAAGGAAAGGAGTAAAATTACAAGGAAAGACCCCAACATCTATCTCTGAGCTCCACAGACAGTGCACATGTGCACACGTACATACACATACATTAAAAAGTACATAAAACACATTCTGAAACAGAAAATAGAAAAATGAAGCCCACATGAGTGGGTAGATACGTGCATCCCAACAGTCTAAAGTCAGTGTTTGCAGTTCCATGCATCGAAGTCTTTAGAACACTGGAAGGTAATTCCGGCTGTATAAAGCTTAAAAACTCTTTCAGCTGAGAACACAATTAAGAAACTAAAGGAAAACTTGTTCTGTGAGTCTCAAGTGGAAGGGAATTTGGTACAAGAAACTAGTTTCAAAGATTGCAGAGAATCAGACACATGCAAAGGTTTCCCCCACAACAAGCAGAAGGAAGATGGCCCAGTTCTTCACCCTGAAGTACCCACAAGAGGAATTGACTTCACAGAGCTCAGCCCCAGGGTGTTGGGTCAGAAAGTAGGATTCCAGTAGAGTCTGAAACCTCCACCAAGACAAAGGCTGTCCTCCAGGCTCTCCAAAAGGCTCTCTTTGGGGAATAAGAAAGGAAGTCAAATTATACCAGAAAGCAGCCTTTCCCCAGCTCACTTCATCTCTCTATTTGCAATCGATTGCCCCTTTGCTCCCTGAGTCCCCTAAGGTGAGTAAAGTTTTCTGACCCATCCTCCAAATAAGTCTAGTGACAGCGGTCTGCGGCACCGCCAGTTCCTTCAGGGTTGGGATAATGGTGAAGAAGTGGACAATTGGAAGACAGAGCAACCAGAGCCAAGGGCTGCTGAGCTCCGTGAGAACATCAAGGTTAGAGACAATGCCTGCCTGCTAAATCTCCAGCCAAACGCTACTTAGCTGAGTTACTTTCTCTTTACCCTCTGGCATCTGATGGACTCTTACAGGAATATTTTAAGCCTGAGCAATCAATTTCCTCCCTCAAGTCAGAACAAGTACAGTCCAGAAAGAGAGGGAGGGAGGATCCTATCCAGGGAGGTGCCTCTTCTCAGGTCTTCCCTAAGAGCCGATAGCATACCCAAGAGGACTCTGGCTTGGCTTAATGCAGCAAGCAAACACTTTCACGTTCACCCCAACATGTGGATATTTTCCAGCATCTCAAAACTTGACTCACTGGACATTGTTTTGTTATGGCACCAGCTGTCAGCAGGTCAGGCGACAAGAACTGAGCCTCTTCTAAACTCAGCCCGAACACACAAGAAATAGAACTGAAATTCCGCTTTTGCTTTTCTTCACCCCAGTCCTCACGCCCACGTGGATGGTCCCATAGGCCTCTACCCTCGTTTGCATAACCCATCCTCCATTCATTTACTTAACAAACGCTGCTTGCCTATGATGTGCTGAGTACTGAGGACACAACAGAGAACGAAAACCAGCACTGTTTCAACTCTCACAGAGCTTATGTCCTACCAGAGAGTAGCCCACAAACAGTAATTAAAATACGCCCTTTGTCCAACGATAGTAGGTTTTATTGAAAAATAGAGCAGTTGTGCTTCCCCAAGGTTAGAACTTGGAAGTATTTAAAGTGAAGCAAAGAAGACTTTTGTCAACGTGAGGCTTGGAGCCAAGGTCAAACTCAGAGTGCAAGGGCGACAGTCTTAGGGTGGTCTTAGGGAGGGTAGCGTGCTGTTGTAAATGCAAATGTCCTGGGGCTAGACCTCCCATGGTAGCGGGGTCTAGGGTCAGGAAGAAGTCTATCATAGCTGAGTGCTGAGCTACAGGACAGCAATAGTAGGAGCTGGAGATCGGCTCAGAGAGGTGAACTGAGATTGGGTGAGAACTCAGACTTTGATTCTGAGGAGAAGCAGAGCAGGTAGAATAGGATGGCTTGATGTTCCCATCTTCTGGAAGCCCTATGGAATTTAGGGAAAAGACAGAAAGAAAAAGCAAGAAAGTCAGTTCCACCAATGCAAGTCAGAAGACACTTCCCAGGGCAGTGGGAAGCTGGATTTTAAATACTCTGGGCATGGAAAGTGTACCATTCAAGAAAGGATTCTTTCTTGACTATGGCAGGTAAACTTAGGATCTCCATTAGCTGACAGTCCAGGAAACTGGGGTCACCATGAAAGCTTTGGTTAATGACTCTCACTGTTTTTTTTATGGACCCTATAAAGTAGGAGTAAAAATAATCAAAAAGAAAAAAATAAGTGTGTGATCCTTATCATGATGAGTGAAAAACCCTCATTTTCAAGGGCAGTGGGAGAAATCCCCCAGTCTCAATAATTCAGGCCAACAGATGCAATCAGCAAGATGTGTCTTTATTGTTCTTGAGTTCTCCGTAGTCCTCATTGTCCACTATGTTCAGCGAGTCTGGTTTTATCCCAGGCCTTTTCAGACCCAGGCCAGCTGGCCTTGGTGAGTTCCCAATAGAACATCCCCATTGTCTCAGTGTGTGGGTGCATCCCTTGTGATCCTGAGTTCCTTGCTCGTGCTCTCTCTCCTTCTGCTCCTGATTTGGACCTTGAGATTTCCGTCCGGTGCTCCAATGTGGGTCTCCGTCTCTGTCTCCTTTCATAGCCTGATGAAGGTTAATATTCAGGAGGATGCCTATATGTTTTTCTTTCAAGAACAATGGCAATGGGTTTCTGATCCTACTGCACGTACTGGCTTTGTAGGAGCCTAGGCAGTTTAGATGCTCACCTTACTAGACCTGGATGGAGGTGGGGGTTCCTTGGACTTCCCACAGGGCAGGGAACCCTGATTGCTCTTCGGGCTGAGGAGGGAGG